>NW_012144967.1:7057851-7160790 GCF_000956105.1 Propithecus coquereli
GTCCCAAGAGGCACCCACTCTGGCCCTGGCCCTCCTGATGGGGAAAGGAGTCTGAAGGGCGAAGGGGATGTGCCCCCTGGAGCCCAGGCCCTTCCATTTCTATTATAGAATTCTCTTCCCAGATGCCCAAGCTGGCTGCCAGGGTCCGCGCTGGGTTCATCCTCCATAGGGCCACTCCTGTGCCCACGCCTAGGCTGTGACTGGGGCGCGGGCATGGATGGAGCTCATATGTGCATGCAGGGGTGATCACACACATGTGGGAGCCCTTCATAATGCAGGCCAGGGAAGGGGAATGGGCTTCAGGCTGGGAGCCTCCGCTGAGATCCTGACCAGGGCCCAGCAGGTGACAGCAGCAGCTTGGCTCACCTGGGGCCTGACTTGGGCCGTGCGCTGGGGAAAACAGTGCACTTGGGTTCCGTTTTTAGTCCTGATCTCATCACCGAAGAGCCCGATCTTGGAGCCTGTGATGTAGTGACTGACCGTTCACTGAGTTAGAGTGTGGTGCTGGGGATTTTCCATGTCTCCTCTTTTTTTTTTTTTTTTTAATTGAGATGTAGAGATGTGTTTTGAGGTTGCCACTGCTCCAAGATCACATTGTTTTACTTTGTAATGATTCTGTTGCCCACATGATAAGATTTTGAGACCGTTTCTTGATTCAGCCGGCCTCCTAATTCCCTCAAGGTCTTGGTGAACGCCAGTGTACCTTTCTCTCCTTCCTTTGGTTGGAATCACCATCCGTGGAAAATAACTACGGGAAGTGTTCTGAATAGAAAGAGAAGAGCAGCAGAGTCATAAGTAGCACATAAAGTACTAATGACACAGAATAAATAATCTCCTTTTCATTTGAAATCCACCGCAGGGGCGCATGCTGTACTGCCCGGCGAGTCAATCTCCCCCTGCCCCACTGTTCGCCCCTCGCTGGTGGAGAGGCCGTGCCCCTTTGCCCAGATACTGAAATTCTCAGCTTCTCACGAGGTGGTGGAAGGGTCGCATGAGATAAGGCGCACCCAGTGGGTGCTGCTGAATTACACGTCCAGCAGGTGTTCAGGGAGCTGCAAGGTGCGATGCTGGCCCTGGGAAGGTGGATGAGACAGGCAGGCTCCTGACTTTCAGGCTGTTAGAGCAGGAGGGAGCTGCAGATTGTGCACAGAGCTTTACCGTGGCTGCCATCTGCTTTACAAAGGCACCTGCATCCCAGCAACTAGGAGCATCAGCTACTATTTATTGAGCTTTTAATATGTTCCAGGCATCGCGTTAAGAAGTTTACGTGCACTGTAAGGAGATTCATTTGTGATGTAAGTTGAGCTCGGCTTCTGAAACCAGACTCCCTGGGCTGGAGTCCTGGCACTTAACATTTACCACTCGTGCGACCTTAGGCACATCTCTTAACCTCTCTGTGGTTCCCTCTACTTATCTGGCAGCGGGGAATAAAAGCAGTACCAACGTCATCTGGGTATTGCAACACTACCAGGCACGCACGTAGTCTAATGTGTTAACGTGTCTGGCAACACCATAGAGTAGCTTCTGTGTTATTTCTGCTTTCAAACTAGGAAACCGAGGCTTTGGTAATGAACTTGCCCAGATCCCTTGCTAGCAGTAGTCTGCTACTGAAGGCCTGGGTGCTGTGCACAGTGCTGCATCGCCACTCAGTGCTGGGACCTGGCCCGAGGTCAGGGCCAGGCCTGCAGAGGGGCAGGTGCTGATCCCAACCAGGTCCCTCTGGCTCTAGGCCCTGCTCGAGCTGCAGAGTTCTGCGGGACTCCAGAGGCGCAGAGAGCGCTGGGCAGTAGGGGTCCCCTGAGGCTATTCTCTTTCCCCAGGGCAAGAAGTTGGTAGTGGCTGGTGCTTGAGTGGGGTCCATGGAAGTGGCCCGGGAGCAGAAGGGAGAAGGGCAGATGGAGGTGGGGAGGAGGTTCCAAAAGAGCCTTTTGCTCACCTGATAATCCGGTTCCTCCTATTGGAAGACACTAACCATTTCCTAAAAGCAGAATGAGTTCAGCCTCGGGAAGCCAAGTGTAGCTGGAAGGAACGTGGCACGCAGGTAGGGTGTCTTTTTCCCCGTGACATCCTCTTTCCATCCTTCCATGAACACTTCTGAGGGGCCAACTTTTGGTGAAACAGGCCCACCATCCTCCTAAGGGTCACGGTCCACGTCCCAGTATTACTGGTCCTCTTCCTTAAGTAGAGCACCTGTTCCTTAGATGTGGGCATCTTACATTTGTGGGCCACCCTGATTCCAAATAGTCTCACTTTTATGAGCATTTCAAACCTGTCAGGTTATGTATCCCAGTGTTGGCTCTAGAAGACTTGACCACTATCATAGACATAATCCAGTTCAGGGTCTTCTTGATTTGGTTAAAAATAGGACTCTAAATTATGAGAAAGCATTCAGACTGATTTATTAATAAGTCACAGAACTTTGATAAAATTTATTATAAAAGTGATCGTTTTATTGGTGAAGATTGGGAAGTCACATATTTATAAAGAAGATGAAATAAGTTGTTCAGATAATAACCCTTATTAGCATTTTGGTACGTTTCCCTCTGAACTCCCTGCCTCCCTCCCTCTCTCTCTCCTTCCCATCCATCCGTCCATCTGTCCTTCGTTCACTCATCATTTGCAAACACGTATTGAATGCTCACTTGTGCCAGGCGCTGTGCTGGTTGGAAGGCTCAAGAACTGGGAAGGACAAGATACGTCACTGCCAAGGATGACAGAGAATAAGTGCTGTGACAGGGGTGTGGGGCCTCCGATGCCTGACAAGAGAGGGACAAGCTCCGCTTGGACAACAAGTGACCTCTGGACTTCTGAGTGTGTGCCTTGCCACGTTTTTCTCTGCAAAATTGGGCCATCTGACCTCATCTTTTCACTTAATGTTATGAGCATTCCCCCACGGCCATAAATATTTAAAACAGTCGCTTAAGAGAAAACCCTCCAACCGTCCTTTATATAGGACTGCACTGCCGAGCGACCCATCTCCACCCGGTACTGGCAAGAGGTACAGGCGCGAGAGGCCTCACCAAGAAGCACAAAGAGTGAAGCCCCTGGGGTCCGACCTGGCTCGCAGAAAGAGCTCCGACGCCAGTCAGTCTCCTGTCGTCCCCCTCCGGCATTCCTCCCCTCCCCCGCTTTCAGTATTTCCATCTGAAACTTAAGAGAAGGATGAAGGCTGTCTGAGTGCTGAACTCTGCTCGCCGTCATTATGGTCCATCATCATCTCTGCGCGGCCGGGGAGCATCCGCTCCCTGCCAGGCCCCGCAGCGAGGACCAGCCTGTGCAGTTCTGACCCTGTGCTCCCCCTCCCCGGCAGAGACAAGCTCAGTGACCGTCCTCATGTCATTGAGCAGAGTGCGCAAGAGACAGCTGCTGCCCAGGCGGCGGGGAGCCTGTCAAATGCGGGCTCACTGGGCAGAGTGAGCTGAAGCTCCTTGCCCAGGACAAACCTACCCAAACCCCACCGGCTTCCCCCAACCACTGCAGGCGTCGCAGCACTAAACGCCCCCAGTGCCCTGGACCTGGTTCCCGAGGCAGCTGCTGGGTGAGGTTTGGATCCAATTTTATTTGCTCCCAAATGTCTATCCAATTGTCCCAGCACCACTGCGGCAGAGGCGGCATCTCTCAAGGCGGCCTTGAGATGCCGCCTCTGTCGTAGACTAAATTCTATATCAGAGTTTTGTGTTTAAAGCTTTTGCATGTTTTTCCTAAGTACTACTAGCTCTCTGTGGGATGAGATCCCAGAGCCTCGAAAGGTCCAACCCAAGGACTGAACCCTATTGGGCACGATGCCATCATAGAATGTGCCGGGGGCTGGTGTTCACTCTGGAGTGGCCTTCAGAGATCGTGGGGTACAGGGTCTTCATCCTACACTCGAGGACACTCGGGCTCACAGGGTTTATGTGAATTCCAACTATTTCCTCCAAGCAGGGCAAGTCCCTCCGACCCTCTGACCTGGACCAAAGTCCCCGAGCCCTAAGCAAGGCCGAGCGGAGGCCGGTCGCTCCACGTCCCCAGGCTGCTTTTCCTGCGCCTCTGCTGCCAGGTTTCCTGGCTGACACGGAGGAGCGTGTCCGGGGTGTGTCGCGTGGGCAACACTCACCCACGTCCAGACTGTGACGGGCGTGGCTGCTGCCTGCGGGGCAGAGAGTGGATTTGGACTCGTCTATTAAAAAGCTCTTGATTCACACCACAGTGCTTTCGAAGGGCAGCACCGTAAGCTCAGTGACTAAGGGATACCAAGGGAGTCTGAAATCCTTGAACTTCACCCTGAGGGGGACCAGGAAGCACTGGGCAGGGTGGTGACCCCGACGGATGGTCAGGCCGAACGTGGCTTCTGCTGCGGGGGCTGCGGCTGCATGTTTCTGGAGACCCCAGCAGAGCACGAGCTGGGGGGAGGAGGCTCCAGTGTCGGGTGTCCGGGGAGGGGTAGCTGGGTGGGAGAGGCGCAGGGCCAAGGCGCTGGGGCCACGTGGGGACCACCGTGAGGCCCACTGAGGCCAATGCCACATAGCGTGTGCAGACACCTGAGAACTCACCGCCGGAGCCCGGACAGGCTGCCCACGTTGTGATCCACGGGTCTGCGGCCAGAGAGTCACATCCCCAACAGGCTCCCTGGAGGTGCCGTGCTGCGGGTCCAGGGCACGCAGCTTGAGGAGTCAGGAGTTTAGGGTGCGTATTTTCTGCTTCAAGCGTCTGCATTCTAGCCCGGGAGGTGTAGGCCATAGTCTGTGACCATCCCTGCCCGCGGCTCTCTTCTGCAGCACCTCTCAGGTACCACGACGCCTCCTGTATTAACGTCATGGCATCCAGACGCGGATGTCGTGGCTGGGGGTTCACACGTGTGACTCCAAAGCCCATCCGGGATACCTGAGGCCAGAGAGCCCAGAGGAAGGTATCACCCACCCTGGAGGGGAAGGGGACTTGGGTGGGCTGGCAGATTCCTCCCCGTGCCCACGAGAGCCACCTCGTCTGGAGGAACAGGATTTCCAGGATGCCGGGTGCCAGAAGATGGCCCCTACATCTGAGGAAGGGTCGTCACCTAGTCTGATAGTATGGTAGGTTGTAAACCCATGCGGATACTTGGCTAGATCTTTCTGATGAGCAGAAAAGACTTCAAAAAGTACTACAGAGTGTCCTTTCTTTCTCAGCAACGTATAGACGAAAAAATCTGATTCTGAAAATGAGGGTCCCTGCCTGGCCCTCCCCGCCCTGCAGACCAGACTTCCACAGAAGGAGGAAGTGTGGTGGCAGCGTCCTGCCCGCCAAGTGTGACAGGGGCAGGTCGCAGGGAAGACAGGCCCCTCCTGGGTTCCCAGAGATCCTTGCAGTGTGGAGAGCCCAGAGCCCAGGGGAAAGTAAACATGAAAACACATGTGCAAGGAAGGTTCCGTTTGGGGCTAGAGAAAGACGAGACCCGGTGTAATTACAGGGCTTTAGGCCAAATAATCGCCGTCTATCCAGGGTAGTGAAGACCAGAGGGTGTGAAAGCGACAGAGGACTGTGTTTGGGAACTGGCCGCACAGTGACACAGATGGCCCAGGGAAGAGACAGATGCAGAGGAGAGACAGAGAAAAGTACTCTTAAACCTTCAAGCGCGGTACCTGCAAAGCGACACATTCAGGCTTTGCAAGGAGAAGCCTAGAATCGAGAGCCTAGTGCGCGAGGATGGTGACCGTGGAGGTGGGAGATTTTAAGTGGGGAATTGCAGACTTTTGCCCACGGGATCCTTCAAATGCGGAAGGGTTGCTTTTGCACAGGGGCTCTAAATGGTAGGAGAGAAGAGGTAGACAGGCGGCTGCCTGGGTTCCAAGTGCGGGGGCCGGGGGAGAGGACGGCAGGCTGGGCCCTGGTCTGACTCCAGGGAGAGCCAGCAGAGAGGATGGGTGTCGGACGCCAGCCCCTGGCACAGGCCGCTCGCAAGTGCTACAGGTCGGGGGTGTGGGAATGGCTGCCACAAGGGCGTTTTGGGGTGCCCCATTTCTCTGTCCAGCAAGACACAGATACCTCTGTTAGTCCAAAGCAAGAAGGTGCGGAGCCTCTGTACACTTGAGAGGACAGAGGGGAGGAAGTTTGCACTGGAGAAAAGCAGTGTGAAGGTCAACAAGTCCTCCTGCCTCTCTTTCCCCAGATGAGCTCGTCTGGCAGGTTCCCTCCCAGCTGACACAGCCCAGCCCCACCTGCCTCTCTGCAGGGTCCCCGCGTCCCCTCCCCTGGGCTCCATCAGCATCTACTTCATCTTCGACTTGGGAGGCGTACACAGCATCTTTGCTTCAGGGCCTCGCCTGTCCTCCTCCCCGCCCCTCCCCTTCCCTAGCCAGCTGCTCACTGGCTCTAGTCACTTCTCCTGTCAGCAAACCTTCAGTGGCTCCCCATTGCCAACAGATTAAAAGTCCAAACTCTTTAACGTAGCTCAGCTTCGAGTCTCTCTCGAGCCTGCCCCCGGCCGCTCCTGCCTCTCCCTCCACTGGCGTCCGAACGCGGCCCTATCGTTCTGCCCAGCTCGTTTTCTCGGTGGTTCCTGAACATGCCATCGGCGTCCCTCCCCTCACCCCCGGATCTCTCCAGCCCAGGTCCAGTTCAGTTTCCAAGTCGAGTTCTACTTTTAAGTGGCGAAGTTCCAGTTCAAGTCCAGTTCGAGTTCTGCTTTTAAGTGGCGATGGCGCCCAGCGGTGCCAGGCCTCCTTGGGATTTGAGACTGGGGGAGCGCAGACGCAATTCCACTTGGCGAGCTTGTGACTGTGTGGTCGTCTTGGCCTCCTGGTTTCTGCCTTCTGTGCGCCTCCCTGCTCTTTCTGGTCACTGCCTCATCCTGGACGTAAGATGCAGTCAAAGCTCAACGCCATGAGATATTTGGGGGTGGCGTTTCGACTTCATGGAGGAACTGGGGATGTTCTGGGGAGGACTGTCCTGGCGAACATACGCGCACACGCGCACACACGCTTGCAAGGAGCCCAGCACATTCTGCTTTAAGTGCGCTTCCCACCCCCTTGCCACGAGAAGTCTCCCTTAGCCCCAGGTCTGTGTCTTCCTCATGCCCACTCTGCTCTTTTTGCTCCCCTTTGCCTGGCCCAATTACCTCCCGCCCTTTTCCCTCCTCCCCGCCAAAATGGAGAAAAATCCTCCTGCTTATCTCATGCGGTCAGTTCACTGTCCCCTCTGAGCACCGGAATGGTCCACATCAGGCCAGTGGGACCTGCATCAGCACTGATCGAACTGTCTCACCCCTGCCCTGAGCAAACTGGCCTTCTTTCTCTAAGAAGGTGCCACACATTGTTTCCGTCTCTGCGGCGTCCCCATCCCTGCCTGGGCCAGCCTCCCCTGTGGTGGCGCAGCTTTGGCTTGGGCCAATCCGGACCGTTAATTCTCTCTCCCCTGGGCCCTTGCACTCTGGCGGTGGAGGGGCAGGGATCACTTTGAGAGTGGCAGTGATGGTAGTATGAGGACCCTCCGATAAGTGACTCTGGGAGTGTTTTCAGAGAAGACAGGGTCCACTTTCATGCTATCAATGTAAGAGCACTCTGACAGCACCAGATGACTCTGAAAAGTCTCGTACGAAAGCAGAAGAGGAGAATGAAGCAAGGTGAGGAGCGCGCAGCTCCCGGGTTCCCGGAGGACAGGGCAGCCCAGCGCTGCAGCCCAGGCAGGCGGAGCAGGAGCTGCCTGCCCGGCTCTGGACTTTCAGAAGAAATGCTGTGATCTCCTTCTTTCGCTAAAAAAATAAGCGTCCGAGCCCTATCCTGTGCAAGACACCATTCTAGGAACTGGGAGCACCCTAGTGCACAAAACAGAATTTGGTTCCTGCTTTCATAGGGTTTATACCAAGCAAGAAACAGACACTAAGCAAATACAAATCCCTAAGGGTGGTGGAGGGGCAGCCCACAGGCTCGGGTGATAGTCAGCTCTGAACCTAAGGCTGTGGGCGGGATTCGGGAGGACCGGGAGTGAGGCTCAGGAGCAACGGCCAGGATGTGGGATGTGCCCTGAGGTCATTATAGGGGCAACTTCCCTAACAAGAGCTTGGTGCTAGTCACCCTCTCAGGGACAGGGCTGATTGCCAAGAGGTACTTGCAGCTCCTTGCAAAGAAAAACATGGGAGAAAAAGATGAGGGGTTTGAATGGTTCTAATTTGGATTTTGTGCTTATTTCGCTTAGCAAGGAGAGGCCTCCAGCATGGAAATAGCTGATTTCGTAGAGAACCCGCAGCTGGATCCAGGTTCATCCCAGAAAAGCAGACAGTGAGGAGCTCAGGTTTCAGGAGGGATCAGCTTTGTTTCTGTTCCAGGAGTCAAATGGACAGCATCCTTGTGGCGTGACTTCCATGAGTTCTTTTGGGAGTTCCTGGTATGGGAGGACTTACAGGGTTGCTCTTGCCTCACAGGAATAATTTGAGGCCTAGGATGATGCCATCTTTTTCCAGAGGAACTTTTCTCTTCTGACAGGTGCCTGCTGGCAGCACCAGCCTGGAACCGTTATAACCCAGGCTCGCAACCTGAGGGTCCCTGGATCAACGAGATAGCATGAAGCTGAGCTGCAAGTCCACAGAGGGTTGGCTTAGTTCCAGGTCACCTTTACCCCGAGATCCCTCCGGGTTAGCATAAAGGAGGCGAGGGAACCCACGTGGCCCCCAGCTTTGGCGCTGCAGGCCCATCAGAAGCACAGCGCATCTGAGCATATCTGAGCAGATTCATCTGGGCCCACCAGTGCCCTCAAGGAAAAAGCAGCTTTGAGAGCTGGGTTTACTGGTCTGGGTTTTCTTCTCTACAACTGACCCTGCCCAGTCATTCCCCACTATCTTGTTGTCTCTTTGATGCATTTAAGAAGATTGTTCTTTCTTTACTGTCCCACCCCTTCTTTCCTGACTGTCCTCAGCGGATGATTTCCATGACCTGAAGGGCCATTTCTAGAAGTGGAAATCTTAGCTGCTTCTCTCGGTCCCTCCTTGCCATGCGGCTTCTCAGCAGCTCCAGAGATGTGCAGGTGGGGGAAGTGGGGCCCAGCAGGGCTTGGGGGAGGGGGAAAGAGAGAGGGGGAGGCTGGCTGGGCCTGGGGTGAAGGTGGAGGAGGCTGGGGCACCTGGGCACCCAAGAAGCCTCCAGAACTGGCATCTTCATTCATCTACTGTTGAGCCCATATTTCTCAAAGGGGCTTTGGGGACAGAGACAGCCCAGAAGGAGAGAAGAAGAGACATGAGTGCTGGAGGGGCCTGCAGCCCACAGCGGATCAGAGAGGGGGTGAGGTCCCAGGGAGGTGCGTCTGTAGACCATGCCAATGGCCCCCGGGACGGAGGTCTTCTCTCTTTTCTAATGATTACCTTGGCCGTGGACTTTTGCTAGTTTTGGATGCCAAGGAAAACCAGGCTTCTGAGCTTGCAGAGGCTGGATGGAGGTCCTTGTGTCTCCTCTGGTCCTCCGCTGTCCTCCAAGGAGAAGCATGCCCTTTGGAAGTGCGCCAATTGGCCTTTCCAGTAACTGCCTTGGGCAGTTTTTGCCAGCATGAGCACTTTTCACCTTCATAATTCTGTGGGTCTGCTTTCAGTTTGTGAGAAACCTATCCATATATTCATTTCACAAATATTTACTGAGCACCTACTATGTTCCAAGTCCTACTTTGGGCATCATCCTAAGAAACAGACTGAAAATAACAAAAAGCCCTGCCCATGTAGCCGTCACGTTCTCAGGAAAGCTATCCTGCATGAGGACATGCTTAGGAATCTCTCACTCTCCTGTGCTACCGATTCCACCGTGCCCCATGCCCGGTTTACTTGTTTTTGTACATGATGATTCTCTCCAGGACTCGGATTTGCCAGCAGCCCAGGGTGCATGGAGTTTCTTTAGCTTATGTCACTGTCCTTCTGAGAGTGTGCAGATCCCTCTGCCAAGTTTATGCCTGCAGCGTGGGGCCAGTGGCATCGCAATCCAGAGCACCAAGGGGAGCATGCTGGGTGGGGGACGAGGGGGTAGCCTTCTGCAGCAACACAAGTTCACTTGGCCAGAACGTGAGGACCTGAGACCAGGTAGTAACAGTGCTGGCGTTTAGACGTCTAACTTCAGAGGAGCGCCGCAATTGAAAAAAGACTCAATCTAGTCACAGTATCTCCTGGATACATTCATTTGCATTTTCTTTCTGTTACATGGATTAAGAAATGGGATGTATGACATATTTGTGTGATTGCAATTTAGCACTTCTCAGAATGTGTCGGTGACTACTGTCAAGATGTGCACGTTACCGGCAAGGCTGCTGTGTGGGGCAGCGGAGGGCCACTGGGTGGGCGCCTGGGGCCTGCCCTGGGAGGGGGCCACCCCACCGCCTGCAGCTCATGGGAGCACCTTCTCGCCAACACTCCAGGCCACAGCTCTACAGAAGGCCAAAGCACACCCTCGTGTTCCTGCCGGCATTTGGAAAGGGGCTTCTTGCTGTCCCCTGGCCTCAGACTTCTGCTTGAATTCATACTGTCGTGTCAAGAAATGGGAAATGCAGCCCCTTCACCATTTCCCCCAACAATCTGATCCCAGCAAAAGTTGCATGAGGCTCTTCTGTTGTCTCCTCCTCTGCTTCTGTTTCAATGAGGGGCTCACGCCGGCACCACGCGCAGTCTTCAGAAGCATCGCTAGCGCCCCTCCCCCTCTCCCACTACCCCCTACGTTAGGTAGAAGGACACAGCCCCCTGCACACCCTCCGTCTGAGCTTGCACAGCCGAGCCCCAGATGGTGCCCAGCAAAGCCAAGGGCTTTGCATTCACTGTCGGTGAATTCTCACCTCCTGACAAGGTAGTGGAAGTTATGATTAGGACTTTGGGGGGTGTGGAGGGCAAGGGCAGCCAGGTTGCCCCTTTTCAGACCTCAGGTCTGCAATACCTTTCCAAGGGTGCGACACCCCCTTGCCTAGCCAGGCACCGCGTCTGGCTGTGGGCCCACCGGCAGTTCTCTCTGAATGGATATGGAGACAGTCCTGGACATCCTGTCCTCAGAAAACTGACTCTAGGACTCGATGTCCCCCTGGAAGGAGACTTCTGAGGGTGGAGGACAGCACCACCTCTCCTTCCAGAACCCCTTGGTTTTTCTCTTTCGTTCACCACATTAGCAGTGTCAGTATTGGCTAAGGACTTGACAGGCAAGAGCTGGTTTGGTCACTGTATTTGATTGCTTTTTCGGAGCCCAATAAAGAGTGCCATTGTTTCTAGGAGGTCACTGGAAGCACACACTTGGCTCTCTGGTAACCCCAGTGTCAAGACCAGTATGAGACTAGGGATCCTGAAGCCCTGTTCTGAGCTCAGAGGACTTCTGTTACCGACCTCGGTCAGAATCCAACGAGGTGCGTCCAGAGCTGAGATGCAGTCGGGCCGAGCAGGAAGAAAGGGCGGTGTCCTCCAATAAACCGTTGGTACCCGTCTCTCTGCCATTCGGCTCATTCATAGGGCCAGGACTGGGTTCTTCTTCAGTTTTTGAGTCCAGTTCCCTTGCCCACAGTTGGTCTACTTGGGAGACTCCCAGGAGTTGTTGGTTGAATGGAAGAACAGCCTTCAATTAGATACTTCCTTAAAATGAATTTCCAAATCTGCTTTCAGATTCAAATGTAATAGAGGCTGACACCTCCAAAAGATTTTAGAGGAAGTTTACCAATGTGCGATCCTCCATTAAAACTCCCACCTAATTTTCTCTCTCCCTAAAATTCCCTACAATTCAGTCCCTAGAATTGCAAGTAATTGGGTATCTAGTCTCTCAGTTGACTGATATAGGAAAACTCAGGCCTCTGAGAGTATGTTAGGGTAAATCAAACTTCTATAACACACAGACCCAAAATATACTGGCTCAGACACAATAGACGTTTACTTCTTTCTCACGTAACAGTCCAGGGTGGACTATTGTTATGTTCCAGATTGTTAAGGTGGGGTGGGGGAGAAAGTTCTGCTCTACGCACTCCCTCAGGAAACAGGCTGGTAGTGCCTTTGCCATATTAAACTGCTTCCAAGGTTGCTGCCATTGTCATTCCAGCTCACGGGACATGGGAAAGAACATAGAGGAGAATACCTAAGAAGTTTTGTGGCTACCTGGAGGTGGGATGCACCCCTTCTGCTCACATGGGAAAAGAATGTAGTCAGATGGTTACACCTAACTTCGTGACTGGGAGATGGGGTAGTAGCTGGCCAGCCATACACCTAGCGACCTTGGACATGGAAGATGAATTTGGGTGGGCGTGCGGAGACTCACCCATCTTGGATTTGGAAGAGGTCTTAGGTGTCTCCTCACCCAACAGCCACCCCAGTACAAGCACTGGTCTTCCTGCTGGGTATGCTTCCTGCCCCCACTGCATGTCTAAGCTGACTTTCTGATCTAGGGCACTGAGGAATAGTAAGCACTGGTCCATGGGAGGGAAACAGGAAGGGCCTCTTTCAAACATATTCTTTGCCATTTGACAAAAATGATACAGAGGAGACAGAAAATAAATCCAGAGAAGCTACCTGCGTGGGGAAACCCATTCCTCGTAGCCTTGGGAGGCTGGGATTGTGCCATCCTTTGCTTGCATTGTCTTAGCACTCATAGAACAGTGAGTGATATGTCACTGTCAATGTCACAGGATCCCTGGAAACCACAGTCACTGCTTGCATCAAAACTGCTGCTTCCAGCTGGCTGTGGTTGCATTTCTAGAAGGATAACTATTTTTCGTGTGTGATTTTGGAGACGAGCCAACATCAACCCACAGGTGACTTTAGAAGGCTTCCCTGTATCCTAATTGCCTACCTCATGAATAGTCTTTATCTTTAGTTTGTTGGACCTATAACTTCCTCGTGTCAGTCCCATTCCTGGCCTAGAGGTGTCTGCAATTGTTCTTGGACTTGTATATTCCTACCACGGCCCTTGAGCCTCCCATTCCACCTCCAGAGGCAGAAAACCCCAGTCATCTCATCCCTAAACTCCTCTCTTGACCACCTGTGGCACTTATACATTGCTTGGATTGTTGCATCTTTTTCCAACATTAATCATGTCTTCACCATGATGTATGCTCCTTGAGCATTTGGAATTTGTCTTGTCTTTTATCTCTTCCTCAGGCTTGAGCATGGTGTAGTGAGCCTTCTGTAAACATTTGTAGATGATGGCAGTCATGTGAGAACTCAGGAGGCTCTGAAGTGACTCGAGCTGGAGATGTAGATGGATGTAACCCTTTGATGCCAGGGATTGATAAAATCCATCTCTACTGGTGGCTAGGAGCAGAAGAGGAGACTCGGCAAGAGGACAGAACAACAAAAGGAGGGGCTCCCAACTTCACTTAGCAACAGCAACCCAGACACAGCTGGATCAATCCCACGTGGGCTGTGCCCTGGGGTCTTGGACTGTCTGGGCAATGCCAGGGTGCTGGCAATCAGGGATGTTGCTAGAGGCTGATGGTGTTGTTACTGGAAACAGCTCAATGGATAAACAACAGCTTCCCAGAGCAATGGGGGAGGCAGGGCCACAGCAAGGACAGCACGACTTGTGGGGCAGGAGCACCCTGGGCCACCTCACTTACCTCCCCTGCCTTGTTCCCCCAGGGACCTTTCAGACAATGCTTCTTGCCTGGAGAGAGCAAAGAGTCAGGCAGAGAGGGGACAACATCTCTTTCTTGTGTCTAAAGTGAATGGGTGTCAGATGAGCTCAGTCTCACCTTCTTCAAGCTGGAATTTAAAGTGCTCCCAGCTGCCCCTAAATTCCAGTCATTCAGGGAGTGGGTGACGAGCTCATCTCTATTTGAAACTCAGGGTCTGCCTGGGAGCCTGGGACTCCTGAGCTCATCTCAGGAACGTCCTATGGAGTAAAAAGTGTTTCTTCAGCAGGGAGGAGGAAGTGGGGCCTGGGAGAGGCTTAGAAAGTACAGCGCACGTTGACTTCAGACAGAACTATCCACATAGTTCTATCCATATCCATATCCACTATCCATATCCCTGTGGCAGGTCCCCCTGGAAATTCCCTCCTCTCCTAATGTCTTTCCCACAGGCACTGTCCTCCCCCAACCCATCCAGGGGCTCTGAGATTTTACCCCCTTAACCTAAAAGGTGACAGGAAGTGAGCAGCGGTAAGCGCCAGAGAAACATGGGTGAGATTCTAGAATGACATCCACAGGAGGCCCTCTCTGCGGAGACTGTTCAGCGTGTGCCTTTTTACAAATGTTTCTCCTTTTGAGGAGCAGGAAACCACTAGAAGTCAGCTTCATTGGGAACGACATTAATCTGGGGTTCTGGAGAGGACTTTGTTCAGAACAGAAAAAAGAGTTCTGTTACTAAATAAAAGCTTTGAAAACACAGACAAGCCCTTGGGGCCTATTGGTTTGAGGGGCTCTTCTACTTTTATTTCAGTTTTCGGAGATTCTCTGAGATAGTCCCCTGCCGGAGGCCAGCACAGTGAGTTCCTCCTGGGTCCTTTTTTACAGGATGACCTACTGTCTTTGAAGGTGGTGAGCGAGCTTCACCCGCTCAGCATGAAAAGGGCCATTCAGGTCCTGAGGATCAATAACTTTGAACCAAATTGTCTACGGAGGCGGCCACCTGGCAAGGTAGCTTTTTAAGATCGAGGCTTACAGGCTGCACGTCCACGTCTGTGACTGTCCATGTGTGTAAAATCAAGACCCATTACTTCTGGGAGTCTGCAGGAGATGCTGGCCCCTCAGAGCCTCCCATCCAGCTTCATTTATTCTTAGACTTTGTTTTTCTGTGTGCTCCCTCCTCCCCCCTACCCCCGTGGTGGCTCCACTTGTGTAACTAAAGCCAAAGATTGTTTTTCAGTGATGCTTCCTCCTTCTTTCTCTCTCTTTCTTTCTTTCTTTCTTTCTTTCTCTCTTTCTCTCTTTCTCTCTCTCTCTCTTTCTTTCTTTCTTTCCTTTTTTCTTTTTTGACTAGTATGCTTTCATTTGTTTTTTAGAAAAAGATATTCTACTAGGCCTTATGAGCTCCAATGGGCGAAGACACACGTTTTCGCAGCAATCGGGTTGGGTCACAGTGTAATGGTGTTTCCTTGTTAAACATTTCAGTTCACTAAGAAATCACATAATGACACATCATTTGACAAGCAAGCTTCCATTTGTACAATAGAGCCAGAGGGTAAAGTTCGCCTGTTAGTGACAAACAGGCCAAGAGAGACGTTATGTCTTTTCCTGGCTTTGGTATCAAGGTGATATGAGCTTTGTAGAATGAGCTGGGGAGGATTCCTTCCTTCTCTATGTTACCAAATAATTTCTGCAGGGTAGGTACCAGTTCTTCTTTGTAGGTCTGGTAAAATTTGGCTGTGATACCATCTGGTCTGGGCTTTTTTGGGGGGGGTGGTTTATTGCTGCTTCAATTTCTTTACTTGATATTGGTCTGTTCAGGAGTTCTATTTCTTCCTGGTTGAGCCTAGGGAGCTTGAGTGTTTCCATGGATTCATACATTTCCTCAACGTTTTCAAATTTATGTGCATAGAGATTTTTATAGTATTCAGAGATGATATTTTATATATCCATGATATCAGTTGTAGTATATCCTTTTTCATTTCTGATTGAGCTAATTAGGGTCCATTCTTTTCTGTTGCTGGTTAATCTAGCAAGAGGCCTGTCGATTTTTTTCACCTTTTCAAAGAACCAACTTTTTGTTTCATTAATCTTCTGTATAATTCTTTTTGTTATTGATTTTATTTAGTTCTGTTCTGACCTTAGTTATTTCTTTTGTTCTGCTGGGTTTGGGATTGGTTTGCTATTCCTTTTCCAATTTCTTGAGATGATTCATCAGACAGTTGATTTGTGATCTTTCTGTCTTTTGGATGTAGGCATTTATAGCTATGAATTTTCCTCTTTTTACTGCTTTTACTGAATCTCACAGATTTTGATAGCTCGTGTCCCCTTTGTCATTTAGTTCAAAGAATCCTTTGTTTTCCATCTTAATTTCCTTCTTGACCCAATAATTATTCAGCAGTAGGTTGTTTAATTTCCATGACTTTGTGTAGAGTTGAGTTTTTCTGTCGGATTTCTAATTTTATTCTACTGTGATCTGAGAAGATACATGGTATAATTTCTATTTTTAAAAATTTGTTGAGATGTGTTTTTTGGACTAGGATGTGGCCAATGTTAGAGAATCTTCCATGAACTGACGAGAAGAACGTACATGCAGTGGTTTTTGGGTAGAATTTTCTGTAAATGTCTTTTAGGCCCATTTGTTCTAGAGTTCTGCTTAAGTCCATCATTTCTTTTTTTTCTTTTTTTTTTTTTTTTTTTTTTTGAGACAGAGTCTCACTCTGTTGCCTGGAGTAGAGTACTGTGGCGTCAGCCTAGCTCACAACAACCTCAAACTCCTGGGCTCAAGCAATCCTACTGCCTCAGCCTCCTGAGTAGCTGGGACTACAGACATATGTCACCATGCCCGGCTAATTGTTTCTATATAGATTTCTAGTTGTCCAAATAATTTCTTTCTATTTTTAGTAGAGACGAGGTCTCGCTCTTGCTCAGGCTGGTCTCGAACTCCTGACCTTGAGTGATCCACCCGCCTCGGCCTCCCAGAGTGCTAGGATTACAGGCGTGAGCCACCGCACCTGGCCTTAAGTCCATCATTTCTTTGCTTGTTTTCTGCTTGGAGGATCTGTCCCATTCCGTCAGTGTGGTGTTAAAGTCCCTGGCTATTGCAATGATACTGTTTATCATTTTGTTTAGATCAAGTAGGATTTGCTTTATGAATCTGGGAGCACCTGTGTTAGGTACATAAATATTTAGGATTATTATGTCTTCTTGTTGAATTGTTCCCTTCACCATTATATAATGATCATCTTTGTCTTTCTTTACTTTTGCTGACTTGAAGTTATGTTATCTGATATGAGAATGGCTACATCAGCTTTCTTTTGGTTTCCATTTGTGTGGCATATTGTTTTCCATCCCTTCACCTTGAATCTGAAGGCGTATTTTTTTTATCCATTCATCCAGCCTATGTCTCTTGGGTGGGGATTTCAAGCCATTCACATTTATTGAAAAAATTGATAAGTGGGTGGATTTCTGTTCATCCTGTTGAGTAGGACTTTATTGCTTTGTTTTACTTTTTGAGCCATTGTGGTATCTGGGCTCTGATCTTTAGCTTTTGGGTGATTTTACACTGGTGTGTGTCTATTGTGCTGACCGTGTATAATGCAGTTCTGAGTACTTCCTGCAAGGCAGGTCTGGTCTTGACAAATTCCCTCAATGTTTGCTTGTCTGAGAAAGTCTTTATTTCTCCCTCATATAAGAAGCTTAGTCTTGCAGGATACAAAATTCTAGGCTGGCCATTATTCTATTTGAGATGACTGAGAATGGGGCTCCCAATTCCTTTTGCCTTGTAAGGTCTCAGTTGAGAAGTCTGCAGTTAGTCTGATGGGTTTTCCTTTGTAAGTTACCTGCTGCTTTCACCTTACAGCTCATAGAAGTGCCTCTTTCATGTTTACTGTGGCCATTCTGGTGACTACCTGTCATGGTGATTGCCTCTTTGTGATAAATCTCCCAGGTGTTTGTTGAGCTTCTTGTACCTGGATATATAGATTTCTAGCAAGGCCAGGGAAATTTTCCTCAATTATTCCCTCAAATAAGTTTTCCAACCCTTGTGTATTTTCTTCTTTGCCCTCAGGGATGCTCATGATTATGTTAGGCCTCTATACATAATCCCATATTTCTTATAGGTTTTGTTTGTTCTTGTTTCTCAGTTCTTTCTCTTTGACTGACTTGTTTATCTCAAAGGTGTTGTCTTCAAGCTCTGAAACTCTTTCTTCTGCTTGATCTAGGCTATTCTTAAGGCTTTCCACTGTGTTTTATATTTCCTTGGATGAATTTTTCATTTTCAGAAGTTCTGATTTTTTTAATAATTCAATTTCATTAGTAAATTTTTCATTCATTTCCTGCATTGTTTTTGTGGTTTCTTTGTGTTGGGTTTCTATTTTCTCCTGTATTTCATTGAGCTTCCTTACAATCCATATTTGGAATTCTTCATCTCTCATTTGATCTTTTCATTTTGGTTGGTATCCATTGGTAAGGAGTTACAGTTTTCTTTTGGGGGTGTCCTTTTGCTCTGATTTTTCATGTTTCTGAAGTTCTTTCTCTCATCTGGCCTCTCGGTCAAGACCTGGGGATGCTAGGCCAGGCTCACGGGCCTGTCTCTGGGTCCCTGAAAATCGATCCCTGAGTATACCAGAGAGAAAAGTGCTGGTCCTGAGTTGCCTATGGGGTGCCCTAGAAGCTTTGGCGTACTTCTCACGTCACCTCTGACCTGCTGTTTTCACCTCTTCCCAACAGTGTGAGTGAGTTAGGTCCCTCAGCTTACTCGCTGTGATGGTGGGTGGTACTTGTGAGTGTGATTTAGCCACATCCTGTTTGCTTGAGTTGGAAGATGCTATTATGGGCTATATTATTGTTCTCCCTGTCATTGGTTGATGATTGTGTGACAGCCACCTGCTGACATGTTCTTTTGTGTCTGTGGTAGACTCTGGTCCTCCAGGTGGAGTAGTCGAGTGCCTCAAGTTTTAGGAGGGACCCTGTAGCTCCCAGGCAGTTTCTTGATATCCACCACCCCTGAGGCAGGGTAGGAGCCAGGCAGTTCATGGCTAGGTTGTGGGAGCCTGAAAGGCTTTGCAAAGCCCTGGAGGGGCTCAGATGTTGCTTTTCCAGCCACTAGGGGGAGCCGCTGGTAGGAGGGTCAGGACAAGCTCTCCAAACCGGGAGGGCTGTTCACGGGGCAGGGGGCTAAATGCTTGTATGCTAAGGCCTCAGGCTGGTTCTTTCCACCCTTATCCAGTAGCACAGTTTTTCTGTGAGCAGGGGTGGGGCTCCCCCAAATGGCCACTCCTTGGTGCCCGCACACCCTGTAAAATTGAGTCAGTAACTGCTGTAAGGGGCCTGCAAATGGACCTCCCCGTCAGTAGGAGGTGCCTGCCGCAAGGAACAAGCTGCACGGTTGCTTTTGGGTCCTGTGACCATGTGCCTTTTTTATGTCCAAGTTCCAGTAGCAAAATTTCCACTGTCTGATTTCTCTTCCCTGGCAGCTCTGCCGGAGTCCTGGCTGTTTACTGTGATAACCACAGAGAAACAGAGAAGGAATCAAGGCAATCATGAATATGTCTTAATTCTGACCGTTTCTCTCTAACACTAATGAAGAGCCCAGGGGACACCACCCACCTCCCAAGGCGGTGCTTTTCAAACTGCCACTTGCCACCCAATGGTGAGGTTGAAACAACTTAGTGGCCCTTGAACAGTGTCAAGATAATAGCAGAGTAGAGAACATCAGAGTGCACTGCACACAGCACGGTCAGTATTGTTTGTGAAACTTACACTTTCTCTTTAGGTACACCTGCGGGTGTGCTGGCTACCTGCATCAGGTGTATTTCTTACTGTGGTCGTGGTTAAAAAGATAATCTAAATGGTGCTACTAGAGCACCTCATTTGATCCCATCTGGGAGTTATGCAGAGTGAGGGTGATGCCCAGAATAGGGGTGGGAAGGAGGGTCCCAAAAAAGGGGCTGAACCTTCTGATCTGCCTCCCCAGTCCCCTGAGGGCCCAAGGTCATTTGACCCAGCCTGTCGGGGCTGGGAGACCACCACGAGCCTTGTGCCCTGACTGCTTCTTGCAGCAGCCCCTGCCAAGAGTACCTGGGTAGGAAGGGCTGCCCCTTGGGAATTCAATTAAAAGGAATTCCGTGGTTATCTCTAAAAGTGTAAATGACATTCTGAGGGCTTTTCTTTCTCGCTAGAACCCCTGTGAATTTCTGAGATGCACAGAACAGAAGAAAACAGCCCTGCTACATAAGGCTTGGAAGAAAGGAGAGGGCAGAGGTAGCCCCCTCCCTCGGGCTTCCCCTGCCTTTCCCAGGCCCCCTTCACCCCCTCCCACCCCCCGGGGGAAGGAGATTGGAACAGGCAGCCTTTGGGGCGGTGGGAGGGCCCAATATTTGGGACCCTCTTCCCGGTAGGTCGGATGCACAGTGGCCCAGGAGGACCCTTGGGGGCAGAGAACAGTGTTGGGGGAGGGGAAGGGTCCTCCTGAACGGGAGCTTTGGCCTTGTGCCGGTATATTGGTCATCTCTACGAGCGACACGTGTGGCTTGTTACAAGACGCAGGGGTAAACAGCGAAGAAGGGCAGACGAAGGCGGGTCCTCGAGGGGGCAGGCCCTGCAGGATCCCTCAGTGTCGAGGAGCAGCAGGGGAGGCCCACAGCCCTTGTGGACTTCTCCGCGTGGGCATTCCAGGCCTCGATTATTATTTCTCCAAGTGGAAACATCTGTAGACGATCAGCTGTCGTAATCTGCCCAAGCTACAAGCTAAAACATGGCTAAGAAACATCGCCTGAAGTGATTTCCAAAGGTATTTTCTTCCAACTCTTCAAGGTCGGGGTTGGGGGGAGTGTCTGTATTCTCTTCCCGGTTTTTTCCCCTCATCGTTTGTTTGCTCATTGCGGAGCTCTCTCCAGTCCCGGTGTTCACGAGAAGGTGGGAAGGGTGGGCATGTGCTCAGCCACTCTCCTCTCAGGTGTCCTCCTAGGTCGCAGCGAGGACCGATGGGGAGAGATGGGCCCCTGCCCCGCTTGTCCATGTGAGACAGAGGGAGGTGTGCCCGTTCCAGAAAGAGCTGGAGAAAGGTGTGCGTCCCAGGTATGCATCCATGTAGGCTCTGTTTATTGTGACTCCCCACTGTAAGGTTTTCGGTGGCAGAGAGACCAGCGGACACAAGTTATGGCCAAACAAGTGGCTTTTATTAAGCGCTCCTGGGCGAGGTTCACAGGTCCTAAGGTGAGGGCCTCAGAAGTCGCGCCACCCAGGACTGAGGCAGGGTTTTTATATGTGGGGTGAAGGGGGTCTTGGAACATTTAGGTAGGATGTGGTCGTTTGAAACCTGGGGACTTAGTCTGCAGCACCTGGGTCGGGCAGGAAGCCGAACTCAGGGTGCTCAGCCAGCGTAGCTGTTTTTTGCCACTAATAACAGGATGCGGTCCGGCCCCAGCTGCAAGCCAACAGGGAAGGGGCCCGGGGCTGTCGTTGCTGTGCCTGTGGGGGTCTTTTGGCCAGCCTTACACCCACCCCCCTTCAAAATATTTCTTAAGGTTACTACACATCCTCGGCTGGAACAACACATGGGTATCCCTAGATGTGCGGCATATTTAGAGTCATGTTCTTGGAATGTGTGACTGTCACGTAATCTAAACTCTTTCCCAAATATCTCCTTTTAAAATGGAAAAACAGATTAAGCAAAAGAGAAGAAAAACAAATCCAGAGAAACAGCCTCTTCAAGGTTGGCCTGTCCCCGCTGGCCTGGAAGGTGGGCTGCTGCTGCGCCCGCGTCTGCGGCCCCGCGCCAGGACTGCTGGGCTGTCTTCCAGACCGGCCGTCCACTGAGTTAGGTTCAAACGTGCAGGACCATAAAGATCCAGACTACTTCTGGCTGGTTAGGGGTGTGAGTGCTTTCTCTGGGTGAACATTTTAATTTGGGAATTCAGAGGAAAGCTAGGGGGTGAGAACAGTGAAATGCCGGTAAAAGTCCCCAGACGAAAGCCTGTTGCAAGAGGAATTCTGCGACAGGCAGGAATGGGATGGTATGAAGGCCCTGGTCACGCCCAAGCTTTGGCTGGGGGCCACCCAGGGGTGGGCAGCTGGAGCTGTCAGTCAACTCTGCTTCCCAGCGGCAGGTTCAAGGAGACCAGAGCCACACGCCCCTCTCCCCCACGGCCATCCCACTTCCCCCGATCAACAGTAAATATAATTAGAACATATAAATTATTAACTGCAAAAATGGTCTCATTTTTCTGGTTTGCATTTTTCTGGTTAACCTTGGTCTCAAACATTTCTCATGAATTTAGTGACATACTTGCATTTCTTCCAAGAATTGTAGGCCTGGGTTCTCTGTGCATGACTGTTTTCTTCATTGACATCTGAGAGGATTTGCTATATTAAACCTGTTAACTCTTTGTTCATTTCCTTCAGATATTTTTAACCAATTTATCATCCCTCTTTGTATTTTATGTGGGGTGTTGTTGATATGTTTTTAAATAACTCACTCTTCTGTTAAGATCACTTTCATTTACTTCATATTCGGAAAGCTCTTGCTTGTCCAGGCTTTCAATATTAATATATATGCCAATAGCCTCTTCTAGATAGTTTTAGATTCATTTTTTACATTTAATACACTGGAGTTTTATTTCAGTGTATGGTATAAGGGGGGAGCAAACTTGACTATTTTTCCCCCATGTAGCCACATTTTTCAGCTTTATTTTTAGATAATCCAACCATTGACTATTTTTTTCTTGGTGATTCCTTTCTCAGATTTAAGTTTTTAAAACACATGTAATGGATTTCAGGACTGTCTGGTTCTACTTCATTGACTGACTTGCAGAATCTTGAACCAGCAGCACACTATTTTAATTGCTGTATCGACAATAATACAGTTAGATATCTCATAAGAAAAGAACCTCCTTGATATTCTTTAAGCAACTCTTAGCTCTTCTTATCTTTTTTTCCTTCCAGATAAGCTTTCATCATGTTCAAAGAAAAAAAAAAAAAGATTCCACTGGGATTTAATTCGGATTTCATTTCACCTAAAAATTACAAGGATTAATAGCAAGGATTAATAGCATTAATGTATTCAATATTTCAATCCAAGGTTATGTCGCTCTATTAACTATTCTCTTTTATCAATCTCTGTAAAAAGTTTGTGTTTTTAATATAGGTCTTGGATATTTCTCATTAGTGTTCTTTGTAACTTTTTTTTGCAATACTCTTATTAATGCAATTCTCCCCCTATATTCTCTGCTTATTGTTGGAATAGGAAAGCTATTGATTTTGGAGATTTTGGTATATTTATCTTTTATCTGAGCATTTCCCTAATTTTTTATTAATACTAAGAATTTTACATTGATGCTTTTATATTAGCTTGATACATAATCATATTATAGTCTACAAGTAGCAAACGGTTTGTTTCCTTCTTTCTGTTGTAGAGTTTGAAAACAAATTGGTGTGTGATGCTGTTGCCTTAATTGTTTCTGACTTATGGGTTGAATTTATTTTGAAATTTCAAATAACTTTAAAGGGAAGCATATTATTTTTGTGTTTATCAAAGTGAAGAATGGGTTTAAAAAGCTTGAACAATGTCATTTTGGAGTGCCAGATGAACAGGACGAGCTGTATTTCAGAACCATTCCCACACTTTTCTTGATTGAGTATATTGTCCCTGCTAAATCTAGGAGTACAGTTATTTCCTGGTGCTAAAATAAGTCAGTATGCTGGAGTAGAATTGAGGTCTTCTAGGAAGAAAAGCCATGGGTTGGAAGACCATGGGGTTGAGAAAGCACACACAGGCAGGCAGGGCTGATGTTTTTCCCCCGAACAAGCCAACCAACAAAAAGCAACCCCAAGCAAACCCTTCTGACACTTTTCAAAGTCCTCATCATAGTGCCTTTCATCAGGTGTTCTAGGAAACATTTCTCAGCTGTAGATTTATAAACCCTAAGAGGCATGTGGAGGAATTAGTGGAGGTAAATATCTAATTTAAAAAATCTTAAGTAGCTATTTTTAAAACAATTCCCCGTTAAAGGAAAGTGCGGATGGTCTGTGCATGTATTGATCGCATCTGTGGGGTAGTTCGGGGACACTCTGTGAGCATGGTCGGGACCAAGTCATTCAGGGGCCCGGTTCTCAGTTCTCAGTCCGTCACTGCTAGCTGCCACAATGCTTTCTGACCATCGAACAGCTTCAGCTCTTTTCCTTAGTCCTCTGTTATTCGCTTTAGACCCATAATGGACTTGTTAAAAATAGGAAGCAAAGGGAATCCTGAAGCTGAATTACAAATTAATGCAGGGCACAGACATGAAAATGATTGGACGGATTTGCTGTGGGATAATCCTGGCCTGATCTCTAAGTTACATTCATCTTATCAAAATCCTTAGTTTGAATAACACTTTGGAGTACTCTTACATCAAGAGGTCTCTGGTATCTCAAAAACCAGTGTGCGAAAGGAAAATGAACATGCATTTCAGGGAGTTGGGATAAAAGCCTTCTTTTGCTGCAATGTGCTATATGTGGAAATGTGAAATGTGCACAATCATTCTCTTTTATCATTTAGGAAACAAAACACAAAAATTACGAAAAGCCAGTTTTTTTTTGGATGCACAAATTCGCACAATTTAGAAAATCATACCACGAAAGCAGCTTTGATCTACTTTGGAAGCTGTGACGTGTGGTTGAATTTCAATCTACATTTAAAATTTTTTATTTGATTCTTCCAAACCAAACACACTATCTCATTTTGTTGACTGTGCCTTTTCTTTTAGCTGGAGTCATTCTGAAAACAGGTGTAAGTAACCAGATGTCCCCTTAGCCTACAAACACATTTCTGAAAATCATTATAAAATGCTCAATTGACTTTAAACAAAGTCATTTCCTGTATCCTTCAAGAAATACATATTTTCAAAATGTCACCCCCAGTAAATAACTTGTTGACTTGTTGTACAGGGCTGTCAGTCAAGTTACGGGGGCAGAATTTGAAATAGCTAATTGGCAGTAGAGCCAGTTGTCTATCAAGGTATTTCCAATTTATGGCAATGAAATCGTGTTATCTGCATGGAAGAGAACTACCCCTGTTTCTCTAGAGCGGGGGATCTACGTTGCATCTGGCTCAGTCAAAAGTGGTTCCAAATCATGAACAAACATGAATGAGTCAGACTATTGCTCCTATTTACCTACATTAGAAATTTTTACCTACTAAATGATAGTTTCTGTGTGCTTTGCTTTGATGTCAAAGTACAAGCTTCCTGTACGCATCAATACAGCGATCTGAATTGATCTCATTTAGCACATTTCAAAGCGATTCTTACCAATGAAGTCAAAACTCAATACAAGCTACAGCCTGATGTTATTCCTAAAACATTTCTCCTCGGGGCGATAAACAGTAAGCCAATTGTCTCTACACCACTACACTGAAATCCTTGGTTCTTGTGTATAGCATGAGGCCAAGGCAGCCATACTTAGATTTAATCAAGAAAGAAATGGCATTTATTAAAATTTAAGAAAAGTTCAGAATTATGAAAGCATGGAAATAACTGCTTATTGTGAAAATGTCAAACATGAAACTACATGTAATAAAAAATGAAAGCTCTAATCTCCCTGCTCCCCATCCTTCCCTCTCCCCAGTACGACTCCCCTCCCTGGGGCTGATGGACAAACTATGGTCTTCCATCAAGGATTTATTTTACCTGGGATTTTTTATGGCAAAGAGAAACTTATAATAACAATTTAATAAGATAAGACATCACCCCTTGACCAGGAATATTTCTTTTTTTTTGGTTGGGATCTGGAACTCAATGGTTCTTTGAAGCCAGTCACAAAGAGTTTAATTGGAAGGAACAATCACTAGATAGGCATCCAGGGAAGAAATCCTGCCCTCCGGTGTTCCCTGGAGATTGGTGAGGGTTTGCCACAAAGCAACATGTGGCCACTACACCTTGGCATATTTAAGTTTCTAATCATCCTAATCAAATATTGTGAACATTAAAAAAAGAGAGGTAAAGCCAAATGTGATATAATCTATGATACTGGTCCCAGAGTAGAAATGAGGTTAGTTTTTCAGATTCATACTCTTGTACCATGTGGAACATTATCAGTGCTGTTTATGAATGAGAGGGTAGAGGGCTTTTCTGTTTTGATTAATAACCTGTTTCTAGGAGAATAGCCCATGGGAAAGTATTCTCTTTTCCAGTTCTAAATAGGAGGGCCCTGTTGCTTATGCAAAAAATTTCTAAAAAATCTTAGAATTTTGGTTTAGATCAGATTTAGACAATTAACTTTTTAGCAAAATATACAGAGTACATAAAAGATCACCGAGGGGTCTTAAAAATTCCATTTGAGCATCCCCCTTAGTTATGCAGGAACAGAGTATGCACTCATTATTTCTTATGGCTTTAGAGTATCCTAGAACCTTCTGTAACTTGCCCTGAATCTCTTGAATGCAAAGCTAATGGTGTGAGGAGGTGGGCCTATTTGCATAGGAGTTAGGGTCTTCTGCGAAAGACTCCAACCCCTAGTTCCTGGCATCCAAAAGTCTTTGAGATAAATAAGGGTGGACCAAATTAAGGCGCAAAATAACACCTTGAGAAAAGACTCGTGACCCAGGCTCATTATAAGGAAGGTGCAAGGAGGATGTGAGTTGAGGGAAGGGTGGGATTCTAGTACAGAGTGGGATGGGGGTGGAGGCAACCCCTGCCCAGCTCCACAGGCATACTGGGTGTGCTTCGGAAACAGCGACTGTGTGTGTGCTCAAGGACGGAGCACCCTCGATCAGGTTCAATGCTGTGGAAGGGGGCTCATCTTCCCTGGAGGACACCTGCAGCGTGGGCAGGCACCAGCAAGGAAATCGTCACCACTGGAAGACCAAGCCTGGGGAACTGCACAGGGTCAGTGCCCAACAGTGACACCATGTGGCAGTGAGGCCTGAGAGAGAACCTATCAGAATCGAGTTCTCTTTCCCTGTGACATTTGAAAGAGCCAACCCAATATTCAGAGGATCTCAATCAGCCAGAGAAAGGCAAACCAAAGTGGGGATTTTTGTATCAAATTCCCATAAGTGGAATCTTCTGGTCAGATGAGGTATCCTAAAGGACTCTCACTGGAGAAAGGGTGTTCGGCAAGAAGTACAGTGCCCAGACACTAGCTTAGTGCACCCTGAGAGTGAGCTGATGGGGGTCCGCGTAGCCTGCAGAACGACTCAGCTGAGGGTTATCTGGGGGGAGATGCCCATTTGGAGCCACCCTAGCGAGCACCGCCTTTCTCTTGTAAGTTAACCTACGATTAGGTGGGGCTCATTCCAGTTGTGCAGCCACAGGTGAGGGCGTGCATGCTGTAGATTGGACACCAAAATGGAATTAACTCTCTGGAGGGGATTTCTGAGCATCCTCCCTCCTTAGAGAGGAAGGACTGGGACGAAAACCCAAGCTAGAAGGGTAAAGGGACCAGGGACAGGTAACATGTGAATAAAGTTTCCATTTCTGGTATCAGAGTCAAAGTCATCTAGGCCTTTTCAAGAATAAATCATGGAAACGTAGACCAGAAAAGGGTCAGAAAGTGGATAAAAATAATGGGACCAACTTTCCTGCATCTGCAGGGTTGTTGGTTCTTGTCGCATGGTTGCCTTGTTTCCCTTTGGCCCGGGGCCCGTGGATGTGAGTTGTTGAGGAGGTCCTGGACATGGAAAGCCCCAGTGACCATTCAGACCCTAAAGGCTTCTTCTGGCTGGATTAAACCTGAAAGTTACCTTTAGGAGGGCCCTTTTATATCATGCTTTGGAAGAGAGCTGGGAAGAAACCATCATCGACCAAATTGTATGGTTCTTGAAGAGTCAAATTCAGCCGGGAAAAGAGAAAACTAGAATTTTCTAGAGCCCCTTTCTCTAGTTTGACCCTGACTGTTCTCAGATCACCCTGGGTATTTTCCTCCCAGCACTTATAAGAATCACAGATACAGATTTGGTTGATTATTTCATTCATGTCTGTTTCATCCCTCTAGACCACTGTTGAGGACAGGGATGGTGCCTGTTTGCTCGTCACTTTATCCTATGAATGCACAGGAGACTGAAGCGTACGTAAGTGTGTGTAAGATTCTGGAGGCAGAACTACCTGTCAGCCTTCAGGATGCAAGGTGGAGGAGATAGTGTCAAAGGTTGGAGAGCCAGGTGGGAAGAGGGCTCACACACCTGGGAGGGGAGGGACAGAAGTCCTGACCATGGTGTCTGGGGCTGTCGGAGGACATTATTTTTTTTTTGCGTCATTGGGCTGCTCAGAGTGGCAGGTGCTCAAGGGAAGCTTCCAAACCACCTGTAGAAAGGACCCTTGCCTCCCAACACAGACCCTGGGCTGAGACACGTTTATGCTCATTGTAGACTGCAACATTTCTATGCCGCCTTTGTCCAGATTGACTGGGGCAGGTGGCTAGAAAGAGAGGAAGGTGGGGGTCTCCCAGGCCCCAGGAGGGTTAGGGTGAATGGGGGGAGCAGCTTCCAAGGCATAAAAATGTTACCCAAACAGACAAGTTTGGTATTTGGTTGGGAGGAAAGCCAGCTGGAGAGGAGAGGGGTGAAGAAAACAGGAGAAACGGATACTCTCTTGGGAGATCCCGGGGTGCAGGCTGGCACTGATGGGGGGACGTTTCTGCCACTGTCCCTTAGGTCCCCCCATTTCCATAGAGCCTGCTGAGGGCCCCATCATCACACTCCCAGGGAAGGGCCACACAGCAAGGCCGCCCCTTCGTCTGGAGCCAGGATCCCAGGTGCCAGCGTCCAGCAGGAAAAGGGCCAGGGCTGTTAATGCCCTTAACTTGGTGCCAGGAAGGAAGAATAAGTGTGCCTCAGCCACATTTATGAAAGTTGTTTAATATCAAAAGATTCCAATCACCTTGAAACCACTGAAAAACAAAAACAGAAAAAAAACCCACCCCAAAACAGAGAATGTTCGAAAGCATAAAGTAAAAGCAAAAAAGGCGTGGATGCTATCAAGTTCAACTGGGGCAAACGTCATTACCTTCCTCTCCCCGCTGCTGGCTTCTAAACTCCTTCCTCCCATGCTAATGTGCACGAGGGCAGGGGCTTGGCCAGGCTGCAGTCCACCAGGAAAGCGGCCTAATCTTGCTTGTTTGCCTGTCTCTCCCACCGGGCTGTGAGCGCCCAGAGGTGGGATTTGCCATGTGCTCATCTTGCACCTGGGCTGGTACCATGTACCCACCAGGAGCATTTAACCCGTGCTTAGGGACCAAAAAGTGCTCTCAAAATGAGAGTCCTTCGGGTGCCACCACCTGGTTTCTATTCTGGTAGACGTTAATAAGGCTACGGTGGTATCACCAGGACACGGAGCTGGCCCCTATCGTGTGGGCTCCTTCCTGCGTCCTTGACATTCAGGAAGCAGGACAGATTGAGTTGGGGTGAAGAAAGGAAAGCTTGCTAGTGCTAGAGGGTAACTTACAGCCCATAGAGTCCAAAGACCTCATTTTACATTTGAGGTGACCTTGGGCTGGAAGGACATGTGACTCTCATTTTCCCACGCTGCCTCTCTGAGGCTGGGTCCGGTGTGCATGCAACCCCCATGTAGGCTGGGGTGGTGATCCCTGCAGCCAATTGGACTTGGTTTACAGTGGCTTCTGCAGCTTGGGCCCCAGCCCTTGCCTTGGTGGAGCAAAGGGAGGGTTTTAGCTGTGAGGTCCTGGGCATAGGGGACTTGAGACCCAGTGCCACCAGGGGCCAGCTCATCTATGGTGGCCTGGGGGCTGCCATCAAGGCCAAACAACAGAGGGAAGGACACAGGCAGCCTCACTCCAGAATGCTTTGTCCTCCGACAAACATGCCCTGGCCTGGGGGAAAGGCCCCAGGGGCCGGGCTGGACTTCTCCTCTCAGATTATCCTCGGGAGCAGCCACTACCTGCTCCCATTGGCACTACCGCGGCCACGCCTGCTCCCCCACGCAGGTGGCGTGAGGGGCCAGAGTGCTGGGAGGCGGGTCCTAAGTGCTGACCATAGATGCTACTCCAGAGGCAGAGGCAGAGGGGCCTTGGGATGCGCTGGCATTATCAAAGAGGAGGGGACAGCAAGGACCTCCCTTACTCATTGAGGCTGAACAGCAATGGCACCTCAGGGAAATGGCCAGGCGTCGGCACCAAGATAAATGCCTCGGTCTCTAAGCAAAAGTAGACTTGGTTTTGTGCACGGTGCAGAACAAAAGTAGACAGACGATCAGACCTCAGGGAAATAGGATTGGCCTTGCTTTTGGAATCCTGGTCAAGAAGGAAGTCCTGAGCCACAAGGAAGCGGACCCAGTACAGTCATGCCAAGGGAAAGAGAAGTGTCACTACTGTTTCCCAAGGACCAGTCAGTTCAGTGCCCTGTGGGGCTCCAGGCAGGCAGCACACCACCTGTCCTCCGAGAAATGCCAGGCCTCGCTGGGCCAAGGTGTGGCCCCATGTCTGCCTGGGTGGCCTGGCAGGTAGGAGGTTGGTCTTGAGTCTGTCAACAGAGAGAAATACCAGCGGTGCTCAGGTGAGAAAGACACCAGACCAAAGGGGCACGTTCTCTGATGCCTGGAGAGGAGAGGAGGGGCAAGAGAGGGGGAAAATCAGTCAATGAGCTGATCCAACCCTCGGGTGGGTGGGATTTCTGTGCAGAGACCTCAAGGATGAAGCGTTTCTATGGAACCCCACCGCCGGGGCTCCTGCACATCAACTCTTTTGACTGTGCTGTCAGTCAGTGGCTGATCCCACATTGTGTCCTGGCGCCCTGTCCTGCCAAACTGGAAACCTGGGTTTCACCTTTGGCCCCTCACTCCCAGTCAACACATCATGCTAAGCCCTTCCCCCAGCCCCCTGTGGCGCCGTCTCCACACTTGCAGGGCCGCAGTCTTCACATCGGTCCAGAGCCTGGTGGGGCCCGGGGCGTCTGCACAATTTCCTGCCTGTCTCCCCCGTCTCCAGCCTCAACCTTTCCTGCCCTTCCTACGCTCCAACCGACGATGGACTCTCCTCTGCACTGCTGAGCACCTGCTCCCCTGCGGCTCTCGAAATCTTCGGCAGCTTCCCACTGCCCGCAGATTAAAGTCCAAACTCACTAACTTGGTTTGGAGAACCAGCCCATCCGCGGCCCCTGCCTCCCTCTCTTGCTCTGTGTCTGCCTCTCTGCACACTCCTTCCAGACCTCGTCCTAAAGTCTCCTCCGTTGTCTCTGAGCACCCTGTGCACTGCTGCCCCTCAACACCCATGGAGAGAATAGAACTCCACTGATTCCATCTGAACCCCCCGGAACGATGGAGGCCCTCTCCCCTGGACTCAGGCCAAGGATGCTCCTCCCTAGTATTCTTTAGGGAGCTGACAAACGGATTAGCTTTCTCTGGCTGCCTCCTGTGGTTGCCTATATTTATGCGTCTTTCTCTCCGAAGACACTGTAAATTCCTTGAGGGCATGGATTGTGTTTTATGGTCCTCTGAAGCCTCAGCTTTGAACAAAGGGCTTGAAGACTGTGCTTGCTGCTGGCTTGTGGGTTTAAGATTCTCCTACCATCCCCAGGAACAGGTCTAAGGGAATCATAATTTTCAACTGGAGAGCCGCATCCTCAACACCGATGTCAAGTTTGCACTGGAAGACGCCTGGGCTGAGATGAAGTGAGTGGGGAGAAACTAAGAGAGGAAAGAAGAGAGTTGAGAGGTGGCCCTGGTATTCTTGAGGGAAAAGGGGAAACTCTCTGAACCCATCCACAGGGAATACAACACAGCCCCAGAGCTGCCTGAGCAGGAATTGCTGTCACTGTGCCGAGCGTTGGTGGCACCAACTCCAGCTTCCAGACAAGCCAAGGGGCCAGATAACCTGGCTGCAGCTCAGTGGGGAAGCAGGTGGGGCTAGAAGTTGTGTCAGGACACGACAAATACCATCCAAGCTGTGTGAATGTCACAAACCAACACGGAGCGACCTTCACCATCAGGAGCGGAGAAAAGAATGCGAATGCAGATCCGCACAGGCGCCCCCAGCCCTGTCCTCCCCGACTCTGCCCATCCATGGGGTGCTGAGGATGGGGGGAGGGCCAGAAGACTGCGGATTTCTTGTCAACACCAGTCAACGCTGTCAAATGATTCCCAGGGTCTCGTCCGCCTCATGCTGGAACTTAATGCATTCAGTGGTGCAGGTGACAGTCCACCCTGTGCTGGAGTCTCAAGATCAGGGCTGGTCCCTGCTATGGAAAGGGTTTTGTGGGTAGAGGAAAGAGGTGTGGGATCTGAAGGATGAGGTCTTCTGCCTGGCAAGGGGAAGGTGGGCAAGGGCTGGCGCTCAGGTCTGTGCAGGCTGCAGTGTCAACCCAGCCCTCGTCCTGGGGATGAGACAGCACCAGCCCCCACCCGGGAGCAGGACCTGACCTTCCTTCCTCCCTCACATGCCAGCTTGTCCCTGCCCATTCTGTTCCCACAGAGGTGCCGCAGGCACCCCGGGCTCAGCTGCCATTCACCCAACTCACCCCCAGTCGTGTAAATGACAGGAAGAGAGAACAGGTGGGTGGGGAGCAGCAGGAAAGAGATTCAGAGAAGACAGCTATGGCGGGGGGGACATGGCTGGACCTGCCTGCGCCCAGCCTGCTCTCCCTGAGGCTTTGCTGGGAGCAAAATCCCCTACACAGCAGAGCAGCCGGACTCCCAGCAGCCTTTGCAGGTGGCCATGGAGGGTGGAGAGGGGCCTTGTTCTGATTTGGAACTTTCTTCAATATCCCTTGGGAACAAAAGGCTGCACTGCAAGGCCGAATAAAACACATCACCTGTCTCACACAGCAGTGTTTTTCATACTGTGGGTTGCAAACCATTAGTGGGTTGTGAAATCAATTTAGTGGTTTACAGCCAGCATTGGAAAACAATAGATGGAAAACAAAAACCTCAGGGTGTCACTTACAAAAAGGGTAAGTGCTATTCTCAGCTATGTGTCCCTCTATCCATGCACCTGCCTATACCTACATCTAAATGTCTGTGCTGAGTGGTGATTAAAAAAATTTATTAAACTTATTTCTAACTGTGGTTTGTGTGGTCCAAAAAGTTTGAAAAACACTAGGCCCAGCTGGCCCTGGAGGAGCCCGGAAAGACCAAGTCTGAGTGGGGAAAAGTCAGAACCAGGGTGCAGGGCTCCTTTTGACCTCAAGGACCAGACAGTTTTTTTGGCCCCCTCCTGGAATTAGGTGACCGCCTCATTGGGCTCTGGGTGGGTAGGACTGTTAGGGGAAATCTTTAGAGACCCGAGGCGTAGCTCTAGCTGTTTAAATGCCGAGGCTCTGCATTGCTTTGGGGTCTCACGTTAGCTTCTGAGATGTGCGGGCTGGAAAAAGAGAGCCCGGCAGAACTTGAGAGAACTGGCCAGTGCAGAGACAGACGGGAAAACGGGGCTTGGTCAGTAGATGTCAGCGGCTTTCGGGACATGCTGAAGTTTGAGCTCAGCGGGTGGGCAGGTTGGGCGCTTGCCCTTGCTAAAGCATGAAATTCAAGAGCCCCTGGAAGAGAGGGAGGAGTCAGGGTTGGGGGCCCCCTTTTCTTGAAGACTACTAGAGAGAGCCCAAGGGTCTGGGAAGGGGTATGCCCTGATTCTTCAGTCAAAACAGGCACCTCCGAGAGCTACAGTCTGCATTAGAGAAAGAGAAAAGAAGGCAAGACGTTCATTGCTCATTGCAGGAATGCTCCACAAATCACTGGGGAAGGGAGAACAGCACCCAGAGTGTGAGAGAGGGGAAAGAATATGAATGTGGGTGTGTGTTGCCTCCTGGTGACAGCGTGTGGCTTAGGATGCACTGCTCGGGCCCTTCCTCAGTTGGGGGGAGGGAGGCTATGCAGGGAGATGGCACTTTTCACTAAGGAAAAAATTATAGGCTATCTAGCACGCTGCCTTGACTATACTACATGCTTAATTCACTTAGAGGAGTATTTTTTACCAAAGATTTCAGAATTATTTGTGCTTGCTAATCGCTGTGGGACCCAGGAAGAGGGGTCTGTCCTCTGGTGTGGTCAGCACGCAGGAATAACTGCCTTTGGGATTCTCGGGTTCAGTGGGAGCTCTGGCTTTTGAAGTGTTCGTTGTTCTCCGCTTCTTTCAAAATCCCTCCTACTTCCCCATGGACAAGGAGCCTCCCCTTTTCCCTCCCTCCCCCGCAGGGCTAGCAGAGGGCAGAAGGATTAGCTGGATTAAAAAACAAACGTGATACAAGAGGTACTAGATCACCATTGTTTTTTGTGGCTGAGTAGAACTCCATGGCACACATATAGCACATTTTATTAATCCACTCACGTACTGATGGGCACTTGTGACTTGGGTGGGGCAAGGGCAATATACGCAACCTAAACGTTTGTGCCTCCATAATATGCTGAAATAAAAAAGAAAGAACAAAAACGTAGACTCTGGCGTCAGGTCTGTGGCTAAGTCAAGAGTCTTAGGCTACTTCCCAGACCAGGGACTCAGCCAGTTGGAACTTTAGCTTATTCCCATTTGGGAAAGATGAGAAATGATCCTGACTCAGGATTCATTCTTGAGTGTATGACGGGAGAGAGCAAGGCTCTCTGTACTTCCTTGTCATCACTGTCACCACCTCTGGGGACACCTTGGAGCTACAGTGATGGCCTAGGAGTGGCCGTTTCTCACCACTGTTTCTACAGACACTGGCTGAGCAGCCCGTCCTTGGCCAGCTCCGCTAAGGGACCGGAGAAGGACTGAAATGGGAACCTCGGGCCTCTCTGAGGCCCTAGTCTTGTCACTGGGGCAAGCGCGGCAACAGAGACATGGAAAGAGCACAGCGATGGCTCGGAGGAGATTGGGCACAACTATTCCAAAGGTAATTTCACTGCTATCGTTGCTGCAAAATGGGACACAGTTTGCGGATTAAACTTCTTTCTGTGTTAAGGGGGAAAGGACTTTGCCCCCCTTGAGCGCACCCTTCCAGGTGCTTCAGCTTTCATGGCATGCACTCGAATCAACCAAACTATTCCTTATGGACAAGGATTTCCAAGAAGGCTGGTTATTATACAGAGAAACAGAACAACTAATTCAGAAGCCACCTTGGCAATACAGTGGCTCTTTTTAACTTAAATTTTATTCTATAAAAATTTGTGACAAACATGCCCGCCGTTTCCCACTCTGGTAGTAGGTAGTAAGTGCTGAAGGATTCAACCAGGACTCCTAACCCAGGGTTGTATTTATGGTTCCTGAATTCTATGCCAAGGCACCCAAGGACACTCTAGCTAACTCACAGGAGTGCTACCAAATACTTTAAAATTTTCCAAGTGGCCACAGTGACATCTGTCAGACATCACACTATTGAGTCATTTGGACTTAACTACCTATTGACAGAACTACTAGTTATTTCTTTAGCCTAGGGGCACTGTAAAGCATCACGGAGACCATCGGGCAAGGTCTTTTGGGTTTAGTGCGCCGTCAGCACAGAAACGGTAGGATGGACATGCAGCCACGTGCCTGAGTGCAGTCATCTCTTCTATGAGCCCCCTCCTCAGTCCTATCATTGGCCAGGCCCTTTGAACTTGCTGTTGCTGGTTTGTTTCTATAAGAAAAGCGCACACGTTTGGCATGAACTTGATCTGGGTTTGCAGTATCCATCTATAGTTCAGCACCAGAGGCAGCTGTGACTCCTCCCTTTTGGGATGAGAAAGAGCAGGTTGGCTCAGAGTCTATGAGTTTTCATCTTTGGTCAGGTCCCCAAACTGACACACAAGTTGGCAGAATTTGCCACTAGAGCCATCAGGTACCGGGTGTCTGCACTTCCTCCTTCCTGACTTTGTCCCCTTCTTCCTTGTGGGCCCTCAGCCCGGCTCTCTGCTGACCTCTCCCTCCCAAAGCTTCCCCTGCAGTCCCTGACAAGGCCCATCCCACCTCTGTGCCCCTTCCACCACTGTGGACTCTACTGTCCAGGAGCTTCGCCACTCGGCCGTTACTTTCAACTGCCGCCGGAATTTTCTCTCCTTAGAATTCTCGGGGGTTGGTGCCCTGGTTCTGCAACCAGGGGACTATTAGGCCTGAGGATGGGGACCAGACCCTTCTGTGGAGACCCTGCAGCTAGTACACTGGAAATGTCCAGGGAATATGTGATGAATTAATCTAATAACTTAATTCCTAGTGCAGGTTTTAGGGCAGTCCCAGCTGCACAGTAGACCCTCTAGTCACCGCCTTCTCACTTTCCAGGGGCTCTCCCTGTCCTAGCTGAAGAAAAACTTGATGTGGAAGCCTCAACAGGCCCTGCAGAGGGGGATGTGGCTGGGGGTCTTTGGCCCTCCTGTGGCCCTTCTCCTGCCCCCTGGTCTCAGCCATTCTTTGCCATGGCTCTTGTGTCCTTTCAGGCAGGTGTGAAGTGCAGGCTGCCTACAGAGTTGGGGCAGGGCTGTGTAGGGAGTTAGGAGCTGGATTTAATCAACCCTTTTCCCTTTTCATGGCAACAGGGAGAGAAGACTAATGTCTCCGAGACTGAGGTGGGGCTGGGCCTCTGGCAGCCCCTCGCTCTGCCTCCTAGGGCTTCTGGGCTCTGCTGTCCTTGTGATTTTCAGGGGGTGATGGTGGGGCTGGGTGGGGGCGATGCGGGAGAAAAGGCTGCCCACTCCTTGGACACCTCCAGATTCCTCCATGTTACCATGTATCCTCTATCAGCACCTGAGAGGGCATTTTAGAGATGGAAAGAGGCCCTGCTTTTCGTGCATGTGAAAATACAATGGCTAGGTAGAACCTCATCTGGAGGTAGGATTTAAAGCCTGTGGTTTAAGGCCCCTAGTCACTGAAGTTTAGGATACAGAGCCCTGCTGGGACTTTGTTCTGCAGACCCCCATGTTAGGTTTGGGTGCCTTGGAGGGGATCTCCTGCCAGAGGCCACAGCCTCACTGTCCTGGTGGACCAAGGCCTTGCAGACCAACTCTGTGCCCCTGGGAGGGGAGAGGAGCCTGGCCTGTCTCCTCTTTGGTGTTGGGTGAACCGCAGGAAAGGGACACACTGGAGCAGCCCTGGGCAGCACCCTATCTTCCTCCCAGTTGGGGCCGTCATGGGGCGTCCAGGTCCTCACTTACTACATGGTCAACAGAACCTACAATGGTTTCCGCTTAGCTCCCATGTCTTCGGACCTAAAAAACAGCTCTGCCAACTGGGCCAGCTTTCTTGCCCACATTGGCCAGGCGTTGTGCTAAGAGCTGGAGCTACAGGGCTTAATTATTCAGAATGGCTGCCCTAGAGGGGCTGATAGTTGATTTGGAAGTAAACACAAGTGCCTTAGTAACTTCAGTGTGACTAAGTGAGAGCTCTGCTCTGTCTGTGACAGGATCTCAGAGGAAGGCCACCCATCTGGGACCTGTGCTCCTGAGCAAGGAGAGCCTGAGCTGAATCCTGGTGAAGAAAGGATTAGCCAGGCCGGGAGTGGGTTGTGGGGGAGCCCAGAGGTGGCCCAGGCATGGGGTGGGGAACGTAACCTGGGGAAAGCACAGATGTGTGACATAGCAAGGTTGGGACACCAGGGAAACAAGCAGAGGCTGGGATTTGCAGAGGGAATGAGGGGCTTGTCCCACGCTGGATATGATCTCGTAGACTCTGCGAGCAGCAGGGCAGCCAGAGAGTCAGATGGGCATTTTTGGAGGAGCCCGCTGGCTGCAGTCAGAAGGGGACAGATCTAAGCAAGGTCACGAGTTGGGGCTGGAGAGGAGGCCACTGCAATGGACCAGGCGAGAGATGAAAAGCTTCGGTGAGGGCAGAGGAGAGGAGAGGCAGGAGGGCTGGAGTGGAGGAAGTAGGGGGCTGTGTGTGCCACGTGGCCCTGGGCAGGTGTCACCAACTAAGGAACAGAGTTGGGAGGTGGGAGTGATAGTGACACATGGTGTCTGTGGGCTCAGGGGAGGTGGAAGTGGCTGTGCCTGTTGCATTAACAGACTCTAAAACCCGTCAAGCGCACAGGCCAGGGAGGGTGAGGGGAGAGTGGGTGAGGACATATTCCTGAGGGCAGATATATCAGGGGTGGGGAGAGAACATGACAGAGGCAGAGGAGGTGGGGAGCTTGGTGGAGAATCGGGAGCAGATGCTCCTATGTGCCTGGGGGTGGTATCACCCCTTCTCTCCTCCCCTCTCTCCTCCCCCAGCCTGTGAACTGGCAGTGACCAGTGTTAAGGGCTGATGTCTCCCTAAGGTGCCTAAAGCTATGTCTGATGCATAATAGGTGCTAAATTAATGTTTGTTAAATCCATTGAACACAAATATAGCACAGAGACCAGAGAGAGGAGGGCCGAAAACATTGGAGAATTCGACAATGGAGAGGGTGGGAGGTGTGGAGGAATGGTGGGTCACTTGCCAGACCAGTTCTGGGGGAGAGGGGAAGAGGGTGTGGACACCAGACTTCGGCAGATCGAGGAGGCAGGGTTTTGGGGTAGAGTTGGGTAGTGTGGGAGGTCGGGAAGTGGAAGACAGTCTCTCTATTCCTTGTAGAAGTCCATCCAAGACAGGAAGGAGAGAAAGTGCAAAGCACAAGATTGGTGGTTAGGTAGATCATTTTTAAAGAATTTAACAGCATGTTTATTACTCCATCCTCCAAATACTACATGAAAGTTAGGAAAATATAAAAGAACAAAATACAAAATCACCTGTAGTTCCATCCATTGGAAACATAACCCATTAAACCTTGGAGTAATTTCCTTCCAGACTTTTTTGGTTTTGTTTTTTAATAGAAATGATATCACCCAGTACATTATTCTGTAGCACATCTTTTTCACTTAGTATTTCTTGAATTATTTTCTCTGTCCAGGCTATTCTTCCAAAATATCCTTTAAATTTTTACCTACCTGTCTTTCTAATAGCTGAGATTCAAATGGTTTGAAATGCAACATGTGTAAAGGAACATTTAGTGAAAAGTTGCCCTTTTATTCCCTGCCTCCGAGCCACTGAGTTCCCCTCCCTGGAGGATACTGATGTTACTTTACAAACACCAGACTTGGTGGTTAGATAATATTCCGTTGTGTGAATGTTCCAAAATTTATTTAACTTTCCCCATCTTGAATATTTACATGCTACTTAGTTTTATTTTGCTATTATACATAAGGATATGACAAATATCTTTCTAGCTAATCTTTGCAAACATACTTTATTTTATTAGAATAAATTTTTAGAAGCAGAATTTCTGGGTCAGAAGATAGGGAAAATTTAAAAAAAAAAGGCAACTTTCAATATCAGATTTTATTGTATTTCCAGGGAAATCTGTATCAATTGACACTCCTATCTCTGCCCAGCTCTCACCCATGTTATTAAAACTCACTTCCTCAAATGATGCCAACTTAGTGAATGAAAGATGCTTGCTAGTGCCTCTAACCCTCTTGTAAGCTGCATTTTAGGAGATGTGAGTGGTATCTTGGGGAAAAATAGGAGAGTAGGTGATGGCTCCAGGGAGGATGGCTCAGCCTGGGGGCCTGAGAGAGGAGCAGAGGAGATAATCTGAGTGATGGCTCAAGGTAGCCGCATAGCCAGTGAGCGCAAAGCCCAGCATGTCTCAAGACTGTAAAAGCTGTATATGACAAACCCACAGCCAACATCATACTGAATGGGGAAAAGTTGAAAGCATTCCCCCTAAGAATTGGAACAAGGTTGCCCACTGTCACCACTTCTATTCAACATAGTGCTGGAAGTCTTAGCCAGAGCAATCAGGCAAGAGAAGGAAATCAAGGGTATCCAAGTCGGCAAAGAGGAGGTCAAACTCACTTTTTGCTGATGATATGATATATATCCAGAAAACCCTAAAGACTCCATCAAGAGACTCCTGGAATTGATAAATAAATTTAGCAAAGTCTCATTATAAAATCAATGTACACCAATCAGTAGCATTTCTATATATTAATAACAGTCAAGCTGAGAGTCAAATCAAAGATTCAATACCATTCACAATAGCTACAAAGAAAATAAAATACCTAGGAATATACTTAACCAAGGAGGTAAAAGATCTCTACAAAGAACTACAAAATACTGGGGAAAGAAATCACAGATGACACAAACAAATGGAAAAACATATCATGCATCTACCCAAAGTGATTTACAGATTGAGTGCAATCACCATCAAAACACCAGTGTCATGTTTCACAGATCTAGAAAAAATAATTTCTATGCTTTGTTTGGAACCAGAAAAGAGCCTGAATAGCCAAAGCAATCTTAAGCAGAAAACAAATCTGGAGTCATCACATTACCAGACTTCAAACTATGCTACAAGGCTATGGTAACCAAAACAGCATGGTATTGGCACTAAAATAGAGACATAGGCCAAATGGAACAGAACAGAGAACTCAGATACAAAACCATCCACATACAGCTAGGAAGTGGGAGTGCACACAGCAGGAGGTGAGCAGCTAGTGAGCGCAAGTGAACGAAGCTTTATCTGTATTTACAGCTGCTCCCTATCGCTAGCATCACCGCCTGAGCTCAGCCTCCCCTCACCACCCCAGTGAAAAAATTGTCTTCTATGAAACCGGTCCCTAGTGCCAAAAAGGTTGGGGATCACTGGTTTAAAGAGTATTTTGGAAGAATAGTGGCCTGGATAGAGAAAAGTATTAAAAAAATATTAGGCTGGGTGCGGTGGCTCACGTCTGCAATCCTAGCATTCTGGGAAGCCAAGGCGGGCGGATTGTTTGAGCTCAGGAGTTCGAAACCAGCCTGAGCAAGAGGGAGACCCCGTCTCTACTAAAAATGGAAAGAAATTAATTGGACAACTAAACATACATAGAAAAAAAATTAGCCGGGCATGGTGGTGCATGCCTGTAGTCCCAGCTACTCGGGAGGCTGAGGCAGAAGGATTACTTGAGCCCAGGAGTTTGAGGTTGCTGTGAGCTAGGATGCCGCCACGGCACTCTAGCCCGGGCAACACAGTGAGATTCTGTTTCAAAAAAAAAAAAAAAAAAAGAAAAAAATTAAATGCAAAGACATGTTGCTAAATAATGTATGGGGTGATACCATTACCATTTCTACTGAGAGAGAGAGAGACACACACACACACGCACAGAGATTCTTCCCCAAAGAATGTGAAACAAAAAAGAGAAATAAACAAGATAATTTGGTTTTCAATAAGTAGTTACTTGTCTTTGGGCTGCCAGACATCTCCTTGCCTTGCTTCCAGTCTGACTCCATCTTTGGGAATCCATATTTAGCTCCTGTCCCCCAGGAGTACCTTGAGGACCATAAGCTTCCTGGAAATTCACACCTTGGAGTGCTGGCCCCAGAGTGAAATGGGCGCCCTACTCTCTGTGAATTTGGAGCCATATCTTGCTCCTACAGCTTGCTTGTTCCCCTGGTTATTAATTCCCATTGATTATTCTTTCCAAATAATTGTTTTTTCCAAGGCCTTATTTTTGTCTCAGCTGTTATTTCTGTAGCCTGTACTCCAGCTGGATTTTCTTTTATTGGTCTCTATAGTAGTTTCCTAGGGTTGCTGTAACAAATTACCACAATCTGGGTGTCTTAAAACAACAGAAATTTATTCTCTCACAGTTCTAGAGGCCGGAAGTTCAAGATGCCAGCAGGGTGGTTCCTTCTGGGAGCTCTTGGGAGAACCTGTCCTGTGCCCTCTCCTAGTTTCTGGTGGCTGCCAGCAACCCTTGGCCCTCCTTGGCTTGCAGATGCATGGTGACAACCTCTGGCTCTGTTGTCATATAGCAATCTCCTCTTGGTGTGAGTGTGTGTGTCTTCATGTGTCCTCTCCTCTTCTTATAAGGACACTAGCCATGGGATTTAGAGCCCACCGTAAACCAGTATGACCTCATCTTAACTAGTAATATTTGCAAAGATCCAATTTCCAAATAAGGTTACATTTTGAGGTTCTGAGCGGACATGAAATTTTGGGAGTCACCATTCAACCCTCTACAGTCTCTCTGCCTTCAGACCTTTCCATCCACCCATCCATCCCATGACCCTGTTGGGGTCATGTTTCTTAAACCTCGCTCAGCAGGAATACCTCACCCTTGCCTCCAAACCCTTCAATGTCCACTGTTGACAGAATAAAGTCCTGTCTTTAGCTCAGCTTTAGTCTGGTCGCAATGATCTTTTTTACATACCATTTCTCCACTCTCCTACACACACCCTCCAATCCCACGGGAAAGGTCTTCTACATTATCAAACATGCTGCAAGCACGCTCAGCTCCTGCCCCGTTCTCTGTCTGTTACTTAGATGCTCCCCTTCTAGAACATGCATATCATATCTTTCCTCCCTCATGAGAACGTTTTCAGCCAGCCCAGGTCGAAGGGCTCACCCCTACCCACAGACTGACTCTACCCCGCACTGCTGCACACCATTCCTCAGTCATCGCTCCTGGAGCGATGCCATCTTCTACTGGAGTTTACATTTTACCCGAGGATGAGCCAAGGACGACCCTGTGTGCTTTACTTCTTTGGGTCCTTGGATTTGACCATGGTGTTTGCGAATCATGTGGCTTCATGGCAAATGAGTTTGTATGTTGCTGCTGGTGTGAGCATGCTAGTGGTCTGACTGAGACCTGGCATGTGTAGGACTGTCATGTTTGGGTGCACTAACTGAATTACTCCATGCCTACCGCCCCATGATGAATAAAACACATGAAGAGCCCTGTGGGGACATGAAGTGAGGGGAAAGGAGAGAATCTTGGCTGCTTTGAGAGTCAGGGCGGTGATCTTTCAAAGGAAAAGTGAACTGGCAGAATCACCGCAGGAGAAGCATATCCCTGAGGCTGGATGCCACGAAGCACTGGGCTCAGTGGGAAGAGTAATGACATGTTGGGAGGGAAACCACTGCCCTGTCCTCCTGGGGATCAACTGGTGAACAACATGGGTGGCAAGGGATAGAGACTGGAAGGAAACAGAAGATACGTAGTACAAAAGCAGGACAGACGTCAACACCTTTCATTATTGGCTTTAACAGATGCTCTGAAAACTTGAAAGTAACCAGGAAGTTTTATTCTCATGATTGTTATTAATGTCTTTTGCCAGCTCTTCCTAAGTGGCAGTGATTGGCATCGGCAACTGGCTCTTCAAATTCTCTCCCAAAGCACTGCATCTCTATGGGGACACATGAGGAACTTAGTTCACCTGGAAGCAGATTTCCTCTAAAATTTCTTGTCTTGGGGACTTTGTGCTTTTTTTGGGTTATGCCTCAGTCATATCAAAGACCCCTAGGCATTGCGTGCTGGGATCAAGAAGTGATCCACCCAAGAAACAAGAGCAGAGTTAGAAAGAATCAGGGGTGAGAATCCCGGGCAGATGCTCAAGGTGTGGGCTCCGGGCTGAGCCCACTGACCGACGAGTGACATTCTGTGTTTCAGGTCCCAGGGCTAGTGTTCAATGTTGGAACCTTTGAAGCCACCAGGGTCTTTCCTTTCTGGGTCTTGGCAATACTTTATATAGATGGTTTAGAAACTCAGGCTAAAGAATGGACGTGGGGAAGACTGCCCGCTTGTAAAACTGTTTATGGGCAGCCTGTAATTGTAACTCTGATCTCGTCAATCTGACTCATAACTCTACATGCGCTGTCTTACCTGGCTAGATTCAAAAAATACCTGTCATATTGTGGAAACAGGTGACTCTCAAGGCCATTAAAAATTTGAGTTTCTTAGACATCCCATCCAAAAAGTATGCCTGTTTGCCTTAGGAGAGGAAAAAATTAAATTTATTTGTCAGTATGTCCTCTCTGCAGCACATTTGTTTTCAGGTCCTAATGATAATCCTACTCGGGTTCCCCCCTCCAGTCCCTCCAAAAGGAACAACTCAAGCTTGAGTTTGTCCCATCCATCTTTATAAAAAACATACATGAGTCTGAAATGTCATTTTGAGAATCAGGAAAGGGAAGAGGGGACACAAGGCAAAGGATATATTTACTGTTCATGCTTCTGCTCTTAAGCTGTGATCTTCTCCAGCACTCCCTGTGACAGCAACTGTCCCCCCACCTCTAAAAAAAGACAAGTACACAGAGCAGAGCACTTCGCAAGTAAAACAAGAAAAGATCCTTCAATGATCCAGGGTCCTGGCTGTGACTCAAAATTATTCATTAGATTAAAAAAAAAAAACCCAAACACATATGCGCAAGCAGGTGGTCCCCATGGTGAGCCCGCCGCCACTGCTCCAATGTCTGCTGTCCCGAGGAGCAAGCAGACGTGGCCAATCAACATCGCTCTTCGTGCCTTTGCACAGAGAGAGGCCGGGTTACCCCGACTGCAGCCTAACTTCTGAAACATCAAGAATTCCAGGTCGTTGCTTCCGTGTTTCTTTTTCCAACTAGACAGTGAATTCCTGGCGGGAAAGGGTGATGTCCACTTGTCTTTGTGCCCCGGGGACTGGCTGAGTCCCAGGCACGTGAGAACACTCAGAAAATGTTTTGTTTTGTTTTTGAATGACGGTGATTTAAAAATGGCAAGGCCTTCTGCAAATATAGGACGTTATACTCCTGTGTTTCTTTAGAGCATACGACTATTTGGAATGAGGCTGCACCAGGGCTGGGATTCTGACCCCACAATGGTGCTGGCGCCGGGGGCACCGTGACTCAGAGGCGGGGGAGGAGGAGTGTGGTGAGAAGAGTGGAGCTGGTGTGCATGGAGGGTGGATTAGTTCCCTGTGGCTGCTGTACCAAATTGCCACAAGAGAAACGGGTTAAAACAACACGAATTTATTATCTTACAGTTCTGGAGGCCTGAAGTTCAAACTGCGTCTCACTGGACTGAAATCAAAGTGTCGGCAAGGCTACGTTCCCTCACGAGGGTCTAGGGCAGAACCATTTTCTTGCCTTTGCCATTTCTAGAGCCCCCTGCCTCTGTTGGCTCATGGCCTCTTCCTGAATCTTCAAAGTCAGCATCTTCAAACTAGTCTCTGACTCTGACTACTTCTCTGGCTTCCTCTCTCACTTGTAAGGCCCTTGCGGTTACCACAGGCTCACCTGGATAACCCAGGATAACCTCCCCCACAGGCTCACCTGGTTAACCCAGGATAACTTCCCCATCTCAAGGTTAATCTATGAGCAAGCTAAATTCCATCTGCAGCTTTAATTCCCCCTTGCCACGTAACATAACATATTCACAGGTTCCAGGGAGTAGGACATGGACATCTTTGGTGGGGGCATTATTTTGTCTACCCCAGAGGAGCACTCAGAGACGTCCTCCTTCTATCCTCGAGGAAGCTCAGGCTCAGAGAGTTTCTGTGAATTCCAACCATTACCTCCATAGCAGGAAAGGTCTCCTCTGACCCTCTGACTCTGGGCCATCTCTTCTCGGAGCCCTTAACAAGATTCAGTGGGAGGCGGTGGCTTCCTCTCCCTTCACTTCTTTCTGTACTTGTGCCTCATGGTTTCCTTGCTGACTCAGAGCAGGATGTTGAGGAGTGTGTCGGGCGGGCACACTCGCCCACAACCAGACCAAAGGGACAGTGGCTGTTGCATGGTGTCAGAATGGATGGGGCTCACCCCTGAGAAACTTATTGCTTTGGTGCAGCTGCCAGGTGCCCAGGTGAGGCCACTGTGTTCAGTGACCAAAGGCCCCAGGAGTCTGAAATCCTGGAATTTCTTCTTTAGGATGTCCATGAAGGGGAACTGAGGAGCGAGTCCCAACTGGCTGGTTTACAACTAACAGTGACATTCGCTGCCTGGGTGTGGCTGCTGTGGTTTTCTCTGTCTGGATACTCTGCTACACCAGGGCTGGCCTCCAGCAAAAAAAAAAAAAAAAAAGATGTCGGCTGCTGGGCATCAGAATCACACTGGTGATTCTGACACAGAGCCCATGCGGAAGGCAGCAGGTGGTGCAGTAGGCACAACAAGGGGGCCCCTGCCAAGTTCAGGGCCAGCGGGGAAGACACAGGAGGACTTACTGCACGAGACTTTCATCTGGAAAGGGCAAACCAGGACCCAGGGGAGCAGATGCCCAGGAGAGGGGGCTGGGTCTCATTCATCAATTCCCCTCCCTCCAACTCACTTCATTTCACACAGCTGCCCAGTCCGCTTACCCACAGCTGGAAGCTGACAAGAACTGGCTGAACTTGGCCTCTGGCCAAGGATACAGGGCAGAGAACTTCTTGCTTAGAAAGTGAATTCCTCAGAACTCTGAGATGAAGTCAGTCTTGGGAGGGAGACGAGGCGTGGAGGAGGGGCAGTCGGGATCACCAAGGAAGATGGCCCCACCGCTGGAGGAGAATCACCAGCGCGTGTTGTTGGGCCTGGAAAAGTCCCCTCGGTTTAGTACCACAGAGTCGCCTGCATCCTGGCAGTCGACAGGTGAAGAGAGAGCCCTGCCCCCCGGGGGTGGGGGATGAGAAGCGAACCAAGGTGTCTACCACGCAGGTGACAGCCCGCGTCCCATGGCCGGGGGCCTGGGGAACTGGGTTCATGAAGAGTGAACTCTTTCTATTAATAGAAAGTCTTTGGCACAATATTCCTGACCACTAGCTAATGTTCTCTGAGCGGAGCAGAGCTTAAGCCCCTGAAGGGGCAAAGGGACCTCTGTAGGAAGACGCGTATGGGTAAGCCCGGGACAACACGTGAAACAGCCCGGGGGATTAGTCGATGCTGAGGACTGCTGTTCTGGTGGCAGGGGTGGGGGTGGAGACGGCGAGTGAGCAGGGTGGGTGGGCAAGAGGAGGGAATCTGGGCTGTTGTGTTCCTGAGGCAACCCAATGTCAAGGAAGAATCGGGGCATTTGTCAGCTTGAGGGACATTTCTTTTGTGAAAATGACCCCTAGGTGGGTAGCGCTAAATCCCTGCTGGCCCCAGATATACGAGAGGCCTAATGTACTTTGTCAGAACCCACAGCTGCAGACCAGGAGGCGGGGTCCCTGCCTCTCCCAAGGAAGAGTCGGTTCAAAAGCACAACAGCTTCCGGGGAGCTTCCAGCGCGTTCCTGCCAGGTCCTGCCACAGGCTGCTGCAAGTAGGCCGTGAAAGGTGAGCTCTCCAGGGCGGTGTGGAAAGGAGGCAGGGTGTGGCCCTGTAGCCACGTGGGCTCTGATGCCCTCTGAGTCTCTCTCTCAGAGACTGGGCAGCAGCTGTCAAGTACCTTGTTGGGTCCTGGGCTCTCCTGCCAGGAGTTCCTGGGATGGGAAGGGCTGAAGGTTGAGATTTTCTTTTAGGAATTCAGTGTTCAGCTGGAAAATGTAAGCTGACCTCTGATGGCTCTTTCTTCTTCTCTTGAGGCTCCTGACAGCTTCTGATAGGTACGGCCTGGAATGAGAGGACCCAGCAGAAATGGAGGGAGAAGCCAGAAGTAAGGGCTTTGGGTCGTGAACAAGGCTTGGGGAGCAGCCTCTAAGGCCGTCCTCCCCGTGGGTGAGGAGGGAAGTGTCCTGGGGAGCCCGTCTGGGAGAGCTCTTGGTTTCTGGGAAATCTAGGGGCAGCCTGGCCCCTTGAGGACTGATGAGCTCTTCTACATTGGACCAAGTTTGGGCTTCTCGGAGAAACCCTGGTGGCCTCTCTGTGTTATTGCAACAGGAGCGGAGACTGGACCTTGAGCACAGAAAGTCCTGTAGTCTCTGAAGCAAGGAAAGTCCCCCCAAAATACGTGGTCAGAGTCAGGCATTTCCACGGGCCAGAGAGGGCCTGGCTGAAAAAATCACAGCAGTCAGCACTGTGTTATCAAGTTACTTCTGGTTTACTAGAAACAAAGAACTTATGAAAAATTGAATCCATTTGTCTTGGTCAGCTCGGGCTGCTATAACAAATACCATAGCCTGGGTAGCTTACAAACAATAGCAATTTCTTTCTTGCGTTTTCAGAGGCTAGAAATCTGAGATCAGGATGCCGCGTGGTTGGGTTCTGGTGAGGGCCCTCTTCCAAGTTGCAGAAGGCCAACTTCTCCTTGTATCCTCACACGGCGGGAAAAGAGTGGGTGAACTCTCTGGGGTCCCCTTTATAAGGGCACTAATCCCATTCATGAGGGCTCTTCCCTCATGACCTAATCACCTCCCAAAGGCCCCCCCACTAATATCATCGCATTGGGGATTAAGTTTCAATGTATGGATTCTGGGGAGACACAAACATTCAGTCCATAGCGCCATTTCTAGATTTCTGTTCTAAACCACCACCAGGTGGGTTTCGATTTTAACCCAGTTAGCACAGGAGTTTGATAAATGGCTGTTAGGTAACATGTTTGAAAATGTGATTTGACAAGACTGTCATCATTATTTTAAAATTATATAATGTATCAAACTGACTGTTCTAGATGAATTTCAATATGATTTGTTACGGTCTATAATGTAGCCATCCGTATTACCTGTTACTACATTAAACCTGTGAATTCACTTAGGAAGTGATGTCGTCATTGTCAGATTTAGTTTTTTGATGCGTGAAAGGCAATGATTAAGTGCACAGACTGTGGAGGCCGGATGCTGGGGTGGGTCCGCATTTCATCTTTAAGTGTGACCTCAGGCAGGCTCCTTAGCCCTTCTGTCCCTGAGTTTCCTCATCTGTAAAATGGGGATAAAATAGTATCTTACTGGGTTATTGTGCAGATTGAGTTAATACATGTAAAATATACAGAACTGGGCTTGGCCTGCACTGTGGACTCAAATGTTAGCTATTATTATCTCTTATTTATTTCAGTTCTTTACAAATGTATTTTATTCATGTGGATTTTGTATTTTGTATTTTTTTTTGGAGGAAAATTTGGTGCTTCAGTTTCCTGTCCTGACAGCATGCCCAGAAAACAAGATGGTTTATGTTTTGGGACAGACGATTTTAGAAAAATGTTAGAAATATAGTACACGGGAATGGAATCTTCTAGTATCATTAACCTATACCCAGTGTCAAGTCCTGTTTCCTTTACAACAGTGTGGGCTCAGTAGATGGCTGATAAATAATTTCAGCACATTCCTCAAATTATTTTTGGTTGTTTCTAGGTCCAACAGCCAGGAAAATGTCATCGGAAAGTAGCCAGCACGGCGATCCCACAGTGTCCTTCCCCCTGATGTTTTGGTATTCTCTGGAGCTGAGAAGCTGGCATTTAAAAAAAGACCAAGATTTTAAAGCTGCAATTGGATTGTGTTCTGTTTCATTCAAAATCCTCCTCACATCCCCTCGGGCAGAGCCCTCCACACTGGAGAGCGTCCATCCCAGCTGTGGTCTTTGCCTTCCAGCCAGCTGTGTGATGTCAGTCAAGACACTTAATTTCTATTAAAAGGAGAATTGCAAAAAATATTGCAGCCATCTCACTTGTCATTTCTTCCAATCAACGGGAAAGCGTATACAAAAATGTTTTGAGAGGAAAGTATGAAAAGTGGCCGATTGGCCTCCATGATAAATAAAATTTGACATCATATATTCTAAAATTCAAAATTTCAATGAACAAGGAAATCCCTACTGACAGCATAAGTCTTGAGTGCTAGTTCCCTCGGATGCCAGCCACGATGTTTTTTTGAGCCTGGGACCTTTGTCCAGCCACTTCTGCCTGTGGCCATATCAGCTTCTTTCTATTGAACTGCTGTGAGGCTGCGGGTCCACTGAGCCCGTTTTCGGCCTGGGTACATTTCTGCTTTGTGGCTGCCTTGCCCTACAGGCCTATGGGCCAGACCCCGGGCCTCGCTGCTTTCCCCGGCCCCTGTGAGCAGCTCCCGTCTCAGGGACGCTCTGCCAAGCCTCGCTGTCTCGCTTTCCTCCCACACCGCCTGCGGCCCTGGCAACACCTCCCTCTCCACGGTGTCCACACGATGGGGTCAGGAACAGGGAATTTGCAGTGAGAGTCATCTCCCAAACCTGCTTTTATGCCAGGCTTGGCCTTGTAATCCCCCCTGACAACACTGCTTTCTTTCACTTTGCGTTTTATCTCCAACTGCTTGCCCCAAGGGCAGTGAGTTGACACTGCCTGGGTAAAAAAGTAGTAGCAGATTAGACTCACCGATAAGTATTTTATTTTATTTTTTTAAATTTGAAAATATTAAGGGGGTACAAGTGTTTTTGTTACATGGATACCTTGTATAACGCTTAAGTCAGGACTTTCGGTGTGCTAGTCACCAGAATAGTGTTCATTGTACCAAACAGGTAAGTTTTTATCCCACACCCATCCTCCTACCCTCCCCCTTCTTGGTTTCTCTTGTCCTTTATATCGTTTTGTGCCTGTGTGTGCTCACCTATTAGCTCCCACTTATTAGTGAGAACATATGGTGTTTGTTTTTCTATTCCTGAGATACTTCACTTGGGATAATGGTCTCCAGTTCCTTCCACGTTGCTGAAAATGACCTTATTTCATTCCTTTGTATGGCTGAGTAGGACTCCATGTTAATCCACTCACAAACTGAAGGGCACTTAGGTCGATTCCACATCTTTGCAATTGTGAATCGTGCTGTGATAACATTTGCATGCAGGTGTCTTTTTGATAAAAATGACTTCATTTCCTTTGGTAGATACCAGGAGTGGGATTGCTGGATTGAATGGTAGGTCTACATTTATTTCTTTGAGGAATCTCCAAACTGTTTTCCAGAGAGGTTGTACTAATTTGCAGTTCCACCAACAGTGTATAAGTGTTCCTTTTTCTCTGTATCCACACCAGCGTCTATTGTTTTTTGACTTTTTAATAATGGCCATTCTGATAGGGGTAAGGTGGTATCTCATTGTAGTTTCCATTTTCATTTCCCTGATGATTAGTGATGTTGAGCATTTTTTTCATATGTTTTTGGCCATTTGTCCATCTTCTTTTGAAAAACTTCTGTTCATGTCTTTTGCCCACTTATTGATGGGGTTGTTTGATTATTTCTTCTGATTAGTTTGAGTTCTTTGTAGATTCTGGATATCAGTCCTTTGTTGAATGTGTATTTTGCAAATATTTTATCCCATTCTATAGGTTGTCTATTTGCTATGTTGATTATTTCCTTTGCTATGCATAAGCTATCTAAGTAAGTCCCATTTATTTATTTTTGTTGTTGCTTTTTTGTTGATTTGCCTTTGGGGTCTTAGTCATAAATTCTTTGCCTAGGCTGATGTCTAAAAGAGTTTTTCCTACCTTCTAGAATTTTTATGGTTTCATGCCTTACATTTACATCTTTAATCCATATTGAATTAATTTTTGTATGTGTCAAGAGAGAGGGATCCTTGGTCATTCTTCTGTGTGTGGCTATCCAATTTTCCCAGCACCATTTATTGAATAGGTCTTCCTTTCCCCAGTGTATGTTGTCGTCTGCTTTGTCAAAAATCAGTTGGTTGTAGGTAGATGGTTTCATTTCTGGATTCTCTGTTCTGTTTAATCGGTCTATGTCTCTACTTTTATGCTAGTACCATTCTGTTTTGGTTACTATAGCCTTGTACTATAATTTGAATTCAGGTAATGTGATACCTCCATATTTTCTCTTTTTACTTAAGATTGCTTTGGCTATTTAGGCTCTTTTTTCGTTCCAAATGAAGCTTAGGATTATTTTTTCTAGATCTGTGAAATATGATGCTGGTATTTTGATAGGAATTGTGTTGAATCTGTAAATGACTTTGGGCAGCATGGACATTTTAACGATGTTGATTCCACCAATCCATGAGCAGGGGACGTTTTTCCATTTGTGTCGTCTGCAATTTCTTTCATTAGTGTTTTGTAGTTCTCCTTGTAGAAATCTTTAACCTCCTTTGTTAAGTATATTCCTAGGTATTTTATTTTCTTTGTAGCTATTGTGAATATGTCCTTGATTTGATTCTCAGCTTGACTGTTATTATTAATAGTATATAGAAGTGCCACTGATTTTTGTACATTGATTTTGTAACCTGAGTCTCTCTGAATTTATCCATCAATTCCAGGAATTTTTTGGTGGAGTCTTTCAGGTTTTCTAGATACAAGATCATATAATCAGCAAAAAGTGATAGTTTGATCTCTTCTTTCCCAGTTTGGATACCTTTTATATCTTTCTCTTGCCTGATTGCTCTGGCTAGGACTTCCAGTACTATGTTGAATAGAAGTGGTGACAGTGGGCATCCTTGTGTTGTTTCAGTTCTTAGGGGGAATGATTTCAACTTTTCCCTATTCAGTATGATGTTGGCTGTGGGTTTGTCATATATGGCTTTTACAATTTTTTTTTTTTTTTTTTTTTTTTTTGAGACAGAGTCTCACTCTCTTGCCTGGGCTAGAGTGCTGTGGCATCAGCCTAGCTCACAGCAACCTCAAACTCCTGGGCTCAAGTGATCCTCCTGCCTCAGCCTCCCGGGTAGGTGGGACTACAGGCACACGCCACCATGCCCAGCCAATTTTTTCTATTTTTTTAGTTGGTTGGCTAATTTCTTTCTATTTATAGTAGAGACAGGGTCTTGCTCTTGTTCAGGCTGGTCTCGAACTCCTGAGCTCAAGCAATCCTCCCGCCTCGGCCTCCCAGAGTGCTGGGATTATAGGTGTGAGCCACCGTGCCTGGTCGGCTTTTACAATTTTGATGTATGTTCCCTCTATGCCTAGGTTTTTGAAGGTTTTTATCATGAAAGGGTGCTGGATTTTGTTGAATGCTTTTTCTGCATCTATTGAGATTATCACATGTTTCTTGTGTTTGTTTCTCTATATGTGGTGAATCACATTTATTGATTTACATATGTTAAACCATCTTTGCATGCCTGGGATGAAACCCACTTGATCATGGTGCATTATCTTTTTGATGTGCTGTTGAATTTGGTTTGCTGGTATTTTGTTGAGGATTTTTGTATCTATGTTCATAAGGGATATTGGTCTGTATTTTCTTTTTTTTTTGATTGCATCTTTTTCTGGCTTTGGTATCAGAGTGATGCTGGCATCATAGAATTAGTTAGGGAGGGTTCCCTTCTTCATGTTATGGAATAGTTTTTGTACGATGGGTCCCAGCTCTTCTTCATAGGTCTGGTAGAATTTAGCTGTGAATCCATCTGGTCTAGGGCTTTTTTGGTTGTTGTTGTTGGGAGATTTTTTTATTACTGCTTCCATATTTTAAAGTCTTGTTTGTCACTAACACATTCTCACTGCTTCAACTATTCTGAAATGCTTGCTGAATTCCCATTCTGTAGATTTCTGAAAAATTTCTGTCTGGCATACATGCTGAGAAAATGTGGTATTTTATTATTTTAGTCTAAGAGTTTGGCTCTTGTAATAGTAGATCCTACTCAAAAATACAACCATAAAGTTTATGTAACAGGATGGATTATTAAGACAAACAGACTAAGAGGAATGGACATCATTTCCCATCTTCATCCTAGGAAGCAGACTAGCACTGGGTCTCTTTAGTTCATTATATTAATATTAATTTCCTTTCCTCTAATATTTCCCTTCACTAGTGATTATTTGCCTATGTGTTATAAGGAAGACCAAGGGGTTTGAATGAATGTGGGCCCCTCAGTGGAAGGTAGGATAAGTTTACTTTCAGCAAGTGAACAGGCCAAGCTGTGGGCCACTGTGTCTCTGAGGCATCTGAGGGCATTACAGCCAATGTCTGAGGGGTGTGGGATGGCAAGAAGGACCAGGAACAAGCTTGACGGAAGTTGGACAGAGATAGTTTGCATTTTCCTCTGAGCCTGGAGGAAGATACTGGGGTTGCATGGCAAGACTAGTGTCCCACTGGTTGGGCATCAGTGTTTGGCCACATATCTGAAAAATCCAGGCTTTGGGATTTCACAGCCTTCTCCAAAATTCCTGGGACACTGAATACCCTTGATGGGTGTAGGTCACTAAATTCTTTCTTCTCTTATATCCCAAATTGGGTGAAGCAAGCAGACACTCACTCTCAATGCACTGCCCTTGTACCCTGGGGTGCTGTTGAGTCTTTGTGTGCACCCTCCCCATCCCTCGCATAGCTTTGATGCACCTGGAAGTTCACATTTCCCTCCCAGCCCAGAGTCTGACCTGATCCCCCCCCACCTTTTTTAGAATTTTTAAATACCAATCAGAAATTTACAGAAATACCACCAGCATCAAAAAACTCCATACCATGTTAACACCGCCTGAGTCAGAGCTACAAGTGTGTCCATCACCCAGACGGTGCGCACTGCCCCCATTAGGTGTGAATATACTCATCTCCTCCTTCCTGCTCCTACCTGTCCAACACTTCAAGTAATGATTTGTAGGTAAAGACTTGTTAGTACGATTTTATTAATTATTTTCTGTTTGTTTTGTAGATCCTTTGTTCCTTTCTTTCTCTATTGCTTTCTTCTTTTGTGGTTTGATGGTTTTCTGTAGTGACATGTTTTGAATTTTTTCTTTTATCTTTTGCATATCTATTATAGGCTTTTACTTTGTGGTTACCCCGAGGTTTACATAAAACATCTTATAACTAGTACCAAAGTGTTTTTTTTTTTTTTTTTTGAGACAGAGTCTCACTGTGTTACCCGGGCTAGAGTGCCGTGGCGTCATCCTAGCTCACAGCAACCTCAAACTCCTGGGCTCAAGCGATCCTTCTGCCTCAGCCCCCCAAGTAGCTGGGACTACAGGCATGCACCACCATGCCTGGCTAATTTTTTCTATATATTTTTAGTTGTCCAATTAATTTCTTTCTATTTTTTAGTAGAGACGGGGTCTCGCTCTTGCTCAGGCTGATTTCGAACTCCTGAGCTCAAACAATCCGCCCGCCTCGGCCTCCCAGAGTGCTAGGATTACAGGCGTGAGCCACCGCGCCCGGCCTACCAAAGTGTTTTGATTAGCATTGCACTAAGTTTTAAAATTGGGAAATGTGTGCTTTCCAATTTTGTTGTTTTTCAAGACTGTTTTGGCTATTTGGGGTTTCTTGTAATTTCATATGAATTTTGGGATCAGCTTTTCCATTTCTGCAAAAAAGGTCATTGAGAATTTGATAGGGATTGCATCAAATCTGTAAATTATTTCAGGGAATATTGCCATGTTGTGTTAGTCCATTTTCTGTTGTTTATAACAATACCTGAAACTAATTTATAAAGAAAAGGAATTCATTATTTATTTATTTATCTTACAGCTCTGGAGGCTGAGATGTTTAAGTTCAAAGGGCCACATCTGGTTAGAGCCTTTTTGCGGGTTCTCTCTACAGAGTCCTGAGGTGGTACAAGGTATCATATGGTGAAGGGGCTGAGCATGCTCGTTCAGGTCTGTCTTCCTCTTTTTATAAACCATCAGTTCCACTTCCATGAAAACTCATCAGTCCATTAACTCACTCATGAATTAATCCATTCATGAGGGCAGTGCCCTCATGACCCAATCACCTTTAGAAGGCCCCACCTCTTAATAATGCCACATTGGGAATTAAATTTCAACATAAGTTTTGGAGAGGACAAATATTTAAATCATAGCACATGTTGACAGTATTAAGTCTTCCAATCCATGAGCATGGGATGTCTTTCCATTTATTTAGGTCTTTAATTTCTTTCAGCAATGTTTTGTAGGTTTCAGTATACAGTTCTTACACCTCCTTGGTTAAATTTATTCCTAAGTATTTTATTATTTTTTGATGTTATTCTAAATAAACTTATTTTATTCATTTCTTTGCAGATCATTCATTGCTAGTGTATAGAAGTACAACAGATTTTTGGGTATTGATTTTGTGTTCTCTAACTTTGCTGAATTTATTTATTAACTCCAGTGGTTTGTGTATGTGTGCATGTGCTCACATTCTTTAGTAGAACTTACAATACAAAGTTGAATAGAGGCAGTGAAAGCAGACATCCTTGTCTTGTTCCTGATCTGGGGGAAAGCTTTCAGTCTTTCACCATTGAGTTTGTTAGCTGTGGGTTTTTTCATAAATATCTGTTTTCATGTTGAGGAAGTTTATTTCTAGTTGTTGAGTCTTTTTTTAAGTCATGAAAGGGTGTTGAATTTTTTTGTCAAAATTTTTTTTGTGTGTGTCAATTGAGATAATCATGTGGTTTTTATCCTTCATTTTAGTGTGGTATACAACAGTGATTGATTTTTTTGTATGTTGAATTACCCTTGCATTCCTGAAATAAATCCTACTTGGTCATGGTGGCTAATCACTTTAATGTGTTGCTGGGTTTGATTTGCTATTATTTTGTTTAGGATTTTTACATCTATATTCATAAGGGCTATTGGTCTATAGTTTTCTTTTTCTTTTTTCTTTTCTTTTAATGTTTTTGTCTGGCTTTTGGTACCAAGATAATGATAGCTTTATAAAGTGAGATAGGAAGTATTCTCTCCCCTTAAATTTTTGGGAAGATTATGAGAAAAAATGGTGGTGTTAATTTTTCCTTAAATCTTTGGTTGGATTCACCAGTGAAACTATCTGGTCCTGGGCTTTTATTGTTGTTGGGAGATTTTTGATTACTGATTTAATCTCTTTACTTTTATTGGTCTATTCATATTTTCTATTTCTTCTTGAGTTAGTAATGGTAGTTTGTGTGTTCCTAGGAATTTGTCCATTTTATCTAGGTCATCTAATTTGTTTGGCATAAAACTTTTCATGGTATTATCTTACAATCTTTTATATTTTTGTAAAGTCTGTAGTAATGTTCCCACTTTCATTTCTAATTTTATTAATTTGAGTCTTCTCTGTCTTTCTCTTTCTCTCTCTCCCTGGTCAGTCTAGCTATACATTTGTCAAATTTGTCTATCTTTTTAATGAACCAATTTTGGGTTTTCTTAATTCTCTGTCGTTTTCCTATTCTGTATGTTATTTATCTCCACTCTAATTTTATTATTTCCTCCTTCCGCTAGTTTTGGGTTTAATTGCTCTTTTTCTCCCTCATTCCTAAAGGCATAAAGTCTCAAATCTATTGATTTGAGATCTTGTTTTCTAATGTAGGCTTTTAGAGTTACAAATTTCCCCCGAGAACTGATTTCACTGCATCCAATAAGTTTTGGTATCTTCTGTTTTCATTTTCATTTGTATCAAAGTATTTTCTAATTTTCCCTTGTGATTTCTTCATTGACCCATTGATTGTTTAAGAGTGCTAACTTCTGCATTTTTGTGAATTTTCCAGCTTTCCTTCTGCTATCGATTTCTGGCTTCATTCAATTGTTGTCAGAAAAGATATTTTGTGTGATTTCAATCTTTTAAAATTTATTGAGACTTGATTTGTGGCTTAACATATGGTCTATTCTTGAGAATGTTCCAGGCACACTTGAGAAGAATATTTATAATGCTGTTGTTGGGCAGAGTGTTCTGCATATGTCAGTTCAGTCTAGTTGATTTATGATGTTTTTCAAATCCTCTGTTTTTGTATTGATCTTCTATCTAGTTGTTGTGTTTATTATTGAAAATGGAGACATTGATGTACCCAACTATTGTAGAAATGAACATATCTCTCTCCTATTCTATCAGTTTTTTTCTTCATATATTTTGGGACACTGTTGTAGGTGCATATATGTTTATGATTATTATATATTTTTGATAGATTAACCCTTTCATCTTAATAAAAATGTTCTTCCTTTTCTCTAGTGAAAATTTTTGTCTTAAACTTTATTTTGTCTTATATTAGTATAATCATTTCACTCTCATTTGGTTACATTTGTATGGATTGTCTTTTTATATTCTTTTATTTTCAATCTCTTTGTGTTTTTGAATCTATAGAGAGTCTCTTGTAGAGAGCATATAGTTGGATCATTTTTAAAAAATCAATTCTGCCAATCTCTGTCTTTTAATTTTACAGTGTATTAGTCAGTGTCCTCCAGAGAAAAATAATCAACAGGGTATGTGTGTGCGTGTGTGTGTGTGTGTGTGTATAAATTAATATAATTATTTTGAGGAATTTGCTCATGTGACTGTGGAGGCTTGCTAAGTCCAAAATCTGATGGGGTAGGTTGGCAGGCTGGAGACTCAGAAAAGAATTGCAGCTTGGGTCCACAGGTAGTCTGCTGGCAGAATTCCTTCTTGCTCAGGGGAAGTCAGTCTTTGTTCTGTGAAGGCCTTCAGTTGACTAGATGAGGCCTGTACATATTATGGAGGGTAATCTGCTTTACTCAAAGTCCACTGATTTAAATGTTAATCTTATTTAAAACCACCTTCACAGAAACATCCAGAATAATATTTGACCAAATATCTGGGCACCACGGCCCAGTCAAGTTGACATATAAAATTAGCCATCATAAACCACCCTTTGTCAACTTGGCACCTATATGTATTTCCTTAAATTGTACTTAATCTGCAAATAAAGACAATAATAAGGTCATACTTCTACCTAACATAATACAGCTATTCTGTGTACAACCAAAAACACATTAACTGCTTCCCCCAGAAGAGAATGCCAAGTCCTTTGGTAATGTTTACTCTTCTCTCTGATATTCTGTAACTTAAATGCTATGATATAAATTCAATACTTTTTATATTATGTGGTAAGAGAATAAGGGAAGAATAAGATTTTGCTTATTATACACACACACATCATGATAACAAAATAAGAAAGAAATATTCATGACAAATCCTCATTTCTGTAACTGGTCACATGGTTGTATCTGGTATTTATAACTCCCTTTTTCCTCTACCCTTTCTGTATTCCCTTTGCCCTTAGCAAGCACCTCAGTTGGTCACAGTTCTTTACCTGATGGGGTGCCCAAACCTTTATTTTTGAAAAATTTGGGACATTAGAAGTCATGCCTGGATTGGTTGTTGTAGTTTTCTATTGACCTTAATCACAGGGCATGATGATACTAAGAGATGCCCTAAGCTATCTTCTGTATTACAGATATATCCTTCCTTACCTCCACTGGAGCAGTCCAATTTCTCCTTGGTAGTCAGGATTAATCAACTCAGCCAGAATTGTAACCCCTTCTTTGCCTGTTCAGAGGCATGAACACCACAAGGTGGGTGAATTCTTAACTTCTGGTTTAATGGAATCATTGTCTCCCAGTGGAGGCATTCTTCCCTAGGGAACAAAGACATCTAGGCCAACAGAGCATAAGGTCACAGGAACAGGAAGAAAAAGTTTTACTAGTAGGTCACTGGGAGTAGTAGTGAGTGGTTCCATTCCCATTTCCACCCTTTGATCCCTGGACCTGTGAATCTTGGCTATGGAAGAAACAGCTCTGTATATCGAATGTTGATTCAGAGCATACACAGCCACATGGAGAATCTTGACTCAGCCAAGTGGATGCATAAAATTAATTGCCACAGACAGTATAATCCATTTACATTTAAAGTAATTACTGGTAAGAAAAAGTTACTTTTGCCATTTTGCTATTTGTTTTTTATAGGTCTTATATCTTTCTTTATTCCCCATTTTCTCCATTACTACCTTATTTTGTGTTTAATTGATTTTTTCTAGTGTCTTATTTTGATTCCATTCTAATTTCCTCTTCTGTGTATTTTTTAGTTTTTTTTATTGGTTGTGGATGATAATTAGCATCTTACTACTGTCTAGTTGGGATTAATACCAGCTTAGCTTCTATAGTATACAAAATTGTGCTCCTATATTGCTCCTTCCTCCCCCCATGATAGCTGTTGTTATCACAAATTTCATCTTTTTACATTGTGTACCCACTAACATATATCTATAATTATTATTTTGCAAACTTGTCTTTGAAATCATATTTTAAAAAGAGGCATTACAATCTCAAAGTAGGATAATACTGGCTTTTATACTTACTCGTATAGAAATAATTACCCTTCCTGGTGTTCTTTATTTTTTTGTTTGGCTTTGAGTTTCTATATAGTGTTCTTTCATTTCAGTCTGAAAAATGGTCTTTAGAATTTCTTGTGGGTCTCCTAGTGATGAACTCTCTCAGATTTTGTTTATTTGTGAATGTCTTAATTTCTCCTTAATTATCAAGGATAGTTTCCCTAGATATATAATTCTTTGTTGACTTTTCTTCCACATTTTGTGTCATCCTACTGCTTTCTGGTCTACCTTGTTTCTGATGAGTAGTAGGCTATTAATCTTATTTGGGGATCCCTTGTACATGATGAGTCTCTTCTTTCTTGCTGCTTTGAAAATTCTCTCAATCTTTGGACAGTTTGGTTATGTGTCTCAGTGTAGATCTTTGAGTTTATCATATTTGGAGTTCGTTGAGCTTCTTGGATGTGTAGATTCATGTATTTCATCAAATTTGGGATTTTTTTGGGGGGCCATTATTTCTTCAAATAGACTTTCTGCCCTTTTCTGTTTTTCCTCTACCTCTGGGACTCCCATTACGCATATGTCGGTATGTTTTATGGTATCCCACAGGTCTTATAGGCTCTATTCATTTTGTTGTTGTTCTTTCATCTGAGGCCAGATCTATTCATTTTTCTTCATTGGTTTCCTTCCTCCTCCTTAGATGGGTTAACCTAAATTGGCTTATCTTCTAGTTGACTGATTTTTTTCTCCTCCCAGCTGCCCAAATCTGCTGTTGAATCCATCTAGCAAATTTTAAAATTTAAGTTATTTTAATTTTAGACATAAAAATTTCTATTTTGTTCCTTTTTATAATTTCTATCTCTTTATTAATATTCTATATTTGTTTAGATATTGTTCTCCTGGTTTCCTTTATTTCTTTCAGCTCCTTGAGCACATATAAGAGATTATTTAAAGTCTTTGTCTAGTAAATGCAATGTTTGGCCTTACTCAGGATGGTTTCTCTACCTTTCTTCTATTCTCGTGCATGGGCTATACTCTCTTGTTTCTTTGCATGCCTCTTTTTTTCTATTGTTGAAAACTGGACGTTATGAATATTATAATGCGGTAACTTTGGAAATCAGCTTCTGCTCTATTTCCAGGATTTGTCATTGCCACTTACTGTGGGATGTAATTGTTTATTTGTTTAGTGACTTTTCTAAATTATTTTTGTAAAGACAGTGTTCTTTGCTGTGTGTGATCACTTACGTCTCTTCTCTGTATGTCTCTGTGTCCTAACCTCTTCTTCTCACAATAAGAACACCAATCATATTGGATTAGGGCCCAATCAATGGCCTCATTTTACCATAATTACCTCTTTAGAGATCTTATCTCCAAATATAATCATGTTCTGAGATACTGGAAATTAGGGCTTCAACATATGAATTTTGGGGGTATAAAATTCAGCCCATAACAACCAGTAGGGACTGGTTGTGTTCTCCACTGACACTGTAAGGAGATTAGGGGGCTTTTTAGTCCTCCTGGAGGGAATAAAAGTCCTGGCTTCCCATTCATCCTTCTCTGATACTGCTCTGGTTGGGTGGGATAGTGGTTGGGGTACCTCATTATAGCCTTTCAAGGGTGGATATCTAGGCTTCTCATGTGGCCTTTGCTGGCATGGGTAGGGTGGAACCACATTCTTTTTCTGTGGTACGTGGTTGGAGTGGACAGGTTATTGTCTAAAAGTTTTCTGTCTTGCTACACTGCCCTTTTCCTGATGTTTTGGCTAGAGAGAACAGGCTTTTGATTGGGCGTTTTTTTGTCTGTGCCTGTTTGCATATATATGTATATGCATATATTTGCATATATGTGTGTGTATATGGCAAGGGCAGGAGGAGATCAGCCACAGGATGGCTTTCCTTCACCAAATGCCACAGCTCAGTTGGGGTAGCCTTTTCCTTAAGCTACAATTCTAACTCTTTCTAGGTTCTGGTAATCTTCCCTTCCATGCCCCTTTAGGTATCCAGCTGTAATGGTTCCTCATTATTGCTAGCCCTGGTGTGTACCACCACTTTTTGTTTATTTTCCTTAAATGTACTCACTCCTTTGAACATGGTCCCTTTACTAAACTCTCTTCAGTTACCCTGTTAAAGTGCTCCATCTGTATCTTGCCAGTAAACTGACCAATCATCACGTGACCACATTCTGGCCAAGAAGATGTTGACAAAGTGTCACATGAAAACTTCTATGACCTTTTCTTAAGTATTGGTCTCTTTTCTTTGCTACTTCTTCCTTCCTCCTGCCTAGGTCATGATACTGCCATCCATGTGGAATGAGGACAGGGCCACCCCCAGGATGGCAAGATGGTGAGCTACAAGGAGCCTGTGTCTTCCAGGATTTTGTGGAGAAGAAATGCTGTGTCAGTTCAGAATTGATGTCAGCTCTTACTGGCTGTGTGATACTGGGAACATTACTTAATCTTTTTGGATCTTAGTTTCCTTATCTGTGAAGTGGGTTTTAATACTAGTTACAGCTCAGGCTTGCTACGAAGATAAAATGAGGTGATTTATACATAAGTGCTTAGCAAATGTATGCAAACAAAAGAGGTTTAATAAATATTGGTGAATTTGCCTTTCATGAAAGCTCCAAACCTTTATACTCCTGCAGAGAAGATGTACAGCCTATATTTACTCTCACCAAGGGAATAATAACACCTTAGATTTGCAGTTTTCGAAGTACTTGGGCATTCATTATCATATTTAATTCATGCAACACCTCTGTGAGGAAGCTTGGCATGACCATAGTTTTTTTTTTTAATTGGAAAAGGAAGAGCGACAGAGAAGGAAATAGCTTGTAGAAGGATACTTACCTAACTAGTTAACTAATGAGTAAAAGAACCAGGCCTAGAATTCTGTCACCTTACTTCCATGGGATAGATATAGACAATTGAATATGATTATTGGGAAATATTGTTATGTTTTCTGGTTAAATTATCAAAAAATGTCCTATGGTAAAATATCAGGCCTCAGATAGCAGATTATGTCAGAGGCAAGTTCACAAATTGTTCCCCAAGGGAACTCATTGCACAATCAGTGTCAGGGCAGCTGGAGGACTTCTTGGGATGTGAAAATGATGGGTGAGGTCCACAAACAATTAGAAAGAAATTAGGGAAAATCTCTCAGAGTCTGTCATGCTTTGTATAAAGATGTCCAACTGGCTGTAATCAGTTTTATTCCCAGTTGGGAACTAAGGAGAAAAGAAGTAGAGAAATTGTAACTTGCAGCTACAAAGGAAAGATGAAGTTTCTCAGTTATAGTATGAGCCAGGAAATGCCTGATTTTCAGACCACAGAGAGAAGCTGGCACGTGAGCTGGGCAGCCTAGGAGCTATCCACGTGCCAGTCTAACAAGTAGACCATAAGGCTGATATAGGAGAGCTGTGCACTGTTGGAGAGATGCTTACCAACTAATTTTGGATTGAAGAGTGCAATTAAACCATGATCAATTAGCAGTTAAGAATTAGAGGGAGAGGGTTTTAGGTGGTACCTAGCTAACTGTCCCTAGAGTAGCCTTTTCTTACGAGAAATGTCCAGAGCTGTGGAAAGAGATGGAAACTGATTGCGGGGGAGGAGGCTGGGCCTGTGATCAGCCCAATCACTGAGTTAGGGACTTTGTTGCTAACGACAGGGCGGCAGAACTGGCTGCGGAACCAATCACTGACCTCCTGTAGCTGAGTCTGCCAGAGGCCATCATGCCACCAGGCAGATGGACCCACTAATTCAGGAGCACCCATGGTCCCCGGCTGTGTTCCTCTGTCCCAGCCCGCTCCTACCCTATTCAGTGACAGGTGACACCCTCTCTCTCCACACCCCTCAGATTTCAGCTCAACTCCCCTTCCTACCCTCCTCCTTGCCCACCACACACTTATCCCTACTCCCACTCCAAACATGAACTTGCTTCCTATGTGATAAGGGAAAAAGAAATCATGAGCTGATAAATCCCTCAACTTCATGTATAAAACCCACAAACCCAATCCCCTCAATTCCTGCCTGTTACGAGGGGGTGCTCTATCACCCGTCTAAGCCAAAGGCTCTTAACATTAACACAGACAAATCAATCAACGTTTTATGTTACAGAGTGTTTTTTAACCTTCCCTATCAACATTCTCCTAAATTGTCTTCTAAAAGTCCTAAAACTTACTTTTTGATGTTTAAATCCTTGATCCATCTTGAGTTGAATTTTATATACATTCTGAGATGGGTTCCAATGTCATATTTGGCTGTATGAAGTCCAGTTGTTTATCCAGTTCTTTTTACTGAATGGTCTCTGTCATCACTGGTCTGTCATGTCGCCTCTGACATAGACCAAAGTTACCCATAAGAATGGCAGGATTCTGGGCCCTCTGTTTATTCTGCTGGTAATTTTGTCTGTCCCTGAACCACGTCTATATAACAATTGTTATCATAACTTGTTAATAAATCCCTCCTCTCTGTTTTTCTTAAGAAATATTTTGGCAATTTTTTTTCTCCATTTACCCTTCAGCATGAAATGATCCATAAAAAAGGTTTTTAGGAAAACAAAAATCTGTTGGGATTTTGATTGGAATGAAAATGAACTTATAGATCAATTTGGGGAACATTGACACCTTTATAAATATTAAGTCTTACTATTCATGACTATAATACATTTGCCCATTAATTAAAATATTTTAAAATGTCTAAATAAATTTGTCTTATTTTCCTCATAGAGAAAGATATCCAGAAGGATTGTTGATTTTTCCCAGGTGAAGGCAAACAAATATTGGTTGTTTTTATCAATTGAGACACTAAAGAAAGCTAGGCATAAATCTATTACAGTAAAGAATTTGGCTTCAGGTGGGCACAAGGCCAATGTGGTATTTGGGTTGGGCCCTGCTGGGCTGCGAGCCTTTTATTTGTTCATAGATCTTAGACAAATCTATAACCTCAATTGTTAGGGTTTTAAACAGGTGAAACAGGTAGTGAAGGAACTAGTACTAAGGAAAATTAATCCTTTTTCTACTAAGCTGTTGAAATTGGCTTAAGACCTTCCTTAGCTTCGGTTTTAGTGGAGTGTTGAAGTTTAGGTAAAGGTTTAGAAGAGTCGATCTGAACTCTTATGGCTTTGCTCCAATTAGTTTGTTTATGTTCATAGAGTCTTTAAAGGCCTTCAGGAATTCTTAGAGCATTGGTAATTCTTCAGTTCTTTCTCAAATCATACCTAGTGTAGGCATTTTAATATGTATACCAGCTATAACTTCTGGGACTTCAAAAAAGAATCCATCTGAAGTACATTTTAGTTGGCAGTTCCACTTGCAAACTTGGTCCTTTCCTATTACACGTGCAGGATTTGTGTCACAGAGAAGAAAGGAATGTTCATCTGCTAATGGTCCCAAGGCAGCAGTCACAGGTTGAGACACAGAAAAGGGCTTAGGATTGTTAGAAATTCCCACTGTTTGAGTGGTTTTGGTACTCCAGGGGAATCTGTTGTTCTATGGTAGTGGGATTAATGGTCGATAGAGTGACACCTATGTCAACAAGAAAGCTAAATTGTTGACATATATATTTATAAATCATTCCCCTTGGGAGTTTAGGTGATGGACCAGGAATTGTTTGGTTCTAATGTTTTTCTCAGCTGCAACACTGTTGGACAGACTTCGGACAGCTGTTTTCTGTTTCTTAACCACGTGTGATGCTAGTTTTCCCAGTGACTCTCCTGCCTGCAGTATCTGCACAGGTGTCCTTATTTAGAGACTCTTTGTTCTCAGAGAACTTTTTGTATTTGTTTTTATTTTGGGGACCAGTTGTTTAATTGGGATAGCCAGAAGTTGTTTTCATTTCTAGCTTGTTTACTTTCTAAGGCTTTTTGAAAATGTTAAGCCACATGTTGGAGATCTTCTAAATTGGCAGTTTCCCACTCCAATTTATTTTTCTAAGTTTCCTATTTCAGATGTGAATCTATTTACAAAAACAAAGAACGAGGCTCCTTTTACTTCAGCTGCTGGGTCTATCACAGATATTGTTTAAAAGTTTCCTGAAGTCTTGTTTTAAGGTCTATTGAGTCATCTTTATTTTATTTACAAGTTTGAATTTTTGTCCAATCTTCTCTTAAGGGAAAGACTTCATTAATGGCCATATGTAGCTCGTTCCTTGTTTTTCTTGTCCTCTCAAGGCCAATATCTGAATTGTGCACAGCTGAATTATTTGAATTCTTCCGGGCGTTTCTTATCCTGTTGCTTGTAATCATTTCCCCCATCTGAGAGGCTTACAATCAAGGAAACCAGTTTGTATGGTTCTGGTGGTCTAGTATAGTAAGTAGCTAACAACTACTTACCAGTAGTAGTTCATTTGTATAACATTTCTCTCTGCTGTCCTGAGGTTTTGCAATCTTAACTATAGCCCTTAACTCAACCTAAGTTTGACTTCTAGACCAACCTTTTAGGCTAGCAATTTTAAGGGAATATTGTGAAATGCGACTCTTCCTTTCCTAAGAAAAATGCTGTGAAAAAGTAGCTCGTTTGGGAAGTTAAGAGAAGGCGCCAAAGGAGTAGAAGAGGTATCACATAATTGAGTGTCTGTGTGAAGGTAACTTGGGACAGAAAGAAGAAGAGGTGCAAGGAGGGTACGTTTCAGAAGGTTTAAGTGAAAGTGAATTCTTTTTGTTGGCTTTACCAGAACCCTTTAGAAAGGCTATTTCGAAGTCAATGTTTTATTTTAAGGCCTTAGCTCACCATTGAATATTTGTCTTCTTTTCTAGAGCCCCTCTTAAATGCATTATTATTTTTAATTTTTTGTAGCCTTTGTTTGTTTAGAGAAGTTTTAAGCTCACAGCAAAACTGAGAATAAAGTACAGAGATTTCCCATATACCTCCTGCCCTCACAAATGAATGCATAGCCTACGCCATTGTCTATCCCCCACCAGAGTGGTACACTTGTTACGACTGATGAACACATGTGGACACATCATTGTCACCCCAAAACCACAGTTTACATTAGGGTTCACTTTTGGTGCTGTATGTTCTATGGTTTTGGAAAATGTGCAATGACATGTATCCACCATTATAGTATCATACAGAGTAGTTTCACTGCCCTTGAAATTCCCTGTGTTCCAGGGAATCCCTCCTTCCTCCCAATCCTTGGCAACCACTGATCTTTTTAATGTGTTATTTTAATGTGTCAGAAGTTCCCCAGAGTTGAGTTAGGTGGAGCATGTGGTCTTGACGATGCCTCCCCTACTCCTGATGGTAGCAGGAACAGGGCATGAGCCTGGCTCTCAGGTGGGGGTAGTCATGGGTGGGTGCAGGGTAGAGGGAGGAAAATAGCAGGGAAGGGGTTCTAGCCACCCTGGAGAGGGTGTTCGCCAAGGTGCTGGATGAGTGGGTCAAGTAGCTGAAGGAATATATTAAATAAATAGCTTAATGAGTAAAGCACAAAAAGGCTAAGGAAATTGTAACAAAGGACTCACATGCTAGAGTTTCATTGTCCTGTTACCATCTGTAGATGTGTCCATGGTCAATTCTATGGTCTTATGGAACTCCATAGAATTGGTGGAAAATCACAAAGTACAAACTATCTATTCAAGAGGTTGCTTTGGGTTGAGGAGAAAAGCACCACTGGCCTGCCTGTCTCTGTCTCTGTCTCTCTCTCTCTCTCTCTCTCTCTCTCTCTCTCTCTCTGTCCCGCCTGTTTTCTTCTGTTAGGTTCACCTGTGACAGATTTGCCAGAAGTTAGGAAATGAAGGGGCAAGTCACAAAGTTCACATTTTGTTTAAACAGAGGTCTATTAAAGGAACTGATAAGTTCACACTCACAAAAATGGGGACTGTAAGAAGCTTGAGTCTGCCCATCAACCCTGGTCGTTCAGTAAAGGTGTGAATACACCCCTCTCTCTTGAGGTCCTAGCCCATGGTTAGAAGGCATTATTGAGGAAAACAATAGTGTGGTGATTTTCCTAGAATAAAAACTCCCCCCTACCACCCAGAGCTGGGAGGGAGCTCCGTGGCCAGCGAGGGTACCAGAGCAGGTTCCAGGAATTGAAAGAAGAGGTGAGCAGCAGGTAGATGAGATGTGCTCTTCATCGTTGGGAGGGCACCGCAGCTGCAGGAACATGGCGAGCGCTTGTATATGGCTCACAACAACAGTGGCAACATGCCAAGCGAAAGCATGTTTTACGTAGGAGATAACACCATGGTTACATATGTGTGCTGACTCATGCCTTACCCGAAGGCTGGCTTGCCGGAAGCCCGGGCCAGAAACACACTGGCAGTCATCTTGGTTTGGCCTAAGAAACCTATTGCCTATACACATGAATTTTCTCTTACACCCGGCCTTTCGGGCTTACACACACACACACACACACACACACAGACACACACACACTCTCTCTCTCTCTCTCTCTCTCTCTTTCTCTCTCTCTCTCTCTCTCTTGCCAAAGGGGGAACAAACAAACAAACAAACGCCAGGAGCTCCTTGCCAATCTGAATGTCTCTGTCACTTAAGCAGCATGGGCAGGTGAGGAGGTTTCCGGCTGTAGTCTCCAGTTTGGCTGCACCGTAGAGTCACTGGGGGAGGGCTGACATCCCCCATGCCCAGGCCCCAATCCAGATCCATCACATTAGAGTCTTTGGGATGGGATCTGGAAATCCATTTTTATTTTTTAATTTTAATAAAGAAAAAACGCCCAGATTCTTGACACTGAAAATGTGGTCCTCAAACCAGCAGCGTTAGCAACACATGGGAATTTGTTAGAAATGCAAATTCTCAGACTTCAGACCCCCCAGATCAGAAATCAGAAAGTCTAGGGGTGGAGCCCAGCAAATTGTGGTTTTAAAAAAAGTTTATTTTTTTTTGTTGTGGTGAAATACACATATTTATCATTTTAACCATTCTTAAGTGTACCATTCAGTGGCATTAATGACATTCACAGTGTTGAGCAACCATCACCACTATCTACACCCAAAACTTTTTCATCATCCCCAACGAAGTCTCTGCACCCATGAAACAATAACTCCCCTTGCCAACTCGCCCCTGGTACCCTCTTGTCTACATTCTGTCTCCACAAGTCCGCCCATTCTAGGTACCTCCTATAAGTGGAATAATACAATCTTTGTCCTTCTGTGTCTGGCTTATTTCACTAAGCATACTGTTCCCAAGGTCCACTCGTATCATAGCATTTAGCAAAATTTCATTCCTCTGTTATGACTGAATAAAAAGCAACCTATGTTTTAACAAGCACCCAGGTGATTCTGGTGTGTGCTCAAGTCTGAGAACGACTGACCTAGGAGTGATGCTTCTTGAATTTCGGTACACAAGAACCTCTCGAGGATCTTGTTAAAATGTAGGCTCTGATTCCTTAGCTGACTTACGAGCTGATTTATTCATGGAGCCCAAAATTCTGCATTTCTGACAAGTGATGTGTGGACTGGGTCGAGAATCACCTGTTAAGGCATCACAGCTGTGCCCGGCTTACCCTGAAATGACACGAGTGAGGATCAGTCTCATTCCAGGGCGGAGGGAGGTGGAGGCTGGAGTCTGTTTCTGCCTCGTGGAGCAGAGAAAAGGATCTTGAGCCTTCATGTCCTCTGACTAGGCCTCCTGGGCTGGGACGCAGATGTGAGCCTCACCAGATTGGGAAAGGCTGGAATCTGGAAACTTTTTAGGGAGCTCAGTGTTAATTACTACGTAATAAGTGACAACCTGATGGATCTTTAGTCACTGTCTTGAGACTCCCTGCCAGCTTCTGAGATTCATGGCTGGGAAGAAGCCCAGCAGCGCTGAAAGGAAGAGGGGAGTCCTGAGGGTGAGATGTCAGAATTGGGGTGGGTGCCAGCAGGCCCTGGGGACAGGCTGGGGCAGGCCTGTGGCATCACAGCAGGGGGCCTGGGCTGGGTGGGCCGGCTCCTCTGTTTTCCTTCCTGGTGGATTAAATCTGATGTGACATCCAGAAGCAGGGAGTGATGGAAGAAGGGTGGGCTCCAGGACCACCGCAGATCTGTATTTTCAAAGCAACAGTAATCGCCTCTGGGTGATCCAACCACAGAATATCCTCCACCCATGACTGTTCAACCGAAGGATGTTCCCACAGAAGAGATCACCACGACCACCAGCAGCTGTTCCAGTTCGACCTGCTCCCCTCGTATGACGCAAGCAGTCACGTGTGAGTGGTCTCGGAGTTAGAAACAAAATAGTTGGGAGCAATCCTTTAGAACCATGTCTGTTTTGTGAGTAGAGCAGCTACTGCATAGGACGTGACGTGAACGGTAAGGAAATTATGGTTCATTCGTATGATGAAATGCCTTGGAGCCATTGAAAATGTGGTTCGAGAGAGTTTTTAATGACACCGCAAATATGTTCATGCTTATGAAGGGAAAAAGTGTCAAATATCTCCCCTCAATATCCTTGGGGGGTTGGTTCCAGGACCTCTGCAGATACCAAAATCTACAGGTGTAGTCTTGGCATATCATCTGTGCACATCTTCCCTATAATTTAAATCATCTCTTGATTACTCATAATACCTAATAAATGTAAGAGCTATGTAAATAGTTGTACTGCATTGTTTTTAAAATTGGTATCATTTTTTATTGTTATATTATTTTCCGTTTGTTTATTTTCCAAATATTTTTGATCCCACGTTGGTTGAATCCACGGAAGTGGAACCCACAGATACGGAGAGCCGACTGCGTATGTATATATACACATATAAGAGTGTCTGTACATGTATATTCCTTATATGAATTTTAAACCACACACACATATATATGGACAGGAAATATACTAAAAATAACTGGTTATATTTAGTGGTAGGAGAACAATTTGTTTTAATTTTCCTATTTATCATGTTTATATTTTCTTTATCTTTTATAATGATCATATTACATTTCCTAACCAAGAAAATTTTAAAAAGTATATTATAGAGCAATGACCAAAACTAGAAAGATACACTTTTTTTTTTTATCTATTTTTAAACCTAGAAAGCACCAGACTGTGTTTTAGCATGCAATGTTATTTTAAATATTCAGTTATCACCCAGACCCTCCAAAGGCTCCCTCTCTCAAGAGAGAAAGCCATAATGGTTGACAGAGCATCGGTGGCCCTTCACCTCTCCTCCACCCTTCTGTCCCTTGCCCCAGCTGGACCTTGATCTGTGTCAAATGTACTGGGGTACTGTCCTGCCTCAGGGCCTTGGCACTGGCTGTGTCCTTGGCCAGCAGGGCCTCCCCCAGACGTCGTCTGCTGAGCTGAGCTGACACCTCTTCTTCCTTCGGGTCTTTCCTTTAAATGACCTTCTCAGTGTGGCCCTTCCTGGAGATGCTACTTAAAATTCCCAAGTCCTATAATATTTTACATATATTTTCCTCCTGCTTTTGTTTTTCTAATTAGCATGTGCCGCTATTTAACATAATATATTTTATTTCTCTATTTCTTTATTTCCATTCCTGTCCAATATAATGTGAATCCCACTGGATCAGAGATTTTTGTCTCTGTTTCACTCCTATAGTTCCAGAACATTTTAGAACAATGCTTGACATTGACTCTTGAAAATTAGCTGTTGAATGAATGAATGACAAAACAGAAGATGCTATTTTTGGCTTATAAAAATCATAAGGGGTAGAAAGCCTGTAAATATCTCCCAACTCCACTAACAATTCAAATCAAAACCATTCACAGCCACGGCACTTACTGCCACTTAAAAATAGTATCCCATAGTCACTTCTGCTATTTCAGTGGTTTATAGATTTAATTTTCAGGAAATCTGAATATATACAGTGGTGCCAGGAATATCATATATTTGGTGGGTATGCTCAAAAGAAAACGTGGCTAAGTTTTGGTATAGCATTATGGCTTGACCGGAGTCCGGAGTGGATAATGACTTGCTGGAAACCAGACTAGACAGAGAAAGCTGTAAATATCGGTAAAGCATTTATTCATTTAACATGTGTTTATTAAGCATCTAGTATGGGACCTGGGTACACATGGTGAACGAGACATCACTCCTTCCTCGATTCAGTGTACAAGCTAGTAGGGGATACAGGTAAGTAAACAGTAATAGTGCAATGAGATATTATGGACACGCACAGGAGGGACAGCTAACCCAGACTTGGGACAGGAGGGTCGGGGAAGGTTTCTGGTGGAGGTCGTATGTGAGAAGGAAGAAAAAGAGCATGTCAGGTGGATAGGGCTTAGGCGGCGGCAGGGGTGGAGAAGAGGCTGAATCAGGCTGCTCTGGGAAGGGCCTGGTAAGGGAGGTGTCAAGGTCCTTCTGAGGAGCTGAAAAGCCCAAGATGGTTCGAGTGAAGAACATCACCACCGAAGTGTCCTAAATCCAATCACTTCTTATCCCCTCGTCACCCCAATGCAAGCCACCACCGTCTCTCCCTGGACTACTTGTAGCATTCCCACCCCCAAACCGGATTCTGCTTCTAATCTTTATCTTACTGATACTGAGAAAGAAAGCAGCAGCCCTCACAGCTGAGAGCTGGCCCGGCACCGCCAGTGGGGCGCGGTGTGTCTAGGATCTGGCCTGGCACGTGCAGCTGGGCCTATGGTGATCTTCCGTCCAACATAAACATGCCATAAAACTCCAACATCAAGCAAGGCCACTCTGTGACCACGATAGATAAAAACAAAAACAAGAGCACTCTGTCATCATGTCTGGACAGAGACAGAAACATAAACATTGTCCAAACCACAAAAATGACCAAATGGCCTTCTATCCTGACTAATGTGAGTTACTGTTTCACCAAGCACAGCTTTAGCCTCCCTCTGTCTCTCTCCTCTTTAAGCTCGGATTTATAAAGCAATCAACCACTTTCTGACAGCATCGAATCCAGAGCAAACCCCACTTCCTTGAACCTTCTCCAGAATCACCTAACGTAAGCCCCGGTCCTATAATTTCTGGTCGCCTCTTGCTGAGATCCCCACACTTCTCCCTCATTGCACTGAGTCAATACGCTCAGCTTGTTTAACTGTGGGGTGTGTTCCTGGTGGTCTTAGGTTGGAAGTCATTGACAATATACAAATCAGGTTAAGACACTTTTCTACTCAAAACCCTTCCATGGCTTTCCATGACTCTCGGGGTCCAGATCAAACTCCTCTCCAAAACCCCCTCATTGGGCTCTGCCTACTTCTCAGACCTCACCCATTCACTGCGTGAAATATTACGGAGGATCTGCTATGTGCCAGAGACCTTCCCTGACACGGGTACACTGCAGACAGCTGTGCGAAGAGTGGGTTGGAGAGAGAAGCCAGGTTAGGGGACAGCGAGACCAGGTACATGGTTCTTTTAGTCCAGTGAAACAACTGGATTACAATCGGGAAGGGATAAGAGTAAAAAATAATGCCCAGATCTCTGGTTTAGGCAACGAGGGCTGACACGGTATCATTTGCTGGGGGAGGGCATGCAGCAGTATGCCAACAAGGATTCTAGAAAAGGCAGTCCCTCCACTTGGCTAGAGAGTGTCTTACTTGCTAAAGAGGGCTCTTTCTAAAATACCTTCAGAAGGGGACATCGCCAGAGCCTGGGGATACTATCTTCCACCGCCTTTGGCCTGTGGGCTGGTGCCTGTCGCTGCAAGAAATTGTTTGAATAATGTACTTATTGCAGGTTCTGGTTTTTATGTGTAAGGGAGACATATTTCAGTGCAGTCAGTGACTTATTTCTTATGGCCTTCTGGGCTTAAATAAAATGATGATGAGAGTAATTCAGGGTCCATGAAGTAGTGTAAAAACAGCTGCCATCTGCCATCGCTCTCGTTGGTAACTCATTTCCTTTTCGTAATAGGCTCCCACACGTATGAATGAAGTTAGAATGTGCTGCACTTGTTCAGAGAAACCCGTAAGTGGCTTGCTTTTGTGTTGTAACTCTCAGAAGTAAATTATTCAGTATTCATTGCTTATAGGGTTTAAAGAGAAACTAAATTTATTTTGCTTTCTCCACCTCTCATTCTAGGACATGCTTTAAGGATCCCATCACAGAGAATTTGCAGAATTGACTACTTGTGTGTTTTGCATATTTACAAACACTTTGTTATTTATTAATGGGCCATTTCGGAGATAAAATTAGCACTTTATTCACATCCCCACCGTTTCTCAAAGGCATGCTGACTAACGTCTGGGGATTTGAGATTGACACGCACGTCATGAAAGCGCAGGTGATCGTCTTCCCAGTAAATCCCGGCGAGGGCGAGAGCTGCGCAATTTATGAGGCTGGATCTCTAGAGCTGTGTTGTCCAGTACAGTTTTGCAGAATTTAAATTAATTAAAGTTAAATAAAAATTCAGTCCCTCAATCATGCTAGCCACATCTCAAGTGCTCAACAGCCAGATGTGGCCAGTGGCTGCCACTGGAAAGTACAGAGCATTCCCATCGCTGCAGAAAATTCTGCTGGACGGTGCTACTCTGGACTGTGTCGATGCTGGCGTCCTTTCGCAGACTCCCGGATTGATAGGATTTTGTCCTTTACAACCGACAGGCCAGAAAGGCTGAGGGGTTAAGGCATGCTCGTATTGCAAACCCTGAGTATGTGCCGGATTCAGTCGCTTCCTGCCGTCTCCCACCCAGTCCCATTGCTGTCACCATCGCCTGAATTTACCGTAAGGGCCTTCTGACTGGTCTCCCAGCTCCCAGCCTTGGCTCCCACGATCTCTTCTCAACGTAACAGCCAGAGTGAGCCTGCTCAGAACCTTCCAGTGGCTTTGCGACTCAGAGTGAAAGCCAGAGTCCTTACAATGCCCTACAAGGCCCTATGTGTCTGACTCCCCCTCCCTCTGACGTGCCTCTTGCTACACCCCCTGGTTTTCTCTGCTCCAGCCATATCGGCCCCAGACAAGTGTCCCCTGCGCTGGCTGTGTCCTCTGCCCGAAATACTCTTCTTCCAGATGTCTGTATGTCTTGTTCCTTCACTGCCTTCAGGTCTTTGTTCAAAAGCCTTCCCTGGCTACCCTACCTAAAATTCCAGCCCTCCCCCGATAAACATTTCCTATCCCCTTCCCCACTTCCCTGACACTTGGCATTGTCTGCATACCTTACGTTTTGCTTATCAGTGCTGTTTATTTTTTCATTCCTCCACTAGAATGTGAGCTCCCCTGGGCAGGTTTTTGTCTGTTTTGCTCACTACTGTACCTAGTGCTTAGAACAGTGGCTGGCACACAGTAGGTGTTCAGTAAATACTTATCAAACAAATGAATCAATGAATGGGTTTTGCAATTCCAGTGCCCGTAGGAGGGAGAGAGGGCATGAGGTGAGTGAGGAGGCCTAGTATGGGTTTGAGAATGTGAGAGGCTCTGCCTCATCCTAGATGGAAATCTTGGAGCAAGTCGCTTAATTTCTTTGAACTTGTTTCCTCATCTGTAAAATGAAACTTATTCCTGCCTTGGAGGATTGTCTTTAGGATTAATTGGGGCATTCCTGGCACATAGTCTGAACACAATAATGTTAATTCAGGAGCTGTGAAATTTGACCCAGGGCTCTTCTCCATTTAAGAGCATCTGTGTGAAAACCATGCCCATATTTCTCTCCTGTGCATTTTAAAATGTCATGCTTTTAATAGTAAAAATGTTATATATACAAATTTTGGAAAATCTGGATGATGACCTTATAATTAAGTTTGGCTATGAGATTTCAGAGCTCATCTTTACAATGGATTGTGGATGTGAAAACCAGCAATGTTGATGTTCTGTGGATGAAAGTTTTACAGAAATTCAAATAGAGAAAAGTAGGGGAGAATCAAGTCATGTTGTGTAACGTTGGTGACACAAGTCTGCTGAGCTCAGAAAGAACCTGTACCATGGAAAAGAGACTCATATGCACATTTCAAGAGGAAATTTAGTTCCAGCAAAGTAACATAGTCTGTATAGTATATCGTGCTGAGTTAATGTTATTTTGAATTTTATTGCACTCATTTAAGAGACCTATGCTTACAGAGTTTATACCTGGTTTTGTGTGTGTGCATATTTAGGAGTGTAAAAACGTTCCACCAGGAAAGCAGAAACCACTCTAAATATTTGGAACAAAGGCAACACAACACAAGGAAGTGGTTACCCAGCTGGTGGGATTGCTGGTGGTGAGACATTCAGGAGACTGGCATCAGTAGGAGGCCACCCCGCCCCTGGGCTGGAGGGACAAAAGTAAGGAGGTGGCTCCAGAGCCCAGGGACTGGGACTACCAGGCAGAAGTGGAGAGAGCTAGAGCCTTGCCGGAGACATCTGCCTCCAGAGCAGCTACCTGACACCGGCAGAAAGGGGGAGACACACACACACTCCAGAGATACGGAGCACAGCAAGCTGAAGTATGCATCTCCTGGCAAACTCACCAAAGACCAGCACATTGTGATTATGTGGACATGTGGTTGGTCCCCCAACCTCTGTTTTCCTCCCGTCCAACTCTGGCAGCAGCTGGTCGAATGGGTGGGCTTGGCAGGCCCCCAGCTGCAGGGGTGGGCTCTGGCTGGCTTAGATGTCTAAACCAAGCATGGCCACCCACCCCTCCTTGCCGTAGCGGTTGGTTTGGTGAGTAATGGCCTAAGACCATCAGCTCCAGACATTCCTCAGGCCTCAGTGACTGGTTTAGGGGTAGGCAGCCGGGTTCTGTCTCCTGGATATGAGCAAAAAATAGCACACAGCCCCCAAATGCTCCCAGCAGCTGTGTTGGGGAAGGGTCAGCACCCATCAGAAGGGAGAAGCCCAGCGCCGGGTCACAGAGAAGGGAGCCAGTGGCTCCTGTGCGCAGCCCTGATAGCAACTGTACCCCAGGGGTCCTCGTTTGTTTGGAGCTGGTTAGTCCCCTTTCTTGTTCAAGCCAGTTTAAATTGGGTTTTGGTTGCAACTAACACAATAATAAGAACAGGTCAATACTGAGGGGTCCAAAAGAAAAAAAAATTGTGTGTTAAAGGGGGTACATATGTTGTTCAAGCTTGAAGAGCACTAGTAACTCCTCCACGGCACCATGTCTTCAGTTTCGCCACTAAGGATGACCACAGGTACCGCACAGAGCATGGGGCATGGGGCATAGGGCAGGGGCCGCGCATCCCGGGGGCCTTTGGAGGCCAAGCTGAGGGGCCGGGGAGGCTTCACAGCAGCTCCACGGTGCACGTCTGGTTTCAAGCCAGGAGGAGCAGACGTGTACTTGGTGAAGTGAGGACCTTCCAGAGAGCTGTGGGTGGACGAGGCAAAATGCATGGAGAGTCAGGGCCCTCCTTTAGCAATGTGGGCAAAATTGGGGTCAAAACAAATGGAAAATGGGTCGCTGCCACCAAGACCTGTTGAAACGACTCCCTCCCGACACACAAGGCAGTAGGTCCTGTAATTCCTGGTGGAAACTGCTAAGCTCAGCATGAGGTTAGGAAAGGCAAGTGGGTCTAAGCACTTCTGAAGCTTCTTTCCTCTGGGGTTTTTGGTGGCAAAGAATTCTGAACTCCTCTGTGGATTCTAAATAGGGTCCTTTGGACTTCTGCAGAGTGATATTCAAATAGGAGAACTGATCAGCCTTCGTAGAATGCTTCAGGCTGGCCAGGCTGCACTATGGCAAAGAGTTGCTATTTCTGTACCTTCTACAGTGGTTTGCTTGTGGGCCATTTGGATTTCACTTGGTCCCTTCACAAGCATAGGCACAAGTGTTTCCATTCTTCCCTGATCTGGGTGCTGGGGGTTTTCTCTGGAGCAGACGGAAGTTTGGTGGCGCAGGGGAGCACAGAGGTGGTCCTGACGTTTCCTCCGTGCAGGCACAGCAGTGAGGGATTTCATGGAGCATCTTTGACCTTAGTCTTGGAGATGTGGGGTCTCCTGGGCTTCAGGGTAGCCGTTTTGCCTTTGACCTACCCAGAACACACTCCATGGGAAGTTTTGCATTTGGTGCTGTCTCTAAAACCTCCATTACTCCCAATATTTGATTTTCATTGTTCAGGGAGCAATTTTGGGGTAACCTGGGTCAAACTGCTGATGCTCCATTGAGTGTGGTATCAGCCAAAGTTAGTTTTCTTCTTTCTTTCTGGTGGTGGTCAGGGGCAGTGGTTAAAAACAGGGGGTGTGCCTTGGGCACAGTTGATAGGACTTTCAAACGACAAGTTCTTCTGTCTGTTCTTTGGCTCTGAGTTCTCGACACATTGTCTTGGTGTATGTGCTTGGCTTCTCAAACTCTTCCTTAGCCTCTCTCTGTGCATGGAGTCATCTCACTTCTGAGGCTCAGGAAAGATGTACTAATTGTATGAAGGGTTCTTCAGAAGATCTGAGATGGCAGGAGGCTGCCTCAGTCTGCCCCATTCACAGATTGACCAAGACCCTTGACATCATGCTGAGCGAGTCTTTGGACTGACCATGAGGTCCAGCAACTCAGCCACGATGTTGTCACGGCCAGCACTTGGTCCTCACTGTTGGCACTGGAGCAAAGAGCCTTCCAGCTGTGCTGCTACCACTCTGGGGGAGACAGCCTTTCCTTTCTGTCGCAGGGTTACTTCAGTAAAATTGTGCAGTGCAATCATATTTCTGAACTCCCAACCTCTGTGTTTTTTAACCTCCTTATATCTCCTCTTCGCTCTTTCTTTCACTGAGGTGACCGGCCTTTCTAGGTCCATTGCCCCAGGGACAGGGGCATGCACAGGGTTTAAAGCCAAACAAAGGAGTTTCCTGGATTTGAGCCTCCCAGAGCTGAAGCCCCTCAGGAAACGGAGAGAACTGTGTAGTGGACAAACGTTTGGGAGGAACACAAGAAAGAGTAGGGCTTCTACCTAGTCTGGAAAATATGTGGTTCGGCTGGAGGAGGACGGAGAGAGGAAGGGAAATACAAACCGTCTGGGAGGTCCTACCCCATTCCCTTCCTTCCCCTATGGAGGAAGCAAGGCCAGTGCGGGGAATGGCTGCACAGAGCCCATGGAGATACGCAGCTCCATGGAGATGTCTGTGCTCCACTGGGACAAGGAGGACCAGAAGGATTCCAGGGCCCCAAACATGGCATGGAAGTACAGTAAGTTGCAAGGCCTGAAGGAGTTAGATACCAGCAAGAGGGGTGTCTCCATGAGCACTTGCAAGGACAGATGCCTGAGAGACAGAACGCAGCATGAATCAGGGATGTCTGCATGGACAAAGGACTTAGGTCCAGATTGTGGACTTCTCTTCTCCCTGTCCCATTACCCACCCAGCAGGCGCCTTGCCCAGAAGCCCTGTAGAGTGTTGACTCTATTCTGCCCAAAGCTGGAGATACCCTCAAATGGCAGGAAATCTGGACTACCTCAGCTGCTAGCACATGCGCTGTGGCTGTGCGAATTACATACAATGCCCCTTTGGGTGGTCAAATGCCAAAATGGTGCACTTCTCTGGGCCGATTCATCCCTACGCTGGGTGCGTGGAATTTCAGCTCCCACAGAAGCTCTCAGCTGAGCAGGGCTTGAACTGTGCAGGCAAATGTGGAGGCCCTTTGTGGGCTGAGGGTCAGGCCCTCCAGGTGTGACTTCAGATTGCCTATGCTGTGTAGAAACGAGCGTTTCTTACCTACTGAGAGTGGGTGATTCAGTCATATCTCAGCAATACCCTGCATTCACTCCTAGAATGCCATTTGTTCTCATTGTAATTCAGCATTGAACCTTGGAACCTCAGTTTCCTCATCTGTTAAATGGGGAGAAGAGCTCCTGCTCTTCCTTGCACAGGTGTAGTTTGAGTCAAATGCAGAGGTATCTGTGAGCCTGCTTTGGGAATGGCAACTAGGGCTGAGCCACTGAAGTTCAAGAAGATGTGAGATTATGGTACGAGACCTTTTGAGCAAGATGTGAAGGTCAGGGCCGAGGAATCTGTTTTTGTGGCAGACTGTGGGGCTGGGGCTAGGGAGCGGGAGCAGAGGAGAGGCCTGCAGCTGCACAGTGACCGAGGGGCTGGCCTGGGCCGGGTCTGCAGGACATCCTTCAGGGCACTGCGAGTGGGAGGTGAGTTTCTGCTGGGGCAGATGAAGACTGGGGCCACCACCACTGGGGCATTGGTATAATTGGCCCCAGTTTCTGCCAGGTGGTTTGCCATAAGTGAATGCAGCTTTAGAGAGCTGGGTCAGGAGCACAGCTGTAGCAGTCTGGGTCCAATCAGGAGAGAGAAGCCACACAGCAGATGAAAGAGAGAAAGTCTAATATAAGGAATGATTGGCCGGGCGCGGTGGCTCACGCCTGTAATCCTAGCACTCTGGGAGGCCGAGGCGGGCGGATTGTTTGAGCTCAGGAGTTCGAAACCAGCCTGAGCAAGAGCGAGACCCCGTCTCTACTAAAAATAGAAAGAAATTAATTGGACAACTAAAAATATATAGAAAAAATTAGCCGGGCATGGTGGCACATGCCTGTAGTCCCAGCTACTTGGGAGGCTGAGGCAGGAGGATGGCTTGAGCCCAGGAGTTTGAGGTTGTTGTGAGCTAGGATGACGTCATGGCACTCACTCTAGCCCGGGCAACAAAAGTGAGACTCTGTCTCAAAAAAAAAAAAAAAAAAAAAGGAATGATTATGACAAAAGAGTAAGGTACGAGCAAACTTGCTATGGCTCCCTGGGGCTGAGGGAGGCCACCTAAGAAAGGACAAACTTGGGGGTCAGGACCTCGTTGGAGAAGTGATGGTTTGGCCACTGGGAAGCAGTGATGTTTGCCGGTTTGGCCAGGCTGGAGTTGGCCTGGAGTTGCTGGACAAGCAACAGGCCACCCTCTGGAGTGCACAGAGGACAGCGTCAATGGCCGGGTGTGCAGGCGGAGACCGGGTGCTGGTGGGACGGAGCCTTCAGAGCGTGTGACCCAAACCCGGGCTCTGGTTTCCATGTTGAGAGGGCTGCAGAGACGCTGTCAGCACGCAAGGCTGCACAGTCGCAGGGTGGCTCCAGAGGGGTGTCTGTGTGTGGGGCACAGACTCATTCGATGCCCTCAAACCACCCAACGGGAGCCAGAAACAGCAGGAGATCCGCTTCCTCCTGCAGTGTCCCTCGGCGCCGCCTGCTGAGGAAGCTGACCTCACGTTCTCGACAAAGGAGACCCCACACCTGACGCCCACCTAGGCTAGGTCTGCAGCTTCTTAATTTCCACCAGCCGCCTGCTTAGCTGTCTTACAAAACCCCAAATGAAACAATCTTAAGAGAATGACAAGCTAACTCTTTCGGGTTAGAATTTATTTTATAAGATTCTGTAATTTTAGAAAAAATCCCAGGGTCATGTATGTACACACACACACACACACACACACACACACAAATTGACCAGAAAAAGCACTGTAATATAGATTAAAGGGGAAAACCAGGCCACAGACTATTATGATCCCAATTTGGTTAAAAATAAGTCAATATCAGTATATATGCAGAGCAAAATAACTAGAAGGATACACAAAGAAATGTTAGCAGCATTTTTCTCTAGTTGTATTACAGATAATTTTTCTTTTAGCTCATCTGTGTTTTCTAATTTTCTACAATAAACTTGGATTACTTGTATGGGTAAAAATAGAAAGGAAGGAAGGAAGGAAGGAGAGAAGGTGGGAAGGAAGGAGGAAAGGGGGGAGGACGGAAGGGGGAAGGGGGGAGGAGAAGGACCCTGAGCCAGCCCCGACAGGGATGAAACGTGAAGGTGTTTGGAAGTGTCCAGCACAGGTGAACATCTGACCAAGCTCAGTTGCTGCCCTTGCTTTGCTGGGCCAAGTGGGAGCTGCCGCATGTTCCTTGTTAGGTCCCATCACCTGTGTCCTCAGAGGCAGGTTCTGGCGCTCAAGTTGCTTTTGAGGGATAGCTGTGGCCTTGGACGTTCCTAAGGCTGGAAGCCCGACCGGTCGTTCTTCCAATCTCCCGGTTCAGCCACTGGGTGGGGAGGGGATCAGAGCTCAGTTTGTTTGGCCTGGCTGAGCAGGTTATACTTTTATTAGACATAAACCTAGAAAAAAGCCCCAACCTGGGGAAAGATTTCTATTTAGAGCTGGGAAACTAGGCCACTTCTAAGATCACTGACCTACATTTTCTGCTATAGAAATTTAAGATGAAATAGCAGTTGTTGCTGGGCATGTGGGCGCTGAAACTCCATCAAAGGGCGGGGAGATGGAGAAAGGGAGGCGGGCGGGGAATTTTAAAGAGCTGCTGTATTTGAAATCTTTTTAAATCAAGCCAACAATATTTAATAATGGAAGAAGAATGAGTATCCCAACTGTGTATTTGTTTTCCTGGAAGAGCAATGTTTGCTAACTGGTGCCTCCTTCAGCAGGTAAAAAATCCATTCCCATTTAAAAAATGACATCTCCCCCAGGCCCCAGCCAGCCGCCCACAAAGACAAACCTTGGTGCCTCACGCTGGCTGCCAGCCGTCTGCTCTTTGTCATGGACTTCTGAGAAACCATTCGCTTGGTCTCACTGATCTGGGCTCTTTAGACTGGACCCTGCGGAGCATCTGAGGTTAATAGGCTCTTGGGGCCTGAATTCCCATGAATCTTGGTGGAAGGGGGGAGTGGCTGTCCAGAAGAAGAAAAATAAAATGACAGTGATGTGTAGCTGCCACGTTGCGGAGTCTACAGGGCAGGGCCAACATTTAGGTGGTAAGAGCTAGATTGACAGCTCCCTGGCCTGTGATCAGTTCATTCATCTACAACTCGTACTGCGGTTCTTTGTAATTTTAAAATGTACAGGCAAAGAGATCACCGAGTCCTATCTGGGGAAGCTATTTCTAATATCTCCCAATATCTAGCTCTCCCCTAATTTGGGTCCACTGAGCACTACAATTCCCCATGTCAGTGGTTCCAGTCGCTGTGATGGAGCAGAGGTCACCTGGCATGGGCACGTAAACGCCAGTGCTGGCTCCCTAGGCCCTGACTTCCCTGAGGACCCAATAGACTCATGATAAGAGGGGACATTCCCCCCGGGTCTCAGAGTGAGGATGGCACGGAGCAGACCCGCCCCACCCCTGAGCTGTGGGGGTGGTTTGTGAGCCTATCCTGACTCACGCAGAACCGTATTACCTCATTCTCGGAACCAGTTACTGTCTTTGCCAATCGACTAAAATATCAAAACAAAGAAAAAACAAAAGACATGAATGGATGCCTAACATAGAACATGCTCGTTACTAGAGACAGAGGAAGGATGCCGCTTTCTCTGCCTCCATGGTCGCATAGCCTCCTTCTCTGTTCCGCTTGTGTCTCGAATCTCCCTTTGCCTTTCTCTTAAAAGAACACTTGGCATTGAATTTAGCGTCTACTTGGATAATCCAGTATGATCTCATCTCAAGATCCTTACCTCAGTTAACATCTGCAAAGATCCTTTTTCCAAATAAGGTCATATTCACAGGTTCTGAGTGGACATATCTTTTGGGGACCACCATTGACCCCATTACATGAACACTTTCCCAGCGCCAGCTCCTAGGCCAGACAGTGTATGTCAATGTTTTACCTAACTTGTTCTTTCATTAAGTCTCTGATGGAGGTATTATGCCCATTTTACAGACAGTGAAACTGAGTTTCAGGGGAGAAGACTAACTCGTCCTAACTCACACAATGGTGGGAGCTAGGAGTTACACCTAGATCTTATTCCTAAATCTGTGGGATGTCATATATTTGTATATATTTCCAAAAGAGTGTTATTTTCTTCAAACCACTGACGCTTGAAAGATTTCTGGAACTCCTCTGTTTCTGGACTACTTCATAAGCCATGCAAGAAAATCCTGCCTGCTTGCATTATTATCATCCCAATTTGAATGTATGTGGTTTTAGGCAGCTTTATTTTCATATGATGTAGCTCCCAGATTAAATTCTGCTTACAATGACCAGGCAGCAGCATCTGATGAATTGTAGCCTGTGGCTTCCTCAAAGCACTCATTACTCAAGAGCAAATGAACCTGTTTAAACTCGGCCAAAGGCTTTGATATCCGTTGGAAAGGTCAAGGTAGAGACAAGATAATGTGAAATGCCCCAGTACAAGGTGGGTGGTCACACTGGTGTGACCCCTCTGCTGTGTCCCATGAGGGACACAGTGTCTGCAATGCATGTAGCTGCGGCCCATGAGCCAAATGTACACAGGTGGAGTATGCGTGTGTGGGGTTTGTGTGTGCAAATGTGTCTTTCCTTTCGCCGTGAATTCGGTCTGAGTCATCGTACACTGTTGGTTGTGTCCCCAACAGCCATCTCCTGCTGTCCCCTTTGCTGGACATGCCTCCTCCTCTGTTTTTTTTTTTTTTTTGCTAGAGGCCATGTGACATCTGGAGATGCAGGGCCAGCTCGTACTGGGGAGAAACAATTGCTGACCTGGAGATTCAGAACAGAATGATGAAAAGCAGCTGTGATTTAACCAGCTGTGCCTGGAACCTCCTACCTCTGGTCTCACTGGAAGATAATCAATGCCTTTACTGAATCTCGTGTTACCTACTCCAATAGCATCCTGTCGGATAATAGGAATTATGACATCAATAAAGTAACATTTGTCGAGTGCATAGTATATGATAGAAACTCTTAGATTACCTCATTTAATTTTCACAGCAATGCCACGACACAGGTATTGTTATTATTTCCATTTTATGATGAGGAAACCAAGGGGCAGAGAGGTTAAGCAACACACCCAAGGGCACACAGTAAGTAGAATGGAGGCAGGATTTGAACTCAGAGCCATGTGCTTACCCACTACACTAGGGTGCCTCTCAGTTGACTGGGCATCCGGGAATCTCTTCTCTTTGCCCCCCTCCTCTTGCCACTTTCTGCTCCTCCCACCCCCATCTCAGATCCCCGCTGTAGCCTGGGGACATGCCGCATGGCCAAGGAGATCTTCGTTCCTTTTCAGAGCGTTCAGTCTGTCAACCACTTTCCCTGGAAAAGGGGCGAGAGCACAGAAAGCCCCATTCCAGCACCTGCTCTGTCAGTTCTTCCCCAAACCGACAGTGTAATTCCACTGAGTAAGTGACCTCAGCCCTTAGACCCTTGGGCACGGAGCAGATGTTTTCTTGTTGGAAGGAGGATGTCTGGGTGGAAGGAGCACTGGATTGAGAAGGATCCTGACGCTCTGATCGGCTAGTCATGCCTACAGAGGGCTTGGGCAGGGTAAGAGGTAGTGTGTGTGCTGTTCGCCATTCCTGCCAATGTGAATAATGAGACATTAAACCCAACAGAGAAGGGCCCTTTATCACCAGGTTGGGTGGCAGTGGAGGGTTCTACTTTAAGTCAACTTAGCCTTGGATGTCACCCGATGGGGTAACACAGAGAATGTACGGTATAAATGGCAAGGAGGAAGCACCTGTGTGCGGTGGTTTTGTGCACCTCTTGGCGCTCTAACTACAGTGATCAGCTGGTGGAGAAGCCCTGTGGCCACAGGTTAAGGGCAAGCCTTAACTTAGCCCAAATTAAATGGCTGCAGATTTGTGATTAATTGATTTTGATTTAATGGAATTTTACTATCTATTGTCTATCTCTGTGAATGTTATTTTTTTAGCCACTGCCCTCCTCCCATGTCCCCCAGGGTCACAGGGACTCTTCATTCTCACGTGCCTTCCGTGCAGTGAGTTCACGTTTATCCATCTACCACTTTTAGGCAGTGAGAGGCAGGTGAAATCACTCGACCAGGCTACTGCCTTGGGCGTGAGGAATGGGGCCGAGGACTCCCCGTGGGAGGAGGGTGTGGAGTGGGAGCACACCTTAAAACCGGAAGATAAACGAGGAAAATGCTTCATGCACAGCAGGGAGGGTGCTGGGGCCCTACCCCAGGGTGGATGGGCCAAAACCATCCTCCGCTAGGCCTGGGCCCTTTTCGCCACGCTCCTGTGTTTGACCCCCAGAGAGTCTGTGTAGCATACCGACCCGGCCACAGGAAAACATAAGATGCCAGCTTCCACGACAGTGGCGGTGATTCTCAAAATGTAAGTATGGCGGGGGACGTTCCTAAGTCGGGAAAAGTAGGGGACTGATATTTTGCCCCAGACAGACCAAGTTTCTCAGACATACACTTCCCCCCACACCCCCTGCGCAGTCTGGAAGCTGCAGCCCTATAAATGTTGTTTCTTAACGAAAGCATTCTGTGAGTAGAGGCTTAGGAGGAAAATGGATCAATGGCTTAGCCCGGTTGTTGGATTTCTGTTCTCTCTCCATCTCCTGCCTGTGTCACCGTTCTCAGTTCTCAGCGCCTTCCTTGAAACTGTCTTTGTTTTACTCGTCGTGGTCAGTGGCAATTACTGGTCCCTTTGTCCACCAGGAACCTGAGAGTCTTGGCTGTGGTTTCCCTGTGGGAAGAGCTGCGTGAGAAGCTAGTCTGGAGGGACTTCAAGAGCGTGGTGCCCTTCAGTGTCCTGGAATGTGCTTCTTGATGGGGTCGGGGGACTGGGGTTGCTGTCGGCCAAAGAGGGTTTGGTGGTTTTCCCAAGCCTCGAAAAATTATGCGCGTAATGAATGAAAGCTGTTCCCATTTTGCTGCCGTGAGGGTTCGGGGCACTCGGCAAAGAAGCCCCAGCACCTCCTGAGGCTTGTCCAGCCCCAGCCTTCTGTCTGTCTTTCTGTTTCCTACTTTGGCTCCCTTTCTGCTCCAAGGAGCTTGGCAAGATTATGAAATAACTGATACATCTCTTCCCAGCCTTTCTTTGTGGTGTCCTACCTGCTCTCTGTGGAAACTCTCCAAAAATCTTCTATGGGGAGTTCTCCAAGCCTGAGCACCTCCTGTGAGTCCGGCCTGTCCAGACGACTCATGTCCATGTTAACATTCATTTGAATTCTCTCAGTAAATTTCTGTGCTATAATATTTTAAAGACTGGGGAAACTGAGGCTCAGGGAGGTTGAGTAACTTTGCTTTCCTCCGTGGTGAGAACCTGGATTCAGCTGAGGTCTGAGGTCTGCCCTGCGGCCTGTCCTCCCCCTGGCTGCCTCCTACCTGGGCCAGGACCCCTGTCTCCTCCTCCTGCTCCTGTAGCACCTGCTCTCAGCGGGCTCTGCCTTCCCTGCCATTGTCTTTTGTTCTCCTTGACTTTCTATTCCGTTATTTCCCCAGTGGCAGAATGCTGCCTTTTGAAAATACAAATCCAATCACGACCTCCCTTGGCATAAAATTATTTATGGGTCCCTATTGCTTTCTTGACAGAACCCAAGCACGGTCTCAGGCCTGGCCTCACTGCCACCTCTGCCCCTCCTCACTCCCACCTGTCACCTCTCCTTGAGCTCACAGCGTGACTGGCAGCTCCCAGAATTTCCTCAATTCTCTTTTACCTTCACCCCTTTGCCAGGAATGCTCTCCTCTGCTTAAAACGAGCACATTTCTGCCCACTGGAATATTCAGCTACAGAGTCACTGCTACAGAAGCCATTGTCACTGTGGGTGTCCAGCTGCCCTGGGCCCTGCCGCGTGGGCCCCCCAGCAGCAGGAAGGCCAGGCAGCCCTGGCTACACATTGTAGAGGCCCCTCCTCCAGCCGGGCCCCTGCCCACCTACCGCCTGCACCCCTCATCTAGACTACAGCTCAGGTGTCAAATCCAAGAATTATCTATCCAGATGGCCCCAGCCTGTTGCCAGGGCCTGAGAGGTCAGGCTGTGCACTCGAGGTCAGAGGGACGGCCAACGGGAGGTCACATTAAGGAGAAAGATGCTTTGTGTGAACAGAGCTTGGACTTACAGACTAGGTTGGACACAAACTTGTGCATTAGGCCTCTTGCGATGTCCCGTGAAGCCAGGGTGGGAACAGAAAGGGTCAAGCTGGGACTGGGAGCACCCCAAATATTACACATGGCCTGTGTCTACCACCGTGCTGCTTTTTCTTTTTCTCAGGAAGGAGATGCCAACACTTGGGGTGGAGCACCTTACTACAGGCTACACTAGAAGAATGCTGGAGGTCAGACCAGAGATGAGCAGGTAAGGCCAGGACGTTTGATTTTGGTGGAGAAAGAGTTGCATCTGGATTGGAAGGCCAGTCCTGGGTGGGGCTGGTCAGAATGCAGGGTCCAAAGACAGCACCTTCAAAGTACTGTCAGCACCTTGAAAAGAGACTTTTAAGTGGGGCTTCAGAAGGTTGTGGTGAGGGCCAGATCCTTGCCAGGGCCCTTGCTGAGTGCTCTGCCATGGAAAATCACCTCCTCGACTGTCTCTGCTCACTGCCCATGCCTGAGCCCCACTGATACGCTTTGACAGGAACATGCCAAGCTGGGATTTTCAAGAGTAAGGCCAAACGGGAGCCTGGGCATGCGCCACAGAAAGAGTTGGAGATGTTTGCTTGGAAGAGAAGACTGGGGGTGGGGGGTGGTGCAACGTAATTATCTTCAAATCTTTGTTATATATAATTCATATAAATAATTGGTCAAGGAGCCCACAGAGCACTGTGAATAGAACCAAGCAAGCTGAAGAACAATATGCTTATGTGTTCTCATATTTTGTTTAAAAATGTTAACAAAGATAACATTTTGTGTGTGTTTATACATCTATCTACCTACCTTCCTGTCTATATAAATGCATTGAATATAATGTTTCAGAAGTAGAACAGTTTACAAAACTCAGTTTTCCAGTTGACGAAAATGGATTTTCTGTAATCTCTACATTCAAACTCAACTTAGAACAGGGTCCCCATTTTCTCTTTTTCTTTTGGCACATGGCACTTATCTTATTTCTGGCCTAAACTTTGATTTTTTGGAAGAAAAGGTCGGTTAATTGGTTCTCACCTTGACACTCTCTCTCCCCGAGGTGGCATCTGGGTGCAGTGAACTGTGTACAGGAGGCTGTTTCTGATTAAAGAGTTTCTCTGCTGGCTTGGTACTGGGTCTCCTGGCGCTGGTCCGGGAAGGGGAGGCTCTCACTTTCTTCAGCTGGACGGGCCTGAGACTGTGTGTACCCGCACAGTGGTCTCTGCTGGGTGGAACACACGGCTTTCCTTGGCCACATTGGCTTCACACTGGTTTCTTGTTGCAGATGCCTCTCAGAGGTGTGGCCTCAGCCCCTTTTGGCCTCTAACGGCATTGGATGTGGCACTACTAGCTTGCTCTCGTGACTTAGCTAGTTATTGGCCCCTGGGGGGTGATCTAGGGAAGCTGGGTCCTTTTCCATGGCCTTGAGCTCAGGGAACTGGTGGGTATTGATGTGCTAGGGTAGAGTAGTCAACCCTCTCTTACTTACTGGTGAAGGGGCCACTTTGGTGAGACTTCTGCCTTCAGAAATCTGAAATCAAGGTGAAGGCACAAGTTCCCTATGTTCAGAGTCACCTCTACTCTCAAAGGGGGGTCTTCTGACCCATCACTGCAGCGCATGGTCTTGCCTGTCTTTTCCCAAACAATAACTCCCTGTCCTTGCCACCACTGTCATCATTATATATATGGTACTGCCATGTATGAGTTTATCACAATATGGCCTGAGCAGTGTAGGTCGTTTTACAGATAGTGCTCTCTACGTGTCTCCTGAGGCACAAATGCAAGAGTTTCTCTAGGGTTATTGTATAATAAAGAATTTGTCTGGTCTTTGTTCCTGGTTCCTGGCAAAGAGCTTCAAATACCTTTGGAAGTTCCTGAGTGATGAGTGTCTTTGTTATGCTAATGGAGCGAGTAGGTGGATCCTGACACAGCTCAGGATGGGGGCTGGTCATCAAACAGGCTAAGCTCTAGAGGGCTGGGACTTGCAGATGCCTGACCTCTTGGGAGAGGTGGGGGACTGGAGATCAAGGTCAATCACCTTGCCAGTGATGTAATCAATCCTGCCTATGTAATGAAGCCCCAGTAAAAACCCGGGACACTGAAGGTCAGTTGAGTCCCCTGGTTGGTGAACACATTGGTGTGCTGGGAGGGTGACGTGCCCTGACTTGCAGGGAGAGGGCACAGGATCTCTGCATCTGGGTGAGCCTCTCAGACACTCCCTAGGTATATCCTTTATAATAAAACTGCAATTATAAGTATAGCACTTTCAGTGAGTTCCGTAAGTCGTTCTAGCAAATTGTCAAACCTGAGGGGGCCGTTGGGAACTCCCAAATGTATAGTTAGTTGATTAGAAGTGCACGTGGCATCTGAGTGGAGAGCAGTCCTGGGGAGGACTTTGCCCTTGGCCTCTGGGTGGTGGTGTGAGACCTGTCCTGCAGCACTCCCACGTGGGAGTGAAACAGCACAAGGGCATATGCCTAGGAGTGGAATTGCTGCCAAGTTGTTTTCCAAAGTGTTTGACCAATTCATGCCCCCAGCAATGTGGCCTAAGTGTTCAGCTGGTCACTCCTGACCCTTGACAAATGACAGGCTTTCTAATTTATGCCAATCTGGTGGCTGTCATTGCTTTCTCACTGTGGTTTTACCTTTAATTTCCCTTTTTGCCAAAGATATTAAACATCTTTTCATATGTTTATTGACCATTCGGGTTTCTTTTTCTATAAAGTTTACCTGTTTTGCTTATTTTTCTATTGGGTTGTCTTTTTCTTATTGATTATATAATATCACTTTGTATCTTGACTTTTCACTTGCATTTTTATGTCTTTTGAAGAATTTTAATATGATGGTATTTATCAGTTTTTTTCTTTGTGGTTTATGCTTTCTAGGTTTTGAATAAGAAATAGATCCTTACCCTCAAAGTTTTAAAAATATTTTTCTGTATTTTGTTCTTAATTGAAAATTTTGTTTTTCATACTTACGTGTTTAATCTACCTGGAATTTATTTTTGTGTGTGATGTAAAGTAAGGGCCCAGTTTCATTTGTCTCCACATAAATAACCAGTTACTCAGCACTCCTTTGCTACTGAAATGCTCGCTCTGTTATAAATCAATTTTCCATGTTGGAGAAGGTTCATTTCTGGCTCTCTATTCCTTTCACTGGTCTATGCGTAAATTTTGTGCTAATACCATACTGCCCTCATGGTTCTTTCTGGTATCTGTTAAGGCAAATTATTCCAGCTTATTCTAGTGTGTTGGTTATTCTTGATTCTTTGTCCTTCCATATGCACATATTGGTATCAGTTTGGCAAATTCTATGAAAATAAAAACTTTTGGAATTTTGATTAGAATTTTATGAAATCTGAAGGCAAATTTGGGGGTAATTGACCATTATATGATAGTAAGTCTCTCAATTCATTAATATGGTATACCTCTCAATTTACTTAGGTATTCTTTAATAATTTTCAATATAGGTCTTGAACAATTTTTATTAAATTTATTCTTAGATACTCTATATTGATATATGTTGTTGAAAATTATGTGCTGTGATAAATTGTATCATTCTGTCAGTAATGGACATCCAGAAAGCCCCTTTGCCTCACAAATAAACTACAATAAACATCTGTGTGTGTGTGTGTGTGTGTTGTGTGTATGTGTATGCATGTGTGTGTACATCCCCTTCTAGAACTATATAAGAGTATATTGGGGATCTATCCCTGGGAATGGAATTCTGGGCTCATGGGGAATGCATACTCCTAATTTGATGACGTAGTCCCTACCGTACTTCAGAGTAGTTCTCACCCAGGACATGAGGTTTCTGGGTCTCCACTTTTCCTCTAACACTTGGCATTAGCCAACTTCCTAATTCTTGCCAATCTAACAGGCAAAGGATATTAGAAAGGATATCCGATTGTTACTTTAACTCGCTTTCTTCGATACCTAATGAGGTTGAGCATCTCTTCACATACTTGTTAGTTTTTTGGTTTTTGCTTGTGTAAAATGCTTTTTTATATCTTTTGTTCATTTCTATTGGGTTTCTGTTTTTTCTTTTTGATTCGCAGAAATTTATTGCATATTCTAGATATTATTCCTTTGTTGATTTTAGTCATTGCAAATATCTTCTTAGTCTTTTTTCTATTAAGTTTGTGATGTCCTACATCTAACAGAAATCCTTCATTTTGATGTAATCAATTTTATCCTTTTTTGCCTTATAATTTATGTTTTTGGAAATTTGTTGAAAAATCCTTTCTTTCCCCTAGTAAGATCCCAAAAATGCTCATCTGCATTTTGGGGGATTATTTTATATTTATATTACTTTTCATATTTAGACCTTTAATCCATCAGGAGTCCACCTTTGCATGCAGTAATAGGCTCAAATTCAGTTTCAACAACCCATTCTTTCCCAGTTAATTCATGGTGTCACCTTTGTCACATATTCAACTTCTGTATACACATGTATGTGCATGTGCATGTATACGTAGTCTACTTATCTATTCTTTCTCCACTACAAAAACGTTTTTATTAATATGGTTATATGGCTGTAGACTGTCTTTCTATCTGTTAGGAAAAGATCCTTTCTTTACCTTTAAAAGGTCTTTGTATGGACATGTGTTTTATTTCTTTTGAATAAATATCTAGGAGTAGAAGAGTAGGATTTCTGGGTCATGTGGCAAATGTATGTTTAACTTTATAAAACAGTGTCAGAATGTTTTCCAGACCTGCTGTACCATTTTGCATCCCACTAGCAATGTGGGGGAGCTTCCGTTGCTCCGTATCTTTGTCAGCACTTGATATTGTCAGTCTTTACGAGTTTAGCTATTGTGGTGGGCGTATAGGGTTTCTGACATGTATTTTCAATTTCACTTATTATATTTTTCATTTCCTAGAAGTTCTATTGATGCTTTAAAAAAAATGCTTAATTATTTTTAGGTACACTTGCTTCTTACTTATCTCTTTATTTTTTCCCTTTAGAGTTTAATCTGTTTAATTTTAATAGGCTTTTTTTTTTTTAGAGCAGTTTTAAGTTCACAGCAAAGTTTAAAGAGGGTTCCTTTTTGCTCCTGCCCCCAAACATGCACAGCCTCACCACTATCAACATCCTGCCCCAGAGCTGTGCATTTGTTACAATCCATAAACTTACACTGGCAAATCATTGTCACCCAAATCCATAGTTTACATTTGGGTTCACTCCTAATGTTACATCTATGGGTTTTGGAAATGTGTAATGACTTGCATCCACCATTAGAGTATCACACAGAATAGTTTTACTGTCTTAAAAATTCTCTGTTCTCGGCCTATTCATTTCTCTTTCCCTCTAACCCCTGGCAATGACTCATCTTTTTACTTTCTCTATAGCTTTGCCTTTTCCAGAATGTCAAATAGTTGGAATTACAGCCTTTTCACATTGGCTTCTTTCACTTAGTAATATACATTTCAGCCTCCTCTACGTTTAAATAAACATATGAAACTTACTTTACATTCTGAGTCTGATAATCCAGTCGCTACCATGTTTGCAGGTCTCTTTCTGCTGTCTGATTTTTCAGCTAGTCCTGGTTCATGACCTCTCATTGTCGATTGTGAGCTTCTGTTACTTGGAACTTTATCTGAGGCAATGTTTTGAGGGCTGGGTTGAAGATGACTTCCTTCAAATAGGGAAAGCGTTGTTTGCTGTCAGGTGTCTGGGGAATTACCAACCTGGGACTGTTTAAAATAAATTCCCATCTGGAGGCTGTTTAAATCAACCAGGTAGTTTGAATTCAGCCTGTGAACCTGCATGAGGATGACCTGAGATTACAAACTCTCAAGGGAGATGTTTTTTTCCGTCTACTCACCACAAAGGTTTTAGACAGGCAATTTTCCTTGAAGTTCTTAGACCAGTGGGGTTATTTCTAGATCATGATTACATGGAGGGTGGAGCATTTAGCATTCCAGCTTTTTGTTGGGCATCTCTGGTTACACTCCCCATTTTGAGGGGGTCCTTGGCTTTGCTCTGCTGGTAGGAAACACTGGACAGAAATGGAATTGGGCAGGCGACCAACACTGTCTACTACAAACACTGTCTTCAATAAAAATGACATTAAAGGAATGAGCATGAACACACCCCAAAGCAAGGAAAAGCAAGAGCAAAGGAACAGGAACAAAACCCTTACAGGTTTACCTAAAGTCATGGCATGAGTTGACTCTACGTCTTTACAATCTTTTCTTGCATTAAGATTCACACATCATTTTCTCATTCTAGGAATGTTCCTTGTGTTTTTTGCAGCATGCCTACAGAGGTCAACTAGGAAAGCATTTAATTCATCTCATTAAATAGCGTTAGGTAGAAATATGGCAGAAATTAACACACTCCAACTTAGATGTGACAAACATCTGGGAGTGTCGGTTATTGCCAATATTGACAGAGATTGGGGACTCTTTCACTGTAGCAATGCTCTGTAAGCATTCATGTATTTCTTTCTTCTTGCTATCTGATAAACTCATTAGGATAAATCACTAGAAGCAGAATCATTGCAGCAAATGTATGCTGATTTTAAGTTTGGAGAGGCATTATCCAATTTTCATTCAGTTACTCTCTCCTTAGCAGAGTGTGAGAGTTCTTTATCCTCTATACCTTAGCCAACACTGGATATAATTTTTTTAAAATAAAACCTTTTTTCACAGTCTCTGGTAATCTTGTAAGAGTTCTCATAAGTCAGTTCTAACTCTCATCATTGAATTTGACTATAAATATCTAGTCAAAGTCAATGTGCACACCTCGACTGGGCCAGTTTCTCTTCTTTCAAATGTTTTCTCCACTATCTAATGTTCAAAGATGGTATTTGGGTACAGGGAAGAACATAAATGATTTCATGGCAATGAGGATGGCACCTAGTTCATGGAGGAGTCCTTTTGCCTCTGGATTCTTGCAGACACCCCTGCAGAGAATCTTTGCCCGGCCGCCCAATCAAGAACCCCCCGGCAACCGCCAACTGCCCCCGGCGAAGGTGGGCTCTGATTCTCTCCTACCCCCATTGGCTGGGCCCCACCTAGGTCCTCATTGCAGATCTTGAGCCTTGGCCACACTTGCCATCTGCCTCTGGCTTAGGCCATCCCCTCTGCAACCTTGGCATTCCATTGGCATGCCCTGCCCCTTACAATTGTAGTCTCACTTCTGGCCTTCTGACTCCCAACATTCTACTACTTCCTGCATTCCCCCGTGGTAAGCCAATGTGAAGAATCTGGTGGATCACTGGAGAAATATCTCTGAAGAGTCCCAACCTGTATATACTCAGGGAAGGTAGATAAACTGCCCATCACAGATATCCATCTCCAGAATTTCTTCTGTGAATATATATCTATGTTAGGGTTTGAGTAGGGGGAACCTTCTTTCTCCTCTCTTCATGTTTCCAAAAGGTGGGACCTACATTAAGGTAACACTCCAGCCTACCCATGATGCATCACCTAATCCTCTGAAGAGGAGGAGCTTGGAGAAGAAGGTAGACCTGAGAAGCTTAGCAGCTCCTCCCTCCTGGGATATGCAGAATTGGCCTCCAGGCTCTCTTCTGTGAGTTTTATAGGAATAAGGTCTGATACTGTTGAAGGAGCCTGTGTTTGTTCAATGTCACCTGTGATTGGGTAGACAAGGCAATCAGTTGTGGGGTTCTGTGCTGGGAAGCCCGTAGTATTCCTCCCTCTCTCTTTCTCATACATTGTTTAATCTCCTATGGGTGGTTATTAAGTTGTTTCCATGTTTTACTATTAAAACATACTGCTTTGTAAACATTCTTTTACATATTTTTTTCCTGCTTGTCTCATAAACTCGTTAGGATGAATTACTAGAAGCAGAACTGCAGGGTCAATGGATGCTAATTTTAAATTTGGAGAGGTATTATCTAATTTTTCTTCAGTTACTCTCTGATCAGCACAGTGTGGGAGTTCCTTTTCCTCCATACCCAGCCACCACTGGTTATAATTAATTTTTAAAAAAATCTTTGCTCATCTGCTAACTGAAATATTGTTTTAATTTCTATTCATTTTATTACTAGTGAGGATGAACATCTTTTTAAATTCGTTTTTCTTCTCTAATTTCCTTGGGCATGTTCTTTGCAAATTTTTCCATTAGGGTGGTTTTTCCCTCTCCTTTAATTTGTGTGAGCTATTTTTATGTTAGGGGCCTCAATCCTTTGTTGATGGCAGATTAGCGTAGTGATAGAGAACTTGGGTTTTCCAGATGTGATTTTGGACTAAGTTACGTAAACTCTGCCCGTCACTCTTTCATCTCTAAATTAGTTCATATTTCACAAGTATGAAATGTGGCTGCTCTCCTCTCACCTCCAGCCTCGAATGCACCCCTCCAGGGAGAGCTGGGAGAGGCAGTATTGGTCACAGTCTAGAGGACTGGATGACTACATAACGGCGACGTATCCAGAGAGAGCAGGAGTCATTCAAGAAGAAGCAGAGAACGTTTGGGGGACAGATGTACAGCGAGAAGACTGGGGAGCAGCTGCTCCACTCTGTGAGACGTGGGGGAGATAGATGAGCTAAACATTGTTGGTTTTTTTTTAAGAATTTTTTTCTGGATGTTCTAACCTTCCCTTTACAGACTGTCTCTTCCTCGTGCCCCTCTGGAGCTGTTTATTAACTAAAGTTCTTTTTCTGAGCTTTGATTCTGAACTGTATTTCTTTAGTATTTTCCTCTGTGTGGCACTGGATTTAAAGAAGCCAGAAGGCTCCTGGGCCGGGCCATTCACTGAGATGGGGCACACCAGGAGCGTGCTACAAGTATCTTCCCTAACGTGTTATTAGTCTTTTTACTAAGTGTATGGAGTTGTGCCATATAGGAAAAAACTGTTTTAACTTTAGGTATTTAAAAATGATATTTATTATGCTTGTGTCAGTTAGGATGCATTTGTGTGCATGGAGCAGAAGACACAAGGCAGAGGGGCTTAAACTGTAACCAAATGTATCAGCTCATTTGAAAGGAAATCCAGCAGTCGGTAGATCTCAGACCAAGGACTCAGATCTTCCCATCTTTTTGCCCCACCTTTTTGGAGTATCAGTGACATCTTAAGGCTGATTTCTCTTGTGGTTAGAGGATGCCTGCCAGCAACTGTCAGGGCTCCATTCCCCCTTGTTCATGATCAGGGGGAAAGAGAAGAAGGAGAGAAAGTCTTGCCCTGTGATCCTCTTTTAAGAGAAGGAAATTTTCTTCCAAAAAATTCCCATCAAACATTTCACCATGTCTCAGGTGGTATAGACGTCCTGTCTCCGAGGCCGCCATTGGCAAAAACAGGAGGAGATTTCTGCACTTGGCTTAAACCAGGGGCTCTGTGGTCCCCAGACCAGCAGCATCAGCCCTTCTTTGAAATGAAAATTCTCGGGGCCCCGCCCCACACCCATGAATCAGAAACACTCTGATTTCACACACCCTCCAGGTAGTTCTGATGCCCTCTCAAGTTTGAGACCTACGGGCTCAGGGCCCACCCCTGGAGCATCAGTTTATGTCCCTTGAATCACACGGAGGCTGAAGGGAGAGGCAAACTCCTGAGCAAAGCCGAGGTGCTGTTAGGGAGGAAGGAGCCATGGACACTGGGGAGGTGCCAACAATGTCCACTATGTGGGACAAATGGCCCACAATATAAAGCCTAGATGGCCTTTCAACCCTAATTTTTTAAATTGAAAAATTAATACATGCAGATATTAAGAATTTCTAACTGTAGAAATGTAGATGTGGGCATACGAGGCTCACAAATCCATACTTGCTCTTTTTCATTTACGGTATTAGGGAGATTGTTTTATATCAACACTTCTTTCATTCTTTGTAGCAGCTATCCATTATTCATTTCATAAGCATTCTATAATTTATTCATTTGGCCTCCTATTGAGGGACCTTTAAGTTGCTTCTGATTAGCTTTTGCTAACATAAACAATGCTGCAACAAACATCTATGTCCGTATATCTTTACGTGTAAGCAGACATGCAGAAGTAGAATTTCCAGCTCAAAAGGAGGTCCATTTTAAATTTTGACAGATATTTGCAAATCGTCTTCCAATGGAATGACACCAGTTTGCACTCCTACCGAGAGTGTGTGAGAATGCCTGTGTCCCCCCGCCCAACACGTCACCAGCTCTGGGTATTACCACACTTCTAGATCTTTGCTTATCTGATAAACAAAAATATTATCTTAATGTGCATTTATTATTTAAATTGGCATTTACTTATTTATAAGGCAGCTTGGGTACTTTCTCACATTTTATTATACTTAAAAATCATTTTTACATCTCTTTCTAGCAACTGGCTGCACAGAGATTTATATTTATGCAGTTTCCTCGAAGGTTTCTGGCTTCAGCGTCATGCAAAAAAAAGGCCTTCTCAACTCCAAGGTTTTAAAGTGATGTTCTAATAGAAAGGAGATTAAATAAAGCATCTCTGGAGTGACAAAGAAGGTCAGAGCAGTGCCATTTGCAAACACTGGGCTTGTTCAGAACTTTTTAGGAATGCATGTCTTGGGCACACAGTGGCTCAAGCATGTTTCTTTCCCATCTGGATGCCTGGTGGTTAACCCTTCCATCGAACAACTGCACATTGCTCCAAGTCTGAGCTTTTGGTGGCAGCTGGAGCTGCCCATCTAGGGGATGGAGTTAGGGCTCTGGGCGACTCCCCCCAGGCCTCCCCCCTCCACCCCGATGTTGTTTGCTTCCCACTCCTGGTGCCAGGCTGATCCTCTACAGGTAGCTCTCAAATACCAGCTCCTCTGGGTCTTGTTAAAATCCTTTATCAATGCCCATCTTTCTCAGCAGGGGTGACCTTTAACTCAGCTTTGCTGTCACTACCTGACTTGGATAACCTCCAAAGGAAGGTTGCCATGGCGATCCTGCATTCAGCTCCACCAAATCTGGCTTCTGTATCTTATTAAATGTTCCCTAAAAAGGAAATCACACCGAGACATGAAGAACGAGGGTCGTTCACATGGAGCAAGAATGTTCTGCCGCCCTCTCCCCCTCCCCCGTTACCAGCCTGTCCTCCAGTGAGTTGAGTCACTGCCCCCTTCTCCTTTTTCTAATCTCAGTCATCATGCTAAGTGCTTAAATTTTAGGGTGTGGGAGGGGGTATGGTTATGGCAAATGTCAATCTGCTTTTCAGAAGACATTTTTACAGCTCAAATCTCACACCACTGGCAAATGTCAGAAGTGGGTGCATAATGAGGCCCTGCTAGAGGCACAGATTGGACAGATACTCTCTCCTCCTCCTCTTTGCGGTGGTGTCTTCCCCCTTTTCCTGGAGACACTGTTTTCACTGTGACTCTCATTAAATCCAAAGACATAATCTCCTTTGAACTAGGAGCTCAGTGCTCCTTGCTCTGCCAGAGGAGCTGGAATGCACAATTGCTGCTGGTGACTTTCAAGAGGTTGTTTTGTATTCACCCTGTGGTTAAAGGAAGCGGGGACAAGGCAGGAAATGCATGGCACTCACAGAGCCTGCAGGAGCGGGGATCAGGCTCTGGGGCCTTTGGTAGCAGTCATTCTGGCAAAAGGGAAGACAAAGCCGCTCTTGGAAAGGGCAGGTACTGCCACCAGTCCCTGGGCACGGCAGAGGCCCCGCATCTTCTCAGCGTGGAGGGGAGGCCTGGCCCCTGTCCAGGGCACAGAGAAGTGGGGTGTAGGGCAGGCAGGGGAGAGGCTCTGCTGGGTGGGGTAGGCAGCCTTCTTCCGGGAGGTCTTCCCCGCTGAATCAGTCTGCCCGGGCTGGCTGGATAAAGTACCACAGACGGCGAGCAGTAACGACAGAAATTTATTTCCTCACAGTTCTGGAGGCTAGAAGTCTGCAATCAAGGTGTCAGCAGGTTTGGGTCCTTCTGAGGTCTCTCTTCCTGGCTTGTAGATGGCCGTCTGCCCCCTGTGTCTTCCCTCTTTGTGTGTGCATGTCCTAATCTCCTCCTCTTATAGGGGCACCAGCCAGTCAGCTTGGAGCAGCGCCACCCTAATGACCTCATTTTACCTTAGTCACCTCTTGAACGTCTCACTCTCCAAATACACTCCTGTTCTGAAGCATTGGGGGTTAGCACTTCAACATATGAGTTTTGGGGAGACACAGTCAGCCTATAATACCTGCCTGCTCCTGCCCAGTGCTCTTTTCTGGGCCACTCTTGGCCCTATGCTATGTTTGTGGGGGGGACACCCAGAATTTGTTCCGGAAGCATGTCTCAGCACTGTGCAAACCAGAGCAGTATCTGGAACCTCATTTTTACTAGATGTCAGTTGTTGTCATGATGGGATGCCAATAAAATTTGATGTTCAAATAACATAACAATCTTCTGTTAAAATACAATAAGACATAATGTTCTAATACAATAATAAAAGTTGTTGGTTAGATCACTTGTTATCGTATCTCCTGGCCCTCTCTTCTTCTCTCTTCTTGTGCTCAGCAGAGCCATAATTAACACACTGCTTATAGAAGGTGTTGCGTATTGTTCATTCACTCCACTTGGTTGGAAGCGCCAAGATCCAGGTCTGTTTCCCCACCCTGTGTCCCGGCCATACATAGTGTGCGCTCAACAATGCGCAGCGAGTAAGTGAATTGCTGTGATTCTCATTCCTCTATCGGAGAGTGAATGATCACTGTCTCAGATGCTGTTTTGGCGAGTCAGTGTCCGGCTTCCATACGTGTCTGGAAAATCTACCCACAAGCGCTGAAGGGGGAGCCTCCTGTCGAGGGGTGTCCCTCTCTCACCGCAGCCTGCCTTGACCTCCCAGTTACACACTGCTCTTCACTTTGCTTTCTAAGGAACCGAGGCAAACATTGATCTGTTTGTTTAAAAAACATCACCAAGGCTTGGAGGAATTACAATAAAGAATGTAAGACCTCGAAACTGGTCCTGGGGCTTGATTTCCTTCAAAGCTCATCACCCACAGGGCTCCACCCCACCCCCTCCCTAAAACAATCTTTTTCTTCAGCCCCAGGCCCGAGTCCAAGTCCCGAGGCCTCGCTCTCCACAGCCGAGTCAGTTCTGTGATCTCATGCCCTCACCTCCACTCCCGCCCGTGTTCTAGAGCCTCCAACCCCCGTGTCCGGGCCAGGCGGGAGCTGGCAAACATGAGCTAACCTCAAATTCATCTTTGGAGAGATGTCCCCCAACTCCTGCGGTGATCTCCTTTGACAGGATTAAGCCTGGATCTGCGTCCCAGTTGGAGCATTCGCACCTGGGCCGCTCCTCGCTCCTCGTGGCTTACTCTCCCTGCCTCAACTCGCCTCTGTGTTTTGCAAAGGAGCCACCAGAGTGGCCTCTCCCTGCACAGGGGAGCAAGCCTGCCCCAAGAACGACCACAGCTCCCCCTCCAGCCGCTGGCAATGCATGCTTTGGGCTTTGGCTCCAGGCCACTGGGGCCTCAGAAATGTTGGGTTCAGTGTCAGAGATCCCTGTGCTGTGATGCTCCGTATCCATGGACTAGGACCAAAGTGACACTCTGAGACATTAAGGGACAGTGCGTTGGCTCCAAAAGGCTCAGCTTATAGCAAAGCGTAGTCAGATTTCCCAGTGAGGTGTGGCCAACATGGAAACGGCACCAGTCTCTGATGCTTACCTGGGTGACCAGAACACGGCCCCTGTGCTGAGGAAGCCCCCCGGCAGGATGAGTGGAAAGGACAGGAAGAGAGGGGCCCAGAGTCAGCCCAAGGTGGTCATTGCTGTTCCCATCCCCATCCCTTCATTCCACAAATCTGGGACAAAATCAGTGTCTGTGGGTCGGGTCATAAAGACAGGCCTCCCTGGCATGGGGCAGTGGAAGCCTCTGGTCCCCTGGGCCTGCCTGCCTGGAGAGAGGCTGAGGAAGGGGCTGGGGGTGAAGCTGGGGGTCATGGTGATAGAATGGGCTGAATTTTCTGTGTCGTTAGCTCTCACCTGGGCTAAGGACTGCACATGGCTGTTCCCAGCCCGTTCTTCCCAGCCCATTCTTGTAGGCACCTGTGAGTTTGCAAATAGAGCAATGGGAGCTTCTGAGAAGCCCAGATGGAACCGGTGAGTGGAGTCATGGCTAGAATCTGAACTAAGATCTCCTGACTCTAAAACTTGCCTCTCAATGACTCTGGTTCACGTCTTTGCCACTCTGTCCCCTAGTGGGCAGGGCCCTGGGGAGACAGCTGTCCTGTGTGGTTTTGAGAAGCTCACATCTGAGAGGTGAAGACAGAAGAATTAAAAAATGTCTTCCTAGTGTCAGCAGCCACAGCTCCAACTCCTGCGCTGTTAGAAGGACCCCAGGGTCCCGGGGCTCCCATCCCCAGCACGTGGTGAAGGGAGATGGAGCTGTAAGGCCTGCTCCGGGGAAGCCCTGACTGCATGGGGAGATTATTCTTTCGAAAGATACCCTCCTGCCCCTTCCAGCCTCATCCTGCCTTCCAGGGAGGGGTCCCTGGGTTGTTACCACCATGACCGTAGCCTCCCTATCTCCAACACTCTCAAGCTTGGATCACCTTCTACAGAGGGTGGAAAAAGACGACATCCCACACCAGAAGAGTGGTGTCATATTTTTAAAAGATGTTAACTGCTTTTGTTCCCTCGACAAGGCCTGCCTTTGCCTCCCCGACACCACTGTGACCATCCTGCATCCCACAGGGGCAAGAATTCCCCTCCAACTAAACACAACCAATGAGCAGTGAAGCCTGCCCATGTCCCTGCCCGTGGGGTCCCACTGGTCACTGTGCTTCAGGGAAGGGCAAGGGTCCCAGATAGGCAGTATGTTTACAGAGATATCAAGAGTGAAACCTGGAGGCTGCGTGAAACCATAGCCAGCCCCACCCCAAGCCCCAGAAGGGCGGAATCAAGAACCTTCCAACAAGTCATGGGGGCAGGGGAGAGCCAGCCTGCAGGGCACAAGGAACAGAATGAAGGGGTATTGGGAAGTACCTGAGTTGACAGCTGACATCAAGGACCAGATGCACCCCTACCCCATACACTGGCACCACCTAAGTCCCAGGATTTAGGCTCCATCACCAGGAGGTGAGAGAATTCTGCCCTAAGGTAGTCTTTCCCCCAGCCCGGTGGAGCCATGGCTCCGAATAGAAATAAACTTGACTTCTAGAAAGATGAGGCGAATCTTATTGCTGGCACACACAGACTTTGGGGACTGTGATTCGTGTCGGCCGCACACGTTACAAGATTTATAGGTCTTCAGGCGGCAGAACTCTGGGCCTGTTTGCAGATTGGATGTTAGAAAGGGGGAAGGGCAGGTCCTGAACCAGGAGTTGGGGGGATGCAGGCTTGCGTGGGGCAGGAGCAGAGTGGGGACGGGGAGGGGCACGTGGCAGGAGTAGGTTGTTTGGCCTCTTGTCCCAGGGAAGGGGAAAAGGAGATCACGGTCAATGTCTTAGCATAAAGTAAGTTTTCCAGGATGTGGGCTTTGTTACAAATTTTCTTTTAGAAGCAAGAGATGGTGCCCAGCCTGGGCAAGCAGGGGCCTCTCCCTGGGACGGAGCTCAGCTTAGCACTGTCTCTCCTACTTTGCACAGCTTCTTTACATTTGGAACCATGTGCCCGGAGCGCAGCTACACTGGTGTTTGCTGGGCCAGCCACCGACAAATAACTTCTTAATGAAGAACTCTGATGCATGTGCTCTGAGATCAGAGAACCTGAAAGAAATCACGCTAAGCCTCACACTGGGTGTCGAAATGAAGACAGAAAGGGAACAAAAGAAACCAAAAATACCCTCCATGATTTTCCAGCAAAAAGAGAGTCCCTGATACACCTTTTCAAGACATCTACATTGAATTGTTTTACTTAGACGGATACTAGAAAACTAAATACCATCTTCTTTTAATTTTCTTGCACTTTTCCCTCCCATCTCGAGTACAGCAGAAGGCGCATAACAAACAGGCTTCCACGGCCTCCTTCAAATCAAGCAGTAAACAAGGCGCGGTGGCCAGGCATACACTGCGCCGCCTGCTAGAGAGCAAAGGCCACTTGTGACAGAAGGGTTCCAATAATACTTTCTCTTGGAAATGATTCAGGCTTGTGTTCCCTTGGACGCCACCTATGATCACCTAGGATGGTATGGTTTGCTCAATGCGTGCAATTATAAAAATGGCTGTTATTACTAACAAGCATGGTAGCTTTCCACAGCAATTCTTCTTAGCAAGAGCCCAGGAACATGCAATTGTGACTCTGAGACTGCCAGGACCCTTATAGATGGAAGGCGAAGAATGTGTTTAAAACAGTAGATTTCTAAGAATGATCCTTGATCTGTTAAATTTCTTTTCTTTTTTTTTTTTTTTTTTTTTGAAACAGAGTCTCACTGTGTTGCCCGGCTAGAGTGCCGTGGAGTCAGCCTAGCTCACAGCAATCTCAAACTCCTGGGCTCAAGCGATCCTCCTGCCTCAGCCTCCCGAGTAGCTGGGACTACAGGCATGCGCAAGGTGGTCATTGCTGTTCCCATCCCCATCCCTTCATTCCACAAATCTGGGACAAAATCAGTGTCTGTGGGTAGGGTCATAAAGACAGGCCTCCCTGGCATGGGGCAGTGGAAGCCTCTGGTCCCCTGGGCCTGCCTGCCTGGAGAGAGGCTGAGGAAGGGGCTGGGG
>NW_012144967.1:7160840-7171155 GCF_000956105.1 Propithecus coquereli
AATTTCTTTCTATTTTTAGTAGAGGCGGGGTCTCGCTCTTGCTCAGGCTGGTTTCGAACTCCTGAGCTCAAACAGTCCGCCCGCCTCGGCCTCCCAGAGAGCTAGGATTACAGGCGTGAGCCACCGCACCCAGCTGATATGTTAAATTTCTTAGACTCTTCAGGGTTTGTCCTTAGGGGGAGAAGGAAGCCACAAGTCCCCCATCCTCTCTTCAAATGGAGGGATTCTGTTTGCCAGTTTCATCTGGGGAAGAAAAAAGGTTGCTGAAGTAGGTTTGAAAGCCATGTGACAGAGACAACCAAGAATGGACTATCAGAAGCAGAGAGCCTTCACGTCATAGGGAAAGATGGGCAGTGTGCGGTTTCTGGTGGACTTGGGCGCTCATCGCTGCCGTCTTGATCTGAGTCATATAACAAGGTCTTAAGAAAGCCAGTGTGAAGAGCATCCGCTTGGTCCCAGGCCAGGTGGGAAGACACCACTGGGGTTCCAGGCAGGCTCCTGGCCTCTGCTTTGATTAAGCGTCATGACTGGGAAGTAGCAGCTTTCCCCGTTAGCCCTAGCTGGGGCTCACTAGTATTTAATGCTTCAAACAACAGGCTGGGCTGTCTCATCCAGAAATGCAGCAGCTCAGGTAGGTGTTCACAGGGATAGCCGCAAATCTTTTCATCCTTAATCTCAGCATGGGTTTCGGGGAAGGAACACTGCTATCTGCATCCTGGTCTGCTGCTTGCTAGCTCTGTGACCTTGGCAGCTTATTCTCTGAACTTCAGCTTCTTCATCTGTAAAGTGTGGAGGACAATGCCCACCTCATGAAGGGATTGTAAGATGACATTGGACAAGTGACGTGTAATGCGCAGCATGATACCTGGCACAGAGCAGGGTCTCACTGCATTGCACTGCCACCATCATCATTATCGCTAACTAGAGGGTGGACAGGGTGGAGTTCAGTGACTGAGCCGTAGCTGGGGCTGCACTTGAGCCCTTTGTGACATTCCAGTGCAATGTGTGGCATGAGTGCCCCACGCAGTCATTTGGGGATGAAGTCCAGGTTCTCTGTCGCCGCCTTCAGGAAGGGCAAGGTCTCCTGTGCACTGGGTCTGTGGATGACAAGTGGTCCTTGGAGATTTACTGGAAGGGCATGACCTGGTCTCCCACTCACAAGATGACTACATCCAGCAGTTTTAAAAAGAGCATCTCCTAGAATTCTCCCTCCCATCCCGTACTTGGGATGCTGGAGCAAGATTGGCTGTGCCCAGTGTTGCGAACCTCTTGAAGTCTGGCCTGCTACAGAAGCCAAAATGCTTAATGGATTTCCTGGGGAGAATGGCTCAAAATAACTTAACAGAGAGTGGCTTGAAAGAAGGAAAAATGGCATTTTGTTCTTCTCAGAGACTGTCAAATACCCCATCCAAACACCCCCATAACTAATTCATTACTTTACACCAAGTGGACATCTTTTAAATTACGCAGAATACAAATGAGTCTTGTTTTGTGCCATTAATTTCGATGGTTTTACACAATATTTGAATCACTGGCTTTTTTTCTCCTTTGGAGACAGACCAAATCAGGCTGAATCTCCTTGCATTAAAAGCCATTCATGGGACCCAGCCAGCCCCATCTTGCAGATGGAACGCCATATGTTTTGGCTCACCCCCCCATATGGAACAGTAATATGCAATCCAGGAATAGAAGGCACCATTTCTTTACGTCTGCATTCCCGGTCACCTCCAGCCCACAAGCACTTTCCATTCTGGACAGAGGTAGGCAAGTTTGTTGGAAAAGGATTCAGAAAGATGCCGAGAATCTGAAGAGGTGGTTTTTGTTTTCTCTGGTGACTTCTAGACTCAAGATCTTAAATGCAATCTGTTCTAAGAGTTTAGTGTGTCTATAATACGGTACTTGGAAGTATTCCATTTTCACTTTTCCAGGAATATGTTAGCCTTTTAACTTGAAAACATAACGTTTGACTTTTTGCTAAGGTCAAAAGGCTCCAGTAATAGTGAGTTAAGTGGTCCATATGAAAGCACTTGAACTTGATTTGATGTTTCTTGGGAAGATCTCGGGATGGAAGAGCAGAAGTATGGTGGCTCAGGAGAGATTCTGGTAAGCATAGCATCTGGGTCACATCTACAACTGGAATAAGGCTTCAGTTTTTGGAGACTTAATGTGGGGGAATAGACCAAAGGTAAGTAAGAGGTACGGGCTCCTTTCCCCATTAATCCAAAGTGGGGTGGCTGAAAGAGCACTGAGCTGGGAGTCTGGTCTTTTCTCTGTTGTTGACTACCTGTGTGACCGTGATAGGACGATGTTCCTCACCTATGAAATAGGGGAATTAGGTAGAACTAGGGTGGCAGATAGATTTTATCTCACATTGATGGGTACTGCTGGGGCTAGGCTCAGTGGCAGGGTGGAGAGATGAATGAGACACTTGCCATGAAGATGGGGTGTGAGAGTGAGTGTGCTTACCACTTATTCGGCTCACACTAGAATGTCTCTAAGTTCCCTTCAACAGCAACGTTTTGTAACTGTGATTCTGTTTGTTCAGCAATTGACCTTAAGAAGTTTGGGCACTATTTGGAAACCTCTTAATGACCAACGAAGGGCACTCTGGCTTCCAAATCATTCTATAACACTAGCAGAGCCTCTGTACAAACTCCTATATCCATCTTCCCATTTATGTGAAGTTTTACTTCCTGGCTAGGGAACAGTTCTAGCAACAGACCATTTGATGTCCTAGAAACACAGATGCTGCTAATCTGGAATTCTGATTTTAATGTGATTGCAAACCAGAGGCGAGGGGCAGATAATAGAATTTCCTCTCGTTTCAGATTGCCAAGATGTAGCCCACATATTCTTACAGTTCTCTAAGTTTCAATAAGCCATAATCATGGCCCTTGAAGTTACCAATTGTCTATTTTCTGGGACCTTAGAGATGGAGCTCTAAGAAATCGAGACCTCTGAGATTGCCTGTCCCTTGTAAAATGGGCTTTCAAGAGAGCTGCCTGAACTGCTACCAGTAACAGCACATTAAAGAGGGACTCTCTGCCTTTAACATGAGCAACCAAGCACCCTCACCTTCCCAAGCCAGATGCTAACATCTGTGTAGGACTTGCAAAAGGAGGTGATCCAAGACCAGCGTCCTGACCCTTAGACCATCACTTGTCTCAAGGTATAAAATCATCACAATTCGCAATCAGAATGAGAGGATACTTGGAGGGGAGTGTTATGCGATGTGATCTGCCACACACCCCTAATCCGTGCACTACAGGGGAGGGAAGGCAAAAAAAGTGAGAGAAGCCATCTGAAGGAACACCTGGAATGCTAGAGTGTTAGGAATTAGGGGACACAGTGGCCTGGGGCCTAACACATATCAGAGTTAGGGATAGGTTTCCAGCCTGAGGCACCAGGGCTGGGAGATCTGGGGCTGCTGGGAGGTGATGTTGGGAATTTCCCATGAGTCAAGGGGACCTGAGGAGATTTGGCCTGGAGGTGCCTCGAAAGGGACTTTGCCCAAGAAGTACTGGAAAGGCGATGAGGCCCTAACAGAGAGAATCTCTGAAGGGTAACCTTTGAGTTCCCAGGGGTCAACAGCTGGAACTGTAAGTGGACAGTCAGAGGAAGCATCATCACAGCTGGGGAGCTAGGAGAGAGGAAAATGGGTCTCCCCTTCCTTCTCCACTCCCTCACACTCAGGCTTGAAAGCAGTAAAGACTCGAAGGAAGGAAAAAAAATCTAAATTCATTCACCCATTAATAGCTTGCTCCTTTTTACTGCTGAGTAATATTTTATTGTATTGCTGTTTCACAATTTGATTATTCATTCTCCTGTTGATCAACATGTGGATAGTTTCCAGTTTGGGGCGATTAGGAATAAAGCTGCTCTAAACGTTCGTACACAAGTCATTGTGGGAACATATGTTCTCATTTCTCTTGATTAAATACCTAGGATGAGAACGGATGGCTCATGGAGTAACTGTGTTTAACTTATTAGTACAAGGAACATGCTGTTTTTTCTCCGTATTGTTTCATTTTGATATATATGCTGACAAAGTGAGTGCTGCTTGGTTATTTTTGACTGTGTGCTGCTCATTTTCTGGAGAATTTATTTGTGGGAAATCTTTTCTGGACTAGGATGAAAATGTCTTCCTTTGGGGAATATTTACTCTGGCTTTTGGGTGGGGGCGGGGGGGAGGCTTTGAGGCATTACCAGCCCAGGATCACTTTCAATTACATTCATGGCTTGAGGTCCATTTTGAACTATCCATGTGATGCACACGTGGGCTGAAAATCTACATAAATGCCAACTTTTGGTCATGACTGCTCCAAGAGGACTTTTAGATTTTTATCCGTCCTGTAGACTCCTGGTTATGCAGGGAAGCTGGGATAGGTTTCTTTTTGGCTCTCCCCTTCTCCTGGTGGTGTGAACTTTGTTGTTCCATAAAAACTGAAGCTTACTTTCACTCTGTTTGGCAATGCCTTTAGGGCAAAAGTGACCTCTGTGCTCCATTTACCTGCCTAGATTTCTGCTTTCACTTAGGTTTTGGATGGGACGTACATTGCTCATTTTTATGTTTTTAGATGTTTTTGATATTTTTTCCAGCATTTTTCATTGTTTTCAGAAGGCATGTTGGTCCAAATAATTTTTTATGACATATTCCAAGATAAAAGATGTATTAGTCTATTTTTGTTCATTTTACAGGACGCTTGGTGAGCTCTTTTCAAACAATTTAAAACTTATTTACTTCTGTTCTGGGGAATTTTCTTGAGTTATATTTTTTTTCCCTTCAGTTATTTCCATTCTCTTTTGGAACTACAATTATTTGGATGATGGACCTCCTATATTGAGGCTCTAATTTTCTTATTTTGTGTCTTTTTGCCCTATTTTCTGGGAGAATTCCTCAATTTTCTTTTCAAATGCCTCTATTCAGTTTTTATTTTTTGCTATCATATTTTTAATTCTGAGAGTATTTTTTTTTTTTTTTTGGCTCTCTGGATGCTGTTTTTTTTCTTTATAGCATTTCTGTTCTTGTTCCTTGACTGAAATATCTTCTCTTACTTCATTGAGATTTTCAGTGATAGTTTTTCTTCTCTTGCTTAATTTTTGCTCCTCCAAACTGCCATCTTCTATTTACTCTAGCCTCTATTTTTCATAATAGAGGCTTTTCTCAGATGTCTGGTGATTCTCAAATACTCATATTTTAGCACTATGCACCAAAATGGTGATTGAAAACTCGTGTGTGTGTGTGTGTGTGTGTGTGTGTGTGTGTGTGTGTGTATGTGTTTGTGTTTGTGGCTTTATGTTAGTCAGGAGAGACTAGACTTTTGTTTTGAAATAAACAGTCACCAGTTCTCAGTGGCCTAACACAATAAAGGTTAATTTCTCACACAACGTATCCAGTGAGGGTTGCTATAGAACTCTGCACCACACTCAGGGACCCAGGTTCATGGTGGTCCCATCATTTTGCGGTTGTTTCATCTGGATCATGTAGTCTCTTTGGATGCCTCAGTAGGAGAATAAATAGCCAGAGAGTTGTGTCCTGGTTCTTACACGTTTCAGTCCACGCCACTTCTGCCTATAGTCAATTGGCCATATTGAGTTACAGTTAGGCTCTGCCTAACTGCCAGTGGGTTGGGAGTGTGGGGTAGCAGATGGAATGCTTGTTGATCACTGCTGCCTATTCCAGAAGAGTTTTTACTGTGAGCTTCAGTATACAGTGATCTGGCCAGCCTCTGGTGTCAGTATCTTTATGTTTTTTCCTCTTGAACTGGTCAGATTTTCAAAAGTCTCTTCTAATTGCTTACCTAGGGAGTGAGTCCTGGCAGCCCATGTTCTGGAAGCTGAGATGGGGAAGAAGGCTGGAGTTGGGTATGGTGGTGGGGCTGCCCGAGAGGTCAGTATGCGTGTAGTCACTCAGTCTCTCTGTTTTCAGTTGGTACTCTTGTCCTCTACCTGTCCTTGGTGTCCACAGGTCTTTGGTTTTATAGTCTCCAGGACTGGGTATCTGAGAAGGCATCATCCAATTTCCCAGAGGGGAGAGGCAACCTGAGGGTCTAATTGCTCCTTTAAGTCTTTTAATTAATTTTCCTGTTTTTAGCCTCATCTTCATCCCCACATTCACAAGCACCTGGTTCCACCTTTCCTTGTAGCCAGCTTACGACATAGCCAAGTCGGTTCTCATTCATCCATCTGCCTTTTGTCTTCCAAATGTCTCTCGTTGTTTTCTCTCTCATTTTTTATGTGCCAGCGGATTTGTATGCCTTTTTATCATTTAATGATGTTTCTGGAAGAAGTAAAGGTAAATGGATCCTTTCCATTTCCATCTTTATACAGAAGACCTGTTCCCATAATTTTTAGGAAAATAGCTGTTTTCATTGGATGACTACACCGGGGATCTTACATATATCTTATCATTCCAAGACGTTTTCATTGGAACTTGGAACAATTCTGTACCACTGCCTTCGGAAGAAAAAGAACATTTTTGCTCACTCTGTAGTCCTCCTCTTTAACGAGGGTGATAAGTCAATTTCTTAACTTTGGAGCATTTTTGAAGATGACAGACTATGATCAATTTGAGGAAGCTTCATAGAGTAGGACTATTCAGTGTGGAGAGGTAGTTTTCTTTCTCACCATCCAGAACAAAAATTTATTCACCAAATATGCCCTCAAGACCAAACTGCTGTGTTGTGACTCTGGTACCATAAACCTTCTGAGTGTGAAAGAGTAGCCTATGCGGCTTTAGCATGGACTTTTTCAACTCAGAAGAGGCATATGTTTCTTACTATTCAAAGAGTTTATTTAATTTTTTTAAAATTATTTTTTTAGACATGTAATATCTATATTTTAGTCTATGGTTTATAGTTACTACAATTTAGCCAATCCCTGAACAGAGACAGAACCAGTTTTGTGTTTTTATATATATATCTGTATTAAACATATATATATATATATAGAGAGAGAGAGAGATAGAGACATAATAATTATACATATTTATGAGGTACATGCGATATTTTGTTACCTGCTTGCAATGTGTCATGATCAAATCAGGGTAATTAGAATATTCATCACCTCAAACACTTACCATTTCTTTGTGTCGGAACATTCCAAATCTTCTCTCTTAGTTATTTTGAAATATACAATAGGTTATTGTTAACTACAATCACCGTACTGTGTTAACAAACACTTATTCCTTCTATGTAACTGTATTTTTGTATCTATTAACAAACCTCTCTTTATTTCTCCCTTTTCCCTACCCTTCCCAGCCTCTAGAAACCATCATTCTACTCTCTACCTCCATGAGATCAAATTTTTTAGCTCCCACATATGAGTGAGAACATGCAATATTTGTCTTTCTGTGTCTGGCTTATTTCACTTAACACAACAACTTCCAGTTCCATCCATGTTACTGCAAATGACAGATTTTCATTCTTTTTTAATGGCTGAATAATATTCATTGTGTATATGTACCACATTTTCATTTTTCATTTGTCTATTGATGGACACTTAAGTTGATTCCACATCTCAGCTATTGTGAATAGTGCTGCAAAAACAGAGGATGCAGATATCTCTTTGATATACTAATTTCTTTTCTTTTGGATATATACCCAGCAGTGAGATTGTTGGATCATGGTAGATCTATTTTTAGTTTTTTGAGGAATCACCATACTGTTTTCCATAATGGCTGTACTAATTTACATTCTCACCAACAGTGCACTAGTGTTCCCCTTTCTCTACATTCTTGCCAGCATCTGTTATTTCTTTTCCTTCTCATAACAGCCATTTTAACAGGGGTGAGATGATGTCTCATTGTGGTTTTTATTCGCATTTCCCTTACGAGTAGTGATATTGAACATTTTTTTATATGCCTATTGGTCATTTGTATGTCTTCTTTTGAGAAATGTCTATTCAGATCATTTTCCTATTTTAAAAATAGGATTATATTTGTTTTTTGTTTTTGCTACTGAGTTGTTTGAGTTCCTTATATATTCTGGTTCTTAATCCCTTGTCAGATGGATAGTTTGCAAATACTTTCTCCCAGTCTGTAGGTTGTCTCTTTACTCTGTCGATTGTTTTCTTTGTTGTGCAGAAGCTTTTTAGCTTGACAGATCCTATTTGTCTATTTTTGCTTTGGTTACCTGTGCTTTTGAGGTCTTCTGCAAAAAATCTTTGCCCAGACCAATGTCCTGAAGCATCTCCCCATGTTTTCTTTTAATAGTTTCATAGTTTCAAGTCTTACACTTAACTCATTAATCCATTTTGATTTGATTTTTTATATGGTGCAAGATAGGTGTTTAGTTTCATTCTTCTGCATATGGATATCCAGTTTTCACAGCATCATTCATTGAAGAAATTGTCCATTCCCCAATATATGTTCTTGGTGCCTTTGTGGAAAAAGATGTGGCTATAAATGTGCGAGTTTATTTCTGGATTTTCTATTTTGTTCCACTGGTCTGTGTGTCTGTTTTTATGTCAGCACCATGTTGTTTTGGTTACTATAGCTTTGTGGAATATTTTGAAGTCAACTAGTGTGATACCTCTAGTGTTGTTCTTTTTTGCTCAGGATTGCTTTGGCTGTCTGGGGTCTTTTGTAGTTCCATATGAATTTTAGGATTGTTTTTTCCATTTCTCTGAAGAATGTCATTTTAACAGTATTAATTCTTCCAATCTATGATCATGGGATATCTTTTCATTTTTTTGTGTCCTCTTCCACTTTTTTCACCATATTTTATAGTTTATATTGTATAGATTTTTCACTCCTTTAGTTAGATTAATTTCTAGGTATTTTATATTTTTTGTAGCTATTGTAAATGGGATTGCTTTCTTGATTTCTTTTTCAGGTTGTTCACTATTGGCATATATAAATGCTACTGACTTTTGTATGTTGATTTTTTATCCTGAAACTTTACTGAATTCACTTATTCTAACAGTTTTTTCGTAGAGTCTTTAGAATTTTCTAGACACAAGATTATGTCCTCTGCAAACAAGGCTAATTTGACTCCTTCCTTTCTACTTTGGATGCCCTGATTTCTGTAAAGCTTGATAAAAGCCCAGTTTGTCCTCCTTACAGGGAGTCATAAAAGACCTGATTTCCAGAAATATATTGCAATTTAGCTAATATTTTGCTTGGAGAATATGACAATAAATGGAGCCTTTAAGGAGGGTGTATGTGGGACAAAGGGACAGTATGTCGAGGTTGTAGCCTGGAATAGGCTTTCACATGCTTCATTTTGTCTCCAATAGAAGTGGGCTATTGTTTATGCATTCCAAAGGGAGGAAAAACAAAATGCCTTGTGCTTGGGGTTTGGCTTCCAAACCCTGTATAATATTTAGAGGATTATTGGGACTTAGTTAACCAACATTACTTTTAAGTCTACTCTGGGTATACATTAGGCAACTTGGACGTACACCCTGTATACACAGTTATGTGCAAACATTTGACATTATTCAATCCCTGGTTTACAGCTAAGGCCCTGTTGAGTTAAGCCTTGGTGGCATCTGCCTAGTGTCATGCATAGGAACATGGGCTAGAATTACAGATCAAGAATGGTCCCCTCCAGGCCCTCTAGACCAGTTTTCTGCCTTTAGCACATCCAGAAGGAAAAGTTTGGTTTGAGTCTAGCCTGTGATTTAGTGTCTCCCTAGGAAACCTCATAGCAATTATGAAAGGGAAGACACATTATTTCCAAAATTCTCTCTCATGATTGGTAAGGAAAATGCCTGGGTCAAAAGCAGGCAGGGCTCCTCTTTGTGGCCCAGCTCCCGAAGTCTAGATCTTTACATTATGCACGCTATTTTAAAATAGGCTGACTGCAAGGTCAACATCTGGTATAACCAGAAGTGTAGCTGGTGTCTCCCATGGGAGAGTGAACCCAACAATGAGCTCTGTTGGCATCTGTGTTGTTGGGTGTGAGCTTATTAGCACTGATAAAACACCACCACTTAGCTAGGTTGTTATGTCTTGATTTCACCTTGTTGCCTCTAACATCTTTTCATCAGTCTTAATGATTGTCATGTCAACTTATGTCTCCTTCAATATTTTTGAAAAGGCACCACATTGTAGAATGGGCTTTTCTGTTTCCCTCTACCCCCACCTCCAGATACAATTCTGGGTAGATCCTCCTGTTAGCTTTTTCTCCTTTTCTTTCTTTTTTTTTCTTTTTTTCTTTATTCCAGGATATTATGGGGGCACAGATGTTTAGGTTATGTATGTTGCCCTTGCCCCCTCTCCCCTGCCCAAGTCCGAGTTTCAAGTGCGTCCATCCCTCGGATGGTGCGCATCACACTCTTTGTGTATACATATACCTGTCCCCTCCTCCCC
>NW_012144967.1:7172901-7208190 GCF_000956105.1 Propithecus coquereli
ATGAAGCCCACTTGGTCATGATGGATTATTTTCTTAATAAGCACCTTGATTCGGTTAGCTAGAATTTTGGTGAGAATTTTTGCATCTATATTCATAATGGAGATTGGTCTGTAGTTTTCCTTTTTTGTTGCATCCTTTCCTGGTTTTGGTATCAGGGTTACGTTGGCTTCATAAAATGTGTTGGGGAGGAATCCGTCCTTCTCAATGTTGTGGAATAATTTCTGCAGGATAGGCACCAGTTCTTCTTTGTAGGTATGGTAAAATTTGGGTGTGAAACCATCTGGCCTGGGACTTTTCTTTTTTGGAATGTTTTTTATTGCTGTTTCAATTTCAGTCCTTGATATTGGTCTTTTCAGGAATTCTATTTCTTCCCGGTTGAGTCTAGGGAGGCTGTGTGTTTCTAAAAATTTGTCCATTTCCTCCACATTTTCCAGTTTGTATGCATAAAGCTTTTTGTAATATTCATAAATTATATCTTGAATCTCCATAGCATTGGTTGTAACTTCTTCTTTTTTGTTCCTGATGGAGCTTATCAGGGATTTTTCTTTTCTGTTTTTCGTTAGTTTAGACAAAGGCGTGTCAATTTTGTTTATTTTTTCAAAGAACCAACTTTTTGTTTTATTAATCTTCCATATAGTTTCCCTGTTGTCAATTTCATTTAGTTCTGATTTGATCTTATTAATTTCCCTTCTTCTGCTGGGTTTGGGGTTGGTCTGTTCTTCTTTTTCCAGTTCTTTGAGTCGATTCATTAGGTTGTCTGTTTGTGCTCTTTTTGACTTTTGGATATAGGCATTTATGGAAATAAACTTTCCTCTCAGGACTGCTTTGGCTGTGTCCCACAGATTTTGATAACTTGTGTCACCTTTGTCATTTAGTTCAAAGAATCTTTTGATTTCCATCTTTACTTCCTCATTTATGAAGGAATCGTTCAGCAGAAAGTTGTTTAATTTCCATGACTTTGTGTAGAGATGAGAGTTTCTGTTGGGGTTGATTTCTGTTTTTATTCCACTGTGATCTGAGAAGATGCATGGTATGATTTCTATTTTTTTTTAATTTTTTGCGACAGGCTTTGTGTCCTAGAATATGGTCAATCTTAGAGAATGTCCCATGAGCTGATGAGAAGAACGTATATTCAGTGGTTTTGGGGTAGAATGTCCTGTAAATGTCAGTCAGGCCCATTTGTTCTAGAGTTCTGTTTAAGTCCATTATTTCTTTGTTAACTTTCTGCTTGGAGGATCTGTCCTGTGCTGTCAGTGGGGTGTTGAGGTCTCCGACTATTATGGTGTTGCTGTTTATCCATTTGTTTAGATCAAGTAGAGTTTGCTTTACGAATCTGGGTGCACCTAAGTTGGGTGCATACATATTTAGAATTGTTATGTCTTCTTGTTGAAGTGTACCCTTCACCATTATATAGTGACCCTCTTTGTCTTTCATTACTTATGTAAATTTAAAAACTAAGTTATCTGAGATCAAAACTGCCACACAAGCCTTCTTTTGGCTTCCATTTGCTTGAAATATTGATTTCCACCTTTTTACCTTGAGTCTAAATGCATCCTTGCAGGTTAGATGCGTTTCCTGGTGACAGCAGATGCTTGGCTTGTTTTTTTTTTTATCCATTCGGCCAGTCTATGTCTCCTGAGAGGGGAGTTCAAGCCATTCACATTTATTGAGAGAACTGATAAGTGGGGTGAATTACTGTTCATTCTGTTGGGTTGCATTTTGTTGCTTTGTTTTCTCTCTTGAGCCATTGTGGAATCTTGGCTTTGATCTTTAACTTTTGAGTGGTTTTACATTCGAGAGTGTTTATCGTGCTGATCCTCATATAATTCTGTTTTGAGTACTTCTTGGAGAGCTGGTCTTGTCTTGGTGAATTCCCTCAGTCTTTGCTTATCTGAGAATGTCTTTATTTTTCCTTCATATATGAAACTTAGTTTTGCGGCTCCTTTTCTTTCTAACTAAGGGAGCAAATTGTGAGGCACCTCACTATTTGCAGTGTTGCATTTTTGCTGTCATTCATCTCTTCCTCTTGGGGGAGGATGGTTCTGCCTTAGGACCTCATCACAAACCCTTCATGCCCATGGACAAGGTGAGTAAGAATAACACCCTTGCTTGGGATGGGAAACCTAGTCTCCTGAGATTATAGCAACTTCAGTGGGATCCTGAGTGATGACATCATGAGGTGCTGAGACACTGCTCCTCATGTCAAAGAAAGGTCCTTTTCTCTCCAAAGAAAAAATGCAGGGTCCTGCTAACCCAGCTCAGGGATCCATGGATCTACCACTAGCTTCTTTCTCAGTTTCTCTTCTCTTTCCAGTTTAACTTCCATGGTATTGTAGCAAAAGACCTCCATTGTCCCTCAGAAAGACCAGGAGAAGTCTGATCTGCACCTCAGTGGCTGATGCAGTTGACAGTGATCCTGGGGAATTGTGTAGTATTAGGTTCTTAAGTATGAAATGTCTGATTTCCTTAAGTACTAAGTTTGACAGTTGATATCTCTGACATTTCTCTTTGACCCTTCTTGTTTTATGTTTATTGTGAAGGTACATCCTCAGTCTTTCAAATGCATGGTTTGGCTTGTGATTATCTCTTAAATTTTTTTAGAGAAATTTTTGTGAAACCATGGGTAAGTCAAAAATTCGTATTATTTTTTAATATGAGTTCTATCGTGCAACCAATGCAGTGCAGACAGCTCAAAATGTCAAAGAAGTGTTTGGAAAGGATGTGGCTAATGAATGCACAGTACGTCGATGCTTTAAGTTCCATTCTGGTGATTTTAATCTTGAAACTGAGCCACGTGGGTGACCTGAGACTAAAGTGGATAATAATGAGCTGAAAGCTGTGGTGTAAGCGAATCCATCTCAACCTATGTGTGAATTAGCAGCAAGTTTTGTTGGAATACTAATTACAACAATTTTGGACCATTTAAAATGAATTGGCAAGGTAAAGAAGCTGGACAGATGGGGTCCACATGAATTACATGAGCCTCAGAAGAGAAATCATCTCAAGATTGCCGTTCTTTGCTGTCACGACATAAAGGTGACCCATTTCTACACTGTATTGTTATGCGTGATGAGAAATAGATTCTTTTTGACAATTTCAAGTGTCTGGCACAACGGTTGGATAAAGATTAAGTGCTGAAACACAGTCCAAAACTGAATATTCATTCAAAAAATCTAACGGTGTCTGTTTGGTGGTCCAGTGCTGGTATTCTCCACTATAGCTTCATGAAACCTGGTCAATCAATTACAGCAGATGTCTACTGCAACCAACTGGATGAAATGATGAGGATGCTTGTGATTAAGCAGCTGAGATTGGTCAATAGAGACAGGCCAGTCCTCTCGCAAGACAACTCTTGACCACATGTTGCCCAAACAATGCTGTTCAAACTACAGAGGCTGGACTTGGAAACTCACTGTCATCCACTGTGTTCACCATAACTTGCACTAACTGACTACCACTTCTTCCAGGCTTGGACCACTTCTTGCAAGGAAAAATATTCAATTCTCAACAAGCTGTGGAAAACGCCTTTCATGATTTCATCCCCACTGGCTCTCCAGGTTTCTTCACTGCTGGCATACACAAGCTACCGTTAAGATGGCAAAACTGTGTCAATAGTTTAGGCACATATTTGATTAATTGTACTGCTTCCTGTTTGAGATATAAACTATACTTTTGATTTGCAATTGGACATTTCATATTTAATTACCTATTATTTCCTGGAAGACTGGACTAGCAGACCTTCAGAGGCCATTCACAGGCCTTCTAAAAAAGCACCTAGGGAGTCACAGTAGAGGCTTGGCAGGACTCCTCTGCTGTGTTATAGCTTGAAAATTAACAATGTCAAGTTGAGAGTGGGCAAAAGAAAATCATGCTCTTAGAGAGCACCAGACAACCAGGGATTGGCTGAAGCTGGTGCAGGAGACATGGACAGCCAGTGTCAAGAGTATCTGGGGAAGAAGACCCCAGAGGAGCAGGAGGCCCAGCAGCTACATAGGAATGCTAAGAAATAAGGACACTCAAACTGCTGTCCCCTAGATTGGGAGGAATTTGTCCCCGGAAAATTTCTGGAGATGCACTGCAGGAAGCACATGATAGGTTATAAAAGTTTATGTCCCAAAGTACAATATGAAGCAGGACAATGCTGTGGGAAGAGCCTGGGCTTGGAAATCAGACCAGTGATCACTGGTTAGTTGTATGTCCTTGGATAAATTACCTAATAAGTCTGAGCTTCATTTCTTCATGTGAAAAATGTGCATAATATATATAAAGCTGCTAACATAGTGCATGGAGAATTGTGGACCCTTGATGTACTGGATTTAGGAAACTAACATTTGTCCCCACTCCCTTTGAAGCTCTTCACTGCATTCGTGGACTTGGAATTCTGGGAACCACATTTCCCAGTATCCCTTTCCAGCCAAATTCTAATTTCGATTCTACCAATGGGAGATACTCATGTGTGATTTGGAAAGTAGAAGAAAAACAGAAGTCATCATCACTCCTGCAACATGGTAGACAATCACATGGACTTCAGGAGACAGTAGATATGAGGTTTTGCCAGTGGCTTATGGGCCCTCCTGCTTCAGTTTATCCTCTTTGGGGCAATAGGAGACACAGGTCATTAGTGGCAATTTCCTGAAACCCCTGTACTTACTAATTTCCTGAAAGTTTGTGGTGATTTTCCCTGACTTTTGTTCTCTTAGATCATCCAAAAGTGTTGTAAGCCTTTAATTCCCTGCATTAAATCATTTCCTATTTGAAATACCTAGAGAGGTTTCTGTTTTCCTGGCTAAATTTTACTAACATTTCTGAGTTTTAAAAATACAACAACAAAAAAAGGTAATAATGAATCAGTCTTATGTTTTCTTACTGAGAAAGAGGAACATCTGAAATGAAAGATAGACTCTGGGGGCTTCAGTTGGAACAATTGGGATTGCTTTGAGGATTGGGAAGAGCTGGCCCAGGTTTAGCCAGGAGCACTGGAGGAAGAGAGGATGGGAAATCATAGGCATCTGATTAAGAAGTGAGATTTCAAAATTATTTATCTTTCCCTGCCACTGGACAAGGGATTCTTGGCAGCAGAATGATCTCGAGCAGAATGAATTGAACAAAGAAAAATGTAACCCAGATGGAAAAATAATCTTCCTAATCCTGATGCACATGAAGCTGTTGGTGGAGGAGAGATGATTGAAATAAAGAGATTTACTCTGTAATAGACAGAAGTGCACCCATATAACCTGTGGGGACAGGAAAAAACCTATAATCTCAACGAAATGATAGCTCTTTAATGCTTTTCTGGACAAACATCCTGACCCCTTTTAAATGAATGTTATCTACATCCCATTCAACTAGACTTTATGGAGTTTGCTAAATTATATAATTTGTCTTCCCTTATCTGCAGAGACGCATGAAGACCCTCCTTCTGTGCAGACCACAAGGCACTTTTCAGAGAGGGTCTTAGGTCATACCCTGGTATAATAGAAAGCCTGTAATTTTGATACATTTAGCAATGTGATCGTCAATCTGCTTCTGCTTACGAAGGTTCTTTTCACGTCCTTCTTGCATGCAGGTTTTAGGTAAAAGACGAAGCCTTGTTTTAACCTCTGAGTCTTTATCTTATTTCCCCCCCACCAAAATCAATCCAGATAAGGGAGTAAATATGAAGAGGGACTTCATCAAGTAACAGGGATATGTCTCTTCCATTTTCTATTGGTGGCCACTCAGATTGGAGTTGAGAGGTGCAATTTCAATGTTATATACAGTTAAGATGGTTCCTTCCATCTGAGCTTTTGTCTTCTTGTGAGGCCTGAATGCAGTTCCCTCCTGCCCTAATCCCAGCTGGGGGTGGAGTGTCTAGGGGTGGGCCCAGGAAATTCCTGTCTTCACCCACCTGCACTGTGCCAGGAGAGATTTCTTTAGAGTCACCCTGAGACGAGCCAGGGGTCGGTCACTCGGGGGTCCATTCAGTGTGCTGGGTCAGATGGAAGAGAAGAGTCATGAACAGGCATGAACTAGTGGAGGTCACTGCAGGGTGAGCCCAGGAGAAGGAAAATGGACATGATACATCTCAAGACTGGGCACTGTGGAGCCCGTGGCTGAGGAAAGGAGAAGGAGCAGACTCAGAGCCCAGAAAGAAAGGAGAGCCATCTTGGACACAGAGGAACTTGTGGTTTCTGAGTTAGGCTCTGGTTGATTTTTTCTTTTAAGATACAGGGTCTCACTATGTTGCCCTGGCTGATCTTGAACTCCTGGCCTCAAGAAATCCTCCCACCTCAGCCTCCCAAGGAGCTGAGACTACAGGCACAAGCCACCATGCCCCAGCTTGGGCCCTGACTTTTACGTGTCTTTTATTTGTGACCTTGAATTCCCACGCCCGACTGCTGGTGATGGCTTAGGGATCCCTATCCCTCTAACACCAACTTCTTTTTACTGTTGGGTAGATTTGATGAGATAATCTGTTGTTTCAGAGGAAGCATGTATATTAAGATAAATAATGAACATGTATTTGTTTAGATGCTATTTAAGGGTTTTGTAATGGAATAATGTTGTCCTTATATATGTGTGGATATAATTCTGTTGTGTTGGTAGAATTAAAAGTGTTAAGCAAATCAAGAAAGTGGGTCCCATTCAATAAGGACTAAGAATAAGTAATGAGATTAAGAGGCAGGAGCCACAGAGCATGACCACAGGTGAGAAGATCCAAGAGCACAGGTGGACTTGACCAAGTGGAGCAGAGGGCCTGGCCAAGAACACACTGAGAGCCCCATTCCCCTTCCTTGCTGTGGTCAGAGACAGTGAAGGGTCCTGCTCACCAGCTCAGTGATCTGTGGAGCAGCCATTACTTTCTGTCTAGTTTGACTCCCATTGGAGGGTGGCTAGAAACTTCCATCCTCCCAAAGGAAGACCAGGAGAAAGCTGATGAGTACCTCAATTGCCTGTGCAGTTGACAGCAATCCTGCGAAGCTAGCATTTCCTCAAAGGCTGGCCTGGTGAATGGTATTTCCGTGAGAAGAGCCATAAACAAATCAGGGAAACTGTGATTAGAAGTCTCACCAGCCATACCCTGGTGGAAGGTGCCAAGAGGATGAGGACATGAGGGTGGACTTGATTGGAAGAAAGCAAGCAGAGACTGCAGGTCTCGGTGCATACTGGGCAGGCAACTGCCTATCCTCTTCCCTGGCATGGATGAGACCTTTATCCACAAATCAAGGGTCCTGAGAATCTGGGTGGCCTCACCTGGGGCAGCACTATGACATAGAGGGGAGGCTGGACGTGTGGTGGGGGAGCTTGTTCTCTTGGTGGCCTTTGTAAGTTGGCAGGGGTTGGCAGCAGTGTGGTAGCCAGCTGCTTGAGCACCTCCCCTGTCCCTTGCTGCCATCGAGGAGGGTGGAACCATCCCAGAGGGGTGTCCAGAGACTTGACATCCAACTCTCAAGACCCACTCATTCTTCAAGACCCAGCTCGTCTATTATCTCCTTTGTGAATCCTTCTCTGGCTCCCTCCAGTTGCATGGATTGGCATTTCCGCCTTTATTTCATTCTACCAGTGGTTGTATAACGATCCTTCTCTTAGACTTGAGCTCTACAAGGCAGGGGCCGTGTGCCCCACAATGCCCAGAGCAGGGCCTGTTTCACTGCTGCCTGTCTGTGGTGTCTGCGAAGTTGGGTGAATGAGTGGAAGCCAACATTCTTTGGCACACACGTGAAGCCCTCCTTCCTCCTCTTGCCCTGTTCTTGTTAGTGAGATCTCTTGGGAGGCTCACTGGTGTAGGGTGTGTACCGTATATGTGTACTACATCCCAGAGCCCCAGAGCCGGAAGGGTGCCAAGCTTTAGGGGTGGGCGTGTGGGGGCCAGAGTGTCCGAGCCTTGACTCTCCCTTTGCGGTCCCTGTGTCTGTCGAGGAAAGAAGAGCCATCTTCCCAGGCACATGGATTCAGTTCCTAGGGTGTACTTCAAAGCTCTGCTTCCCCTCAGTAGCAAATGTCATCATGGAGAGGATGGACAAGTTGGGGAACTCACATGCTTCCTCCTCCTCTGCAGCAGCCTCACAGCGCTGGGTCGTATGTCTGTCCTGCATGCCCACTGCCGGGCTGTGAGCCGCAGGAGCAAGGACGGTGTTCACGTGCCACGGCATTTACTGGGCACTCCCTGATCTTCCTTTTCTTTTCTTTCTTTTTCTTTCTTTTCTTTTCTGAGATGGAGTCTCGGTCTGTCACCCAGGCTGGAGTGCAGTGGCACGATCATAGCTCACTGCAGCCTCCAGCTCCTGGGCTCAAGTGATCCTCCCCCCTTAGCTTCCCAAGTAGCTGGGACCACACGAGTAAGCCACTGTGTCTGGCTCCTCCCTGATGTTTCTTAAGTGGTAAAGAGATTTCCACAGACTGAATGTTTCTGTCCCCCCAAATCCATATGTCGAAATCCAAGCCCCCAGTGCGATAGTATTAGGAGGTGGGGCCTTTGGGAGGTGGTTAGGTCACGAGGGTGGGGCCCTCGTGAGTGGGACTGGTGCACTTAAGAAAAGAGACTGAGAGTTTGCCCGTCTCTCTGCTCTCTGCCGTGTGAGGCTACAGCAAGGAGATGGCCACCCCCAAACCGGGAAGTGGGCCCTCACCAGACACTCGATTTGCTGGCACTTTGGTCTTGGACTTCCCAGACTCCAGAGCTGTGATAAATAAATGTTTGTGTTTTAAACCACCCAGTCAATGGTATATTTATTGTAGCAGTCTGAGCTAAGACAGAGATGAATGAAAGAATAAATCAATGGGCTTTGATTGCTGTGTAGATTAGGGAGGCAGAGATTCATAAGACGAATGTTTGACCTGAGTTGGATTCCAGCTCTGCCACTTACCAGCTATGTGACAAGCCATGGGCCTTGTCTCTTACCCATAAAATGGGGATAAATAACACCAACCTCGGAGAGCTGGTGGGGAAATGAAACGGCCTAGTCGAAGTGCTCAGGGCAGTGGCTGGCACCTGGAAGACACCCAGCAACCAGAAGGCGAGAGCGATGGCTGTTTGACCCAGGCTGTTGCAGGAACACAAAGCTATTTGCAGAAAAGTAGCTCGTCTGGTATGCAACAGGGTGAGAACTTAGGGGTGCTGACATCAAATTTGGGATGTTGTCTGTTACCTCACTCAGATCCTAACTGTAGCTCTCGGGTAGAGGGAGGCAGAGAAACGTACCTATCTTGCTCAGGCATGAAAACCGAGCCCACCTGTTGAGCAGCCAGAGAGGAATGTTTTCAGGAAACAGGGAAGCATTCATTCATTCATTCATTCAACAGGCATTCATTCATTATTGGGCACCTACTGCATGCCAGGCCTTACCCACTTGCTTCAACACCAGCGAAGAAGGCAGGCTGAGCCAGGAGGGGATGGGCAGAACTCACCACAAACTAGTTTTTGCCCCCTTGGCCTGAGGCTGTGGCCTAGGGGAGAAGGAAGTGAGTTGCCCTGATCTAATGCTTGTAGCGAGTGAAGAGCTTGAAGCTCCTTGTCTGGTTTAATCACAAGAGCTACTGAACCAGGTAGATTTTCTTACTCCCAGTTTACTGATAAGGAAACAGAGGCAGGAGATGAGTGGCTGGACCCATGCAGCTCTGGCAGGAAGTGAGTAGGCAGGGGCAGGCCTGGGCCAACTGAGGTCGCCTGGTTTCCCTGACACAGCAAAAAAGGGCTGGGGGCCCCTTCTCTGCTGTAACCCAGCCTGGTGCAAACCCCTAATTTCGAGGCAGGCTGCTGGAGCGAAGCTCCTGACTGGGACAGCTGGTAGCATCCTGCAGTGTTCAAGATCGAGTCCCTGCCCTTCCACAGTCTGCTGGGTTCATTTGCTCCATCCTCGGCTTTGCTGGTTTCACTTCTCACTTCCAGGCTGGCCTCTGTTCCCAGCAGCCTGTGGTTTGGCCGCTCCCATCTCATCCCCAGACACGGGGCCATGTGGGCCAGTGCGTGCAGAGGAGGAGGGTCAGCTTCCCTGTCCAGTTGCAAAGGCGGTGGCAGCAGCCACGGGCCAGGGCTGTGCAGACAGAGCCTGTCACTGGTGCTGCACTGATGAGCATGGGGGTGACAGCAGGGGGTGAGGAGGGCTGAGACTGGTATGGGACCTGGCTGGCTTGCTCACTGGCCACTCAGCAGCCCCCAGAGCCTTAGGGGTACGTTTTCTGCACTACTCTGGGGCCCGAGGGTTTGCGTTTAGATCCCAGCTCAACCACTTCCTAGCTTGGTCAAGTTAATCAACCTCTTTTCCTCTCCTCTATGGAGCGGGAATAATAACAGCATCTACCTCCAATGGGTGGCTGTGAGGACTGAGTTGGTCCACGTGAAGCATCTATTCAATGTGCTTTGAACAGAGATGATTCAAGGCAATCACTTGCCTGTCACTGGTCCTGGCAGACTGCCGTAAGATGCCTCTCCTTGTGCTACTCGATGCGTCCACTAATGGATTTGCAGTCTGCACTCACGTGAGCTACACAGAATGTCTTCTTTGGGTCAAGGATACGTCCATGGAAAGCAGGAAAGAAGAAAGCCAGTCACTTCTCCAGGAGGGGCTGCCATGAGAACACCAGTGTGGGGAGGCTCTGGTGTCCTGCTCAGTGGTCCAAACACCCAAACAGGCCCCTGTTCCTTAGTCTCTTGCCTGGAGGGTCTGGGAGTGATATGCAAAGTACTTCCTTACTCAGAGGGGCCTTGACCAGTCAGAATGGCCCTTGGCCACGGTGTTGTAGCACAGGGCACTTGGGGAGCTCAGAGCTGTGACTCTTGAACACCTGGCAAGGATGCATTTGACCTTGACTTTGCTGCACAGCTGTGGTCCGGGTCTGCATCAGCTCCACCAATGGGAAGCTCCAGAGGAGAGCAGTGGCCTGTGAAGAGTCCGGGCAGTAGGAGGGGGAGTTCTGTCCGTCCTCCTCTCCCTCCCGCGGGCGGGATCACACTATGACAAGATGGCTGAGGGCTGACAGAATTAAGTGGCCTTCAGGGGCTTTCAGCATGGGCTGGTGTGAACAGTGTTGGCTTTGGCATGAAACCATCCACTCATTCACACTTTGGCATCTCAGATGAGTCTTTAACCTCTGAGATCCACGGTTCTCTAATCTGCGAGGCAGAGGCAGCACCACACACAGGGCTGTTGTACGGACAAGCGTTACAGAAATCATCTCATGCAGGGTCCGGGAGGCATGGCCTAGCTGGGGAAGTGGGGGTGACCCCTGCTCGCTCCCATTAGGTGGGACTCCCTCCTGCTCTGGGATGGGTGAGGTGCAAGCCTTCCTTTGGAGCACTCACATGTCCACGTAGTCCACACTCATTCTTTTGTGCATGGGACAGGAGTTTATTAAGTGCCTCCTCTGTGCCAGGCCCAGTTCTAGCAGGTGGGGTCCCTTCAGTGAACGTGCCAGACAAGGCCCTGTCCTCACGGAGCTTGGGTGGGGAGGCAGGCAACGTGGTGGACAGGCTTTTCCTCTTGCCGCAGGCTCGCAGCAATTCAGAATCCTGGACGTGACTGACACAGTAGCAGCAGCAACGTAACCCACCAGACAAAACAGAGCTAAGCTCGAAATCAAGGAAGGGAAACCCCAGAAACCAGATACAGAAGAAAGACTTCAAACCAGGGGCCCGAGAGGGGCTGCCATGGAAGAGGTTGTAGGGCTTCAGACACCAGGTCTGGGTTCCCTGCAGGGGCTGCACCTCAGCGCCACCTGGGGAGCTTCTAGAGATGCCCAGGCCACTCCCCAGACCAGTGGCATCAAAACCCCCAGGTTTTAGGGGCTTTTAAAGGCCCCCAGTGGTTCCAGTGTACAGCTGAGCTGGTAAAGGTCTTCGGGGTGGGAGTGGGGTTCTCATGCCCACCCAGGCCAGGAATGAGCCTCATGTGTAAGGCAAGAGTCGTGAAGTTCTCTGAGCGGGTCCAATTGGAAAAACTCTGCTGACCAGCTCAGCTAAAGGGGTACAAACGCTGGACGTCTGCCTGCAGCTGCAAGGGAAAAAGTGTCCCACCTATGGGACATTCAAAGCCAGTCTGTGCTTATCGAGAGTGCCAGGGTCGTGGTCACATTGCCAGCCTGCTGCCAGCACCCCAGGCAGAGTCATTAACAATTACCTTGGAGGACGGCCACTTCCACCACTGAGGGCACAGGTGACCCTTGTGGAAAACAAGTCCCCCTGGCATATCCTAGAAGGGCAAGCAGACGCTAAACACGCGAGCAAATATGTCAGTGTTTCTCGATCCTAGTTGTGTGCTAGGAGGAGGTCTGTGATCAGCTTCCAGAGATGTTGATTACACTTGTCTGGAGTGTGGCCTGAGCATTTGGGATCTTTTATAAAGCTTCTTGGGGTTGAGAAACTGCAAAATAAATGAGATAATGTAGATAGTTTATGAAGACCACCTAGCAGGATAATGTGGTATGTAACAGAAAGTAATTAGCTGAGGGAGACCAGAAACGGACTCCCCAGGAGGTGACATTCAATTTGAAGCTTGAAAGATGAGGAGGAGGCCTCATGCAAGGAGCTGGGAAGCAGCTTTCCAGGCTGAGGGAACAGCAAGTGCAAAGGCCCTGAGGCCAGAATAACAGTGACCCATAGGGAGGAGGATTCAAGACCTCATAAGCCATGGTAAGAGGCTCAGAATTTTCCTGCAAGGGTGAGGGAAAGCCACCGATGGGTTTAAGCAGGGCAGTGACTCGATCTGATGTTGGACAGGCAGAATCCTGAAAAGTCACAGCTGCACACATTTCATTTGCTCTAGAGCACTGAGCCTCCCCACCCCAATTTCTCTACCTACCCCATCCTATTTTTGCATCTTTGCAATAGCTTCATAAAGGAGGTAGGTACATGTCTTCTCCATTTTACAGATGGGAAAACACCAGAGCCTCGCAGCCCCATCCGTGTTGCTGAGGCTCCTGAGTGGCAGGCGTCCAGATCATCTGGTGTTCATCCATCCCAGAGCTCTTGCCCAGAGCGCAAGACACAGCCAAGCAGCCCGTCCCACCCTTATTATTACAGGGAGCTATACTCTCGCCACCTTGGCCGCTGGGATGAGAGAGCGCAATCCTAGCTGCTGTTGTTGGGCAAAACCGCCCGCCCCAGAGTGGTCTCCCTGCAAACACCCCACATCTCGTAAGCACTCCTGTTCTGATGGGCTGGTCACCCTCCCCTGACTGTGCAGGAGCTCCACCGTTACGGTCTCATTTTAGAAAACGAAGGCTCTTGGAACTAAATTGAAGGGGCGTTTCCTGCGCCAACCCCACTTAGCTCCCCTTGGTACGATGCCTGCAAGTCTGCACTCCTCCTGTGGCCGCATGGACCCGTCATCCCACTTCTTGGCTGTCTGGCCTCATTTTCTATTAATTCCTTGAGGATTGGCTGCTCCCAGCTGGTGCTGGGTCAGTTTTGGAGAGGCCGCTTTGACATTTCAAAATGCTGTCATGGCTGGAGCATTTGAGGTCTTTCTTGACACAGTTCTTGGAACCCCCTGGGAGCCCCATTTCCCACCCCAGGATCCGGGGGCAGGTGGGATGGCCGAGGAGGTGGCGAGGAAGACTAAGAAAGGCACAAGGGATCTTTAGCGTTCTTGCTGGGTGGCTCTGTTGGGCTTGGGCTACAGACAACCAGGGTGACTCTAGACAAACTATGATCTGGGGCTGGATCCAGGCTCAATGTACTGTGTGTGGAATTGCCCCACCACTGGGACTGCTAAGGATGGAAATTAAACTACCCCCATCATAAAGCCTCCAGACAACTAAAATATTGCTTCTAGACAGTAACCATGGAAACCTCTCATTGTTGTACCACCAGAACAGAAACCTATTTGTGTTTGGCTTCCACTGGGGGTGCCAATAGAGCTCCCCATCCCGTCCCTTCCTGCCATCTGACAGCATCGCTCTAGGTCAGGCTCAGTGACTCGAGAAGAAAGCCGCCATTTGGCTCTCGGGGCTCGCCCTGCCCTTGGTGGGCGCCAAGAGGAGAGCCCTGGAGAGAAGAAGTGAAGAATGGGGATGATGATGGGAGGAAATGGCACCCGGCAGCGTTGGTGAGAGCCAGCGGGCTGGGCAGGCTGTTGGTGTCGTTGGGGACGCCATTAAGGGCGTTTGTGAGGCAGTACGCACGTCTGGAGTCCCATCTGACTGGCATCAATAAACATCCCTGTTCCGTTCATTCTGGAAGGGGAGCCTTAATTAGGCATGAAGAGATTTATCAAACAGCAGCCCCTCGGAGCTGTCGGTCTCTCTGCCATCTGGACCGCGTGGTTTCTTACCCTGCGGCAACAGCAGTGGGAATGACTGATGAGGTCCTATCGCTCCACTCCCCAGGCCTGATAAAACCCAAATGGCTTTCGTCCCCCCCAGGAAGGAGCGAGGATATGTGTTGACGGGCACATGTGCTGGGGCTCATGCAGAGCTTTGCCCAGTCTCTGTGCCCAGCCCTGTGGCACCAGGGTTAGGGTCACCTTCCACATTACAGCCACCAACCACAACAATTAACAGAAAAAGCCCTGGAGTGAGGATGAGAAGACCTGAGTGAAAATTCTACCAGTGGCTATGAGGCTTCCTGCAGGGTTCTGACTCAGTTTTATGACCTATACAATGGGGATGATGTTTTCTGCTTTGGCCCAACCCACATGACGTTTTGGAGGTTCTTGTGACATTATGAAGGCAAAACAACTTCATTAACTATAAAGCCCTCTACAGGCATTAAGGATTTAATCCAACAAACATTTATTGAGCAACTGCTGTGTGCTATGCACCACGCCTAGTGCGGTGATGGATACAGATGAACAAAACACAGTCCCTGCCCTTGGCGAGCTTACAGTCTAAGGACGGTCCTAGGACAAGTGCACGAATAACTATAATACAAGGCAGAATATGGTAAGTGCCATGAGAAAGGTACAAATAAAGTGCTACGGTGGTTCAGCAGAGGGAGAGATCCCAGCGGTTGGTAGGTCGGGGAGGGCTTCGTGAAAGACGTGGTCTCTGCGTGGGCCTCGAAGGGAACAAAAGCGAGCATTCCAGGGGACGGGAACAGCAAGACCAAAGGCACAGACAGGGAAATGCAGGCGCCCCTTCCAGGAACAGCTATTCTCAACAGACTGGTGAAGGGTGTAAAGGAAGAATGAGGCCTTATCGGGTGGTCTGTAATGTCAGGGTGAAGAATCGTATGCTTGTTCGCGAGTCAGCGGAACTCTGAAAGGTTTGTGGGTGGCTGGACATACAAATTGCTGAGCACGTTCGGGATGGCTGGAGAATGTGTCGGTGAGCATGGAGGAAACCTGGGAGAGGGGACTGCTGTCAACTGGCCTAAGAGACAAACAAGTAAAGAGCAACGTTAGTGCTAGTGGGAAGGAGTAGCAAGGGAGTCGTGGGAGAGGAGTTGAAGATGACGTTAGGGTCTTGGCCCAGGTGGTTGAGGGGATCACAGGTCTTCTAAAAGACAAAGGAGGGATTGTGGGGGGGGGGAGGCAGAGAGGACCCACTTGGCTTCAGAGGTGCTGAGCTTACGGTGTTGCCGCTAGAGCAGACAGGGCGAGTGTCCGAGCAGGTGCCATCCCAGCCGGGGGGCTCGGGGGAGGGCTGGGCTACGGAGGGGGGGCACTCCTAGAGAGGGGGGAAGGCAGGCACGAGGTTGCTGGTGGAGAGCGTCGGGGGACCGAGGATGCCGATGCAAGGCGTGTCCACATGGTGGGGCAAGGAGAAGAGAGGGAAGGAATGGTCAGATCTGCCTTGACGCCTTTTTAGATCAAGGTAGGGGTGTCAATAAATAAATCATAAATACATAAATAAATATGTAAATAAATAACAGGGCCAAGAGGGGTCAGGGAGGGAGGAGAAAAACCACGAGAAGGTGGTATCCTGGGTGCCGAGGGGCCGCGGAGCCTCCAGGAGGGTCGCCGTAGAGCCAGGCCAGGCGCAGAGCCCAGGAGGGGCCCTGGGCCTTGGCTGCCTTCAGGGCCGGGAGCTGAGGGGTGGCAGAAAGTAAGGGCAGCCGGCGCGGGAGGTGCTGGGGGCCCTTCCCAGGTGTGGCGGTGAGAGGAGGAGAGGGCAGAGGTCGAGGGAGCCAGGATGGGCAGAGCGAGGGCACGCTGGAGGCTGATGGCGGGAGGAGACAGGGTGGTGGCAGAGAGGCTGAGCCTGGGAGAGGAAACATAAGTAGGGGTGGGGGGATGATGCTTCCTCTGAAACGGCAGGAAGCAGATGAAGGGGGAGGAGGGCGAGTGAGAGATTTTGAGGGGAGATCTCATTTTGGACATGCCCTCTGGGCCGAGGCTGACGGGACGTGGCTGCTGTAGCTACAAGGCATTGGATCAGGGTGACTCCCGGGGCCACCCAAGGCCAGCTGGCCCACGGCGGAGACTGTGACAGGCAGGAAAGGCCAGGTGGGCCTCCCGCCTGTGCTGCCCAGATGGAGAAGGCTGCAAGCCAGGGAGAGCCAAGGCCCCGGGCGCTCCTGCTGTCGTGGCCAAGGCACGCTGCAGCGCGGGACTGGAGTGGAGCTGGGCGAAAGTGCACGTGTGGACGGTCCCGGGGCCTCTGGCCTTCCCCTAGACAGAGCCTGGGCGCAGGTCGCCGGGCTCCTTCCACGCCGCCCCCATCGGTTTCAGTTTAAGGGCCCGAGACTAGGACAGGACAGAGAGAAAGCTGTGTTCTCGTTCTCCGAAGAGTTCTGGCCTTTACTCCCCTGCGAGGGGGTGGTGGGTGCCGTCCTGCTGGGCAGAGCTGGGGGCCGACGCCAGAACCCGACATCCGGGCTCCTCTCAGGACTCCCCACGGGACCTTCTGGAATCCACCGAGACCCTGCTAGAAATTCGAGCTGCTCCCAGGGCACTGCAAGCGTTAGCAATTAAATGTCTTCTAGGACCTCCGAGATCGTCAAGATGAAAGACTCCGGAGAAGTGTAAAATCCGACGCCCGTTATTCCACTGCGCGTGAGGAGTCTGCGGCCACTCGGTTCCCACAGAGGCTGTCAGGGCTGTCTGCGCCTTTAAATATTCATTTTATAACGCAAATCCCGCATCTCAGACTTCAAGCAACAGCAAGGGGAAAAGGCAGAGACGTATGGCCGTCATGGTTTGGGGCAGGAGTGTCACGTGCGGTTAATGGTTCTGGGTCTCCTTCCGATGCCTCCACGGGCTTCCCGTCAGTCCTTAATTTAGCGCCGATGTCGTGTTCTGAATTGCCGTTGATTAATTATGTCCGGTCTCGTATGCTTAGTAGCAGATCTTGATTACTTCCCTTAACACTCTTCACCTTCGAGATAGTGGTTTTTAACTTATCTTTCAAATATGTTCTAAAACACTGTTATTTATCAGGCGGGGGACGCCTCTAACAAACCGAGCTGGCTAATGCTTCTCTGGTATGACCTGGGAGTCCAGCCCCCAAGTTCCTGGCATCGAGCCCAGATTTCCCCAGCAGATTATGTCCAGTATTTGGAACTGCATTTGGCTTTGGGTTTATTTTTGTTTTGTTTTGTTTTTTTTAAAAAGTCTTAAACATTAACCTTAATAGGAGGAGAAAAAGGATTTTGCAAAATTCTAAAATCATTGCCCATGTGGGAAGATGGGGGTGGGTGGGAGTGGGGTGGACACTGAAACCTCTCCCTGCAAAGCTGGAGCTCGGGGTGGGCCAGTGTGACCATCAGGATAGCAAGGTGACAAGAAAGTGACACCCACACAGCAGTCTGGCTGCTGAGGCCCCACAGAGTACAGAATGCAAAAAGCAAACAAAGAGTGGTTACAGAGACATGGAGCTAGATGCTTGACATTCTTTCAGGTCCACACTCTGGAGCTCTGAGAAGCACCCAGAAAGGCAATCATGTATATTTTAAGAAGGATGACATTTATCTTGAGAGTGCCCTTTCAAGCTCTTGCTGTGGCTTTCCTGGTGGCAAAGGAGGACAGTAGAGTCCCTCACATGACATTCTAACAGGGTGGGAGGGAGACTGACCTGGAGGGTGAAATCCCAGGGTCTCTTCCTCCTCGACAGACTCAAGTTGCTTTAAAGGACACCCAACACAACCACCGCATTTTGGACACACTTCTGCCTTATTCTGGGGAGGAGCGAACCCTTAGCAGGAGGTCTCGATTTTTTTCAAAATCATGATTTGGAACACCCCACCTCTTAGTGCCATCTTCCTGTTTCACCCAAAGTTCTTGGTGGTTCTTGCTAAGCCAGAATATGGACTGTCCATTGTGTCTCCTCTAGCCTTCTCTCCGTGGCTGTGGAGGCCTGTCTGAGACATGACACCACGGTTTGTCCCTTGGGCAGTCAAACTCTAAGTTCGTGGAACAAGGCCCTGAACTCTCATGGGGCCTCTGCCACTTGGTTTCACTGTGCTCCTTTGCCCGGTTGAACTCTCTAAACTCCCTCTCCTCTGTGAACAGCACCCGCCTTAGGCTGGGTCAAGTGTCCCCTCTGGGTCTTGGCTCACCCAGAATCCATATATCCCAGAGGCTCGGGGCAGCTCACAACGGGTGGCTCTCCACTCATCCATGAGCCCAAAGATCCCTCCAACCCAGGAGGCAGTTTGTCATCCGAAGTCTTGGGACTAGCTTCTTTTCACGTCAAGTCCTTCGGCCCCCAAAGATGGACTGAGTCTCAATCTGGTTCAGGTGGGTTCTCCACACCTTCTTCTTGTGGCTTATCTGCCTAATGCTAGATGAACACCACACAGTTATAAATACTCAGGTCAATATATATATGCAGGTATAGATATATATATTCTGGTCACTGTTTTACACTTTAACAAAGAAAACCACTAGCCTGCTTTTTCTATTGCTTGTGCCACCCCGACTCCCATCTGCCTGTGGTGTAGCTGGCAGGAAATGTGAGCCACTGAGTCCCGTGGGGTGACCACCTTACGTGGCCCCGTCGCACTGGCCGACAGTCAGTTTCAGAGCCCCCTGCTCGTGCAGGCTCTTGAGGGCCTTGAACTCCAAGGGCATGGTGTGGGGGCTGGCCTGGGAGGTGTAGCCGTACTTGAGGCTGTCATAGTAGTGGTATTTGACAGGGTTCTGGTTCTGATCGAGTGGAAAGGGCCAGAAGCCGTAGAGGTAGATCTGGTTGCAGAACCGCGTGGCCAGGGTGTACATCAACAGGCCAGTGGTGGGTCTTTTGATGTGAACTTTGTTGGTCAGCCAGTATCTGAAAAAAAAAAAAAAAAGGGAAAAAAGAAACATAAGTTTGTGAATCACTGTTTCTGGGAAGAGGGAGATTTTATCCTGCCTGGCAGCCTGCCTCCTGCCACGCCAGGAGCCTTAGGGACCAATCAAGCCACAGATCCCTGGTTGCCTTTGCAGGGGACTGACAACCACCATTGGTTAAGCAGCCGAGCCACTTCTTGGACTGGGAGCTTTCATATACACGAGTTTAAGGAATTCTCAAAACAAGCCTGTCTGTGGGTACGGATGCCGGCGTGGGGACCAGAGACAAAAAGTGGCTTGCCCCAGGTCACCCAGGCAAAAAAGGGCAGCATCTTGACTTGGGTCAGCAAACTTTTTCTGTAAAGGGCCAGATGATAAATATTTATGGTTTCGTGGCCACATAGTCCCAGTTGCAACTGCTGGCCCTCCGTGTAGTTGTAGAATTAAAGAGCCACAGAACACACAGGGGTGTGGGCAGGGCTGCCCTTCAGCAGTACTTTGCTGACTTTGGATAAAGCACCTGCTCTTGCGCGGTGCACGCTGCCTTTCAGGGGTCCCGCTGTGCTTCCCTTTGTGACTGCCATTCCTGACTCTGTCCTTGCTGCTTGAGTGCCTTCAGATCTCCTTCCTGTCCCTGCCTACAGGAGACCCACCTCTGATGCAGTAGCCCGTCTCTGACCACAGGTGACTCTCCTGGAGTCAGGAGTCGAGGAAGAGAAGGAGGAAGAGAAGGAGGAGGAGGAGTCGAGGAGGAGGAGGAGGAGGAGGAGGAGGAGGCGGCGGAGGAGGCTGAAGAGCACTAGACAGTGGTTTGCCCTGGGAGGCTGGGCTCTGCCCACTCTTTTCCTTCTAAACACCCGGCACTACATCTTGGTGTTCCCACCTCTGAAACAGAGCCCCCGCCTCCCACCTCCAGGCACCAGCCAAGGGCAAAGAGAGGAAGCACGGAGAGCTGGAGAGAGCAGGGTGTCAGGCGCACCTGAGCCAAGAGTGCAGTGAGGAGGACACTGTCTCTGTTTCACAGACAAGGACACAGGTGCGGAGGAGGTAAATAATTCAGAAGACTTGAGTTTTAGTGACAGTTCTGTCACCAACAATCTGTGTGCTTTGGAGCAAGTCACTTCTCCCTGCTGAGTCTAATTTTTAAATTTATGCAATGATGGGGCATAGTCCAGATGATCGCCAAGATATCTTCCAGGTTCCAACATTCTAAGACAACTTAGCAGTTTCTCCAGAAATGGGAAAGCGTCCATTCCATTTGTCATCATTCCTGCTTTCCACCACAGTTGCTCTCCCACAGGGACTTAGAACTCACGTGATATGTGGTCTAACCTCTTTATTTCTAGTAAAATCTTCCACTTTCCCTAGGCTGGATCCCTTTAAAAGCAACACTAACACCTTGGCAGAAAGGCGTAATTCCTTACCCCAAATTCCTTGCCACGGTGTCTCTAGACCAGACGTGGTCCACGTTTTCCTGTCTTCAAATGACCCCCGTGAGTCCCCACCCCACATGCTCCCAATTGCCTCTCTGAAAACACCCATCCCCAACCAAAGTAAAGGCGGGTGCAGTTTCCGGTGACTGCACAGTGACGTGTATGACTTTATAATCAAACACACCAATTAAATTCCTGCCAGAAGTAACCGTGTGCCAGACAGAACATTTACATATTGCCGAAAGATGAAACTGTTTTATATTATTCAATGCTTTTAGCTAAAAGGTTGGGGTTGGGGGCAGGTTCAGATACTACTTTCCTTTTGCAAAATGGTTCCTTCTTTAAAAAGGAAACCCCCAAAACGTTACAGAGAGTCCTTCTCAAATTCCTTTCATTTGTTTGTTTGGAGGAAGTATTAGCCTTTGAATCAGACAAGGTTAAAGATTCCTAATAAGCCATATAATTTCAGTAAAGCATGCAATATTTGATAAAGTAAAATGCATCTCCACGGCCCCCAGCCGGATTGTCAGTCCGGGGTGAGTGGAGCCTCTGCTTCGACATTGCTGGTGGAGGCTGTGGTCCCAGACGGCCAGAATCGGGGCGGATGTGGGGATCCTGGGCACAGGAGGAGCCTCCTGAGCGGCCCCTCGTTTGTTCCATAAGCCTGTCACTGGAAGACCCCTTTCCTCGAACTTGCTACGATTTCATCCTGTCTGGGCCAAGAAATTTCCCAGTAGCTGAATTTTCCAACTGGGATTCGGAGGGAGGGACAAAGGCAGAGAAGAGGACAGTGGCTTGGTCACTGCAAACACAATGCAACTGAAAAATAAGCGGAGGAAGGGTTTGTGGACATACTGCAGCTCTTCATCATTTCTTTCCTGTGGGGCGAGGTCTCCATGTGACAGCTCGCTAGGCCGTTACCTTCCACCTCTAGTAGCCCTCCAGGCAGTTCTCTGAAACCTCTCCCTGCTCCAGGTACGATCCGAGTTCCACAGTGCAGAACATAAACTCTGCAAGACCTGGCCCCCGCCTCCCCCAGGGGCGGCTCTCACCCACGCTGCGCTCCTGCGCACAACGCACGGCCACAGCTCCCGTGGCTCCGTGCTGTCGCACGCACAGGCCTCCCCTATCACTGCTCGGATCGAGACTCCTTTGCGCTTTTGCCCTGCCTCTGGGCTGTACAGAGTGTGTCCCTGTGGGCAGCTGTGGTCACCTGCACACCAGCGGCTTCCCTGGGCTCCGTCTCAGGGGCTGCAGTGCGCACGCGTGCCTTTCCTGCTGAGCTGCTGCCAGTCCTGCTGTCTCTGTGCCGGGGCCTGGAGAAGCTTGACTGCTGAAGAAGTGGATGGTCCTGTATGTGTGCTTGGTTTTTCTTTTTTCCTCTTCCATCTGTGATTCCATGGGGCCTTGGCCGATTTTCTCTGGGGTAGGTAGGGGGCTGGGGCAGGGGCAGGCGGGTACTGGTCTCGTAAGAAAAAGATCTGGGACCGTGAGGAGCAGCCTATGGGTAGCGTGTCCCACCGAAGCCCTGGCTGGGTCTGGGCCAGACTTCCCGCCGCTCTGCTGATGTGTTGCTCGATGGTCCTGAGGTCCCTTCTCCTTGGCCACAGGGAGGCCTGGGGCTAGAAGAAACCAGAGCAGTGCATCTGCCTCCCGTATCCGCTGCTCTGCCCAGGACGCAGAGAGCTTGCGCTGACGTCCCATTTCTGCCCCGTTGCCCTCTCCCTCTGAGGGAGGAGGGATGAGCCAGGCTGAGGTGGTCCCCGGGGATGCCTGCTGCTGGGGGGGGCGGGCAGCCAGCATCAGCCATCCTGGCTTCAGACCAGGTAACACCGCTGGGACGCTGACACTGGGGAGCCACTCCCCAAAGAATCCCCAAGACGCTAAAAGTACTGCCTGCAGCTATTGGGTGTTTTCAAGCGGCGGTACTGTGGTCAGGGTTATTAGAAAACTGCCCACATCTCAGCTCTGCTCTGAGCTCTAGGTGAGGTCTGTCTGGTTTGAACAGCTCATTTACGCGCCTTCCTCTCTCTTCAAACCTTCCCACCCACACTACACGGCTCCTCCCCGCCGCCCCCATCACCCAACTGTGACCTGACCCAGCACCAGTAGCCCCCTGCCAGCATCTCACCCTTACCCAGCACTTCACAGGGTGTCCTCGACCCCGACGCGCACCACAGACCCAGGCCCCGCGGGGCCTGAGGACGGAGCAAGACCTCAGAGGGTGAGGAGCAGAACCGGGGCTTCCCTTCAGGCCTTCTGACTGCAAGTCCGTGTTCTTTCCCCTTCGTGTTGCAGCCCCAGCAGATTCGTGGGCAGCCAGGAATGTGGCTCGTCTAACGTGATCGTCCTGGGACTGCCCTGTGTGGCCATCTGCTCAGTCACCAGCTAATATGGGAGGCACAGTGCTGGCTTGGGGGATGCTTGATGCTGAGGTTGGGGCTTGTTGGATAAGGAACCCTTGCTGAGACCACCTCAGCACTGTCTGTGCTCAACTGAGCTAAGCCGAGCTTGGAAAGCTCTGGGGGACGAAGGCAAGGGGATCGTAAACAGGAGAAAAATCCCAGAAGAGCAGGGGCTGATGTTGGGATCCTCCCACACACCCCTGCAAAGTGCTTGTCCACATCCCACAGTGGGGAGCTCCCCTGCTCCTAAACTAGTGCATTGCATTTTCAGCTCTGACGCGGAGGTCCTCACCTTAGGCTGCACACTGGAGTCACCTGGAGCTTTAAGAGATGCATGGATCTCACTCCCAGGTGCAGCCTGGACGCTGGGATTTTTACATCCTCCCCCAGAAATTCAAATGTGCAGCGAAGACTAAGTCCTGTTCTGCCTGGTAGGTGGTTCTGCCAAAAGAACCCAAAGATGAGATGTATTTAGAAGAAAAGAGTAAGCATTAGGAATAGTCACAGAGTTTCAAAGACTACTGGGCCTGGAGAACGCACGTAGCTCAGCAGCCTGGCAGGGGATATAACCGAGTGAGCTGGCATTTGGGGGCATGTGTAAGGAAAACTGACACCTGGCCTCAGTGTTGCCATGGCAGTAGGGAGCCGTGGGGATTGGGGCATCTCAGTGGGTGCCCGGTTTTATTGTATCCAGTATGGTGCTCTCAGATCTTCTGATCTTTTTGAGTATCAGAAATCTGGATTTTTATGCATAGTCTTCAAATTTTTAAATGTTAGCAAACTAATTAAAAAAAAAAAAACCACCACGTGAAGCCGTATTGGGTGAATCAAATAGGCCATATCTGTGTAGTAAATCCACGGGCCTTCTGGATTGAACTTGTCTTTTTCTTTCATTTCCCAGAGGAAAATGTGGGAGTCCCGGGGACTTGCTTGAGAAGAGACATGCTTCTTGTGCAGCTGGGTGGACAGATCTGGATAAAATGTAGCTTCCAAGACGCCTGGTTCTTGGGCATTTTTCACCCCAGGGCAATTCTGGGAAGGGTTTGAGCTGGGAGTATGTTGGTTGCGGCTACAGGCCAATGCTACCCAGGGACACTTGAGCCACCGGCAGCGTCCCCGCACGAGACCATCTCACTGATGCTCACTCCCTGAGGCCTAACACTGGCCAAATAAACAATGGTCTGTTTACTTTCTGATAGTAAGGCCTTAGCAGGGGAAGGCCTTTGGAAATGAATTTCTTTTCAGGCCATCAACACTATGCCTGGAAAGGGGGAGAGAAGAATTTAACCAGTGATGAGACATCCAAGTAGCTCATGGGTGGTTCTGAGGCTACACAGACATGAGCTACATCCCCTTGCCTTTCCCAACGTGTCCCTTTGGTGAACTCTTATTTTTCCCCTCCAAAATAAAAGCACATGCATCACATCTTCCTGGAAATATTCCCCTTGTTCTACCCTCTTCTCCCCAGCTCAGACTGTGCTAATCACCTCCATCTGATCATTAGGCTTCGTGTCTGCTTCTCTGACTGCGCTTAGCAACCCGGGCTGATCACTCATTACTGTATGAGTGGGGCTCCTACACAAAATTCTGTGACCTCCCCAAGAGCAGGGACCCCACCTTACACCCTTCTGTAGGAGGATTCAAAGGCATCCGGCTCAGTGCGTGCTGTATTCAAGGCGCCACGGCAGAGACGGTTGCGCTCAACAAACAGCGCATGGGCTCTCCCGCATCTCCCAGCATCCCTCGTAACTGGGCTGGGGTCATGTGGCCAGTTCTGGCCTATAGGCTGCGACAAGAAATGTGCCCTTTCTTGGCTGATGTTCTTTGAGGGCAGGTTCTCCCACTTTCTCTTCTCTTGCCTTGGAGAACTTCGAAGCCTCCTGTTACGATGGTGTCGGCCTGAGACGGAAGAATCCTAGGTTCCTGAATCGCTGCTTGGAAGAGAGTCCCCGCCAACTCGCATCACACTTGGCAAGAGTGAGAAATAAACTTCTGTTGTGCTAAAGCACTGGCGTCTCGGGGTGTGTTATTGTAGCACAGCCTAGAATTGATTATCCTGACTTTTATTGCACTCAGCAAATGCTGGACTCCAGTGGAATTGAAAAATGGAAAGACGTAGGCAAGAACAAAGCAGCGTGTGTGGCTTTGTAACTGTGGCCAGCTGGGACAGGAATAGAAACGCCCAACCCCTCAGATCTGGGGCCAGGCTTTTCACCAGAATCGCTAACCGGGAAAGGTGTTAACAGCAGCGAGGCTCCAGAACAAATCGAGGGCTCAGCGGCGTGGCGGGACCCACTTATTTCCTGTTCTGCCTTCACAGGTAAACAAGAACTCCTGGCGATGTCTGACGGGGACACAGGAGTGCCATTTAATGAGCAGCTTGTAACAGAAGCTGACCGAGTTATGCAGGAACAAATCACTCTCGATTTCCTTTATGTCTCCTCAGTTGCTCTGGCCAATTTAAAGACTGTCCGTGGCCAACTTGTAGACTGTTTCTTTCCTTAGGATAACAGCTGGGTGCTAAAACACAAACTAATTAATTCAGCCTTCCTGAATGAGGTTAGCTGGATGCATCCGGGACACTGTATCGACAATGCACCTTTAATATCCCAGTCTTGAGATTTTAATTAGAAGGCAAAGTAATCTCAAAGAAGGCAGCAATTATTTTTCAGATTGGCTACCCCAATTGCCATGACGATTAAGCGGCGTATTTTATGAGCATGGACAGCGATCAATGAGGATTGCCAAAATCATCGCTAAAGCACATTTGTCCTTCTCCCTAGTTTTCTGGGCTGGGTACGTGGCAAGCATAGTGGCTGCTGCTGTTGGCAGAAGGGACCAAGAGGACCTTCTCCAAGAAATTAAAAACACAGGGATAGAGTTCATAATGTCCTTAAAAAGCAGGACTGCCTCAAAGGTGGCTGTCCAGGGACACTTGCTGATACTTTGTGCACAAGAGCAGCAGCAGAGCTGGGGACAGAGATCTCAGACTGCTGGTGTCCTCCCTGTATCAGCAGCCTCAGCCCCAACCTGGGCCCCCAAAGCCCACTGCTGTCCTTTCTTGGGGACCACTGCTCAGGGCTCTGGTGTGCGGCAGCGTTGAGACTGCCCGGCTCTGGCAGGGGTTGTCATTAGGAGCTGGCCAAGCCATGGGGATGCTGGAGACTGATTTCTCACCCCCAGGCCTCCGGGCCTGCCCAAGCCAACACTCTCGCTCGAGCCAGCCGGGCTGGCCTCAGAGAAGACCACGCCACTGAAAACTGTCCAGTGACTCCTGGAGTCCACAGGATAAAATCTGACGGCCTCTGCCAAGCTGTGAAGCTCTTGAGAACTGGGCCTGCAAATCTTGCCCAGACCCTGGTGTGCACAGCCACACTGCTATAAGCAATTTCTTGGTTTCTTCCAGGATACCTCCCACGTGCTTCTTGCTGGCAGTCCCTTCTTAGGTCTGAGCTTTGATGTCACTTCCTCCAGGAAGCCTCCCGGACCTCCCTGGATGGTTTCGTGTCCTGTTTGTTGTTCTTCCCCTATCATGGAACCCATGACGTGACACTAATTAATTGTTTGCTTGTCTTTTCCTTCCCTATGATTTAAAATTCTGTAAACAAGTGGACTGACTTCCTGCTTCTCTAGAACTCCAGAAGTGGGTACTTCACAAATCTTAATTTCATTCAGTGAAGCAATGGATGAAAATTAGCAAGCAGAGGGCAGTGGATCACTCTGGGGCCATTGCCGGGAGAGGTGAAGGAGCCCAGCTTCATTCTAAACCTTTCTAGACAGCCACCAGGACAGGCAGGCAACCACCACCCTGGATAGCAAGTTGCCAGAAGTGAGGAGGAAGACCAGGCTGCTGGTCGTTTGGCGGTTCCTCCTGCGACAGGGTGGGCCCCTCAGAGGAGAGAGGTTGCTGCTCATGCCCAAGTATCACCTCTGACCCCACAGGCCCAGTAAGACCGTTTCTTGGGGCTTAAACCTTCTGGCTGGATTCCAGAGTTTAAATTGATGCCACTCCAAACAAACAAAATTATATTCACTCTCATTCACAATCAAAGGAATCCAATTTCAAACAACAGATACCATTTTTCACTGGATTGGCAAATATAACAAATGTTGATAGCACACCTGTTGGTGAGGTTACCAGAAAACAGCCATTTTCAATGATTGTAGGTGAGGGTGTACATTGGCACCTACTTCTAGGAAGGGCAATTGGCGCTATCTATGAAAATTAACAATGCAAATTGGCAAAGACATTTCTAAAAAGAGAGCCTGTGGGGGCAAGGGCAACATATGTAACCTAAACATCTGTACCCCCATAATATGCTGAAATTAAAAAAAAAAAATAAAAAGAGAGCCTATAGATTCACATCTGCTTGCAGATACCAGTACGAGGGTGATCGATGGAGCATTGATCATTCTGGCAAAAGACTGGACACATTCTCAACCCCCCCAACTCTTCTGCTTACATGAATTACGGTCCAGACTCACGGTGAACTGCTAGGCAGCCGTGAAGGAGAACGAGGCGGTGTGTGTCGATATGCAATAATTTCCAGAATTTAGCAAGGTGCAGTACTTAAAACATGTTCCCTTATGTGTAAAAAGGGATATTTCTGGAAGGATCCACACACAGAAAACCAGTTGAACAGGCTGCCTCTGTGGTGGTGGGGGGGACGAGGGGTGTGGGGCTGAGCTTGCTTGTCACTTTAAATCCTTTTTTCCCATTTGGATTTTTCTTTTTACTATGTGCACTGCTATTTTAAAAAAAATGAGAAAGAGAATCTATTAAAGACAAACAAGTGCCAGCAGCCATCTGTGCCGTAATACCGCAGACCTCTCCCCTTCTCTGCGGAACACACTTCCAGAGAGGCGAGTGTGGTCTGCCTCACTCCCTGTCCGCTGGAGGAGGCTGGGACCAGGGGGGGAAGGGACTGACCCTGGGGCCACATTCTCTGGATGAGATGGCCTGTCTGGAGGGGCACCTCGACCTGTGCTGTTCTCGCCCTTTGTTCTTTGTCCCTTGCCTAGGCGCTCACCCTGCCCTCCCGTCTCTGCTCCCTGCTGGCCGGTGGCAGGGCCTGCTTTGCTCATCGGTCTGCAGGCCCTGGCGGGAGGTGGGCTGAATCACTGCCATCCCAAGGCTCAGGCCCAGCACTCCTGGTGCCTCATTAAGCACAAATTCACAGCCTTGTCAGCACCAGGCCAGTGGGCTGGGCATCTGCATGAGCCAAAGAGCTGCTTTCTGCCCGAGGGCCGCCCTCTCTGTAGGTCGCAGCCTCCCCGCTGTTGTAATTAAATTAGAGCCACTCGCCACCAGCTGCTGACCACGGCGTCCCACTTCCCATGGCCATGCTCACGTGCCTTGGTGTCCTTCCCCTCTGTTGCTCACCCCCCTCGCCAACAGTCAGCCAGGGCACTGTGCCACTCAGAGGGCCGGCAGAGCCAGAGGCCCCTGGGAGAGCTGCTCAAGCTGGGGTGGGGGCTGAAGCCTCCCTTGCTGGCATCAGAGGCCGGGCCCTGCCAGCTGCCGGTGAGAGTGGAAGGCCAGGCCTCTGCGCTGGCTTCGGCACCACGCTCCTCTGCCCCCGTAGTGCCCAGGCCGGTGGACTGCCTCAGATGCGCAGGAGTCTTACAAGCACCCTGTGGGGCAGAGATGCTCCTGGCACAGAGGTGTTGAATCAAACAGTCCTGGCATGGGAAGGGGGACCACCTACCAAATGTCATGGATTGATTTATGTCCCTTCACCACATTCATGTGCTCAAGTTCTAACCCCCAGTACACTGGAATGTGACCTTATTTGGAGATAGGGTCTTCACAGAGGTAACCAAGTTAAAATTGAGCCATAAGGGTGGGCCTTAATCCAACATGACTGCCGTCCTTATAAACAGGGAAAACGCGGAGACAGACAGGCATACAGGCAGCACGCCACGTGAACAGGAAGACGGCCATCTGCGAGCCGTGGATAGGGCCTGGAACAGCTCCTCCCTCACAGCCCCAAGAAAGAACCAGCTGTGCTGACCCCTTGGGTTTGTACTTCCAGCCTCTAGAAGGGTGAGACCATGCATTTCTGTTGTTTAAGGCGCCCCATCTATGGGACTTTGCTATGGCAGCCCCAGTCAGCAAACCAACATGCCAAGTCTGTCTGTATGATGTGGCTTTCCCCCTCCACGGCCCCAGTGAGGGTGCTTGGCTGCTGCCTGGACATCTCCAGCGATGCTGAATTCACAGCCTCCCAAGCGGCAGTCAAGCTCATTTCAGGTGATCTTATTTCTTAGAATGTTCTTCCCAGTGTCCAGATGGACTCTGGCCTCCTCCCCCAACCCTGGTATTACACCTGGAACCTCACAGACCAAATCTATGAGCCCCTCAAGGGCAGAAACCTTGTTTTACTGATTTTTTTCTTATTCCGCTAGCACAGGCCTGGAGCCTTTAAGTGCCTAAGGAGTGTTTGTTGAATGCCAGAGGATGGCTCTCACGCTTCTTAGAGCCTTCTTCTCTCTCAACACCTTTCAACTTCCAAATTTCTCTGCCACTGTGGTCCTTCTCCAGCCTGGTACCCAAAACTAAAGGTGATTCTCCGAGTGGAATACGATGAGGCAGAGTAAAACAAGGCCACCACTGACCTCTCTGACTCACAAAGATGTTCTACACCCCTTGTTGCAGCTTAAGATCACGTCACTTTTTTGAGCAACCACACACCCACTGAGGGTTGGTACCATTCATCCCTCTGCTTTGTGCAAATGTTTTGAACCTGAGTACAGAATTTTGCATGTGTCCATATGAAATTTCTTCTTTGACTGATTTGGATTTAACCCTGAGATCCAAATATTGAGAATCATCCAAAAGTCACGTCACTAGTGAATTTGCTAGATAGACCACTGATGCTCCTATTCAAGTCACTGGTAAAAATGGGGACAGGCACCGAGCCTGGGGGCAGGTTCAACATTAATTTACTTGATTAGCATCCTTTGGGTGTCAATGGCCACCAGATAGTGGTGAACCTATCAAGGACACATGAAGGAGGTGGCCGTGGGAAGAGTAGAGACCTTTGATGTCTGTACATGTGGATGCTAATTCCAGCTCCCACCTCCTCCTCATCTGCGTGACGTTGTGCAACATACTTGCCATTTCTAAACCTTAGTTTCCTTATGAATAAAAAGGGCATGAAAGTAGCATCTATCTTATAAGGTTGTTCTGAGAAGTTAACCTGTGTTAGCTCCACGTTGCCCATAAAACGCTTTGTCAAAATAGCTGACTTATACGAAACGACTGAGCCCACGTCTACCTGTCTGGGCAAAGATTGCTCATCCCAGATGGCCCTTTTTCAATTCTGCACGATTTGGAGAAGATCACCGCCAGCTGCTCGCTGGTCTTACTGCAAGTTTTCCCCTGGGATGTTCATTGGTCTTGATTTCGTTGATAGCAGCGGCTCCCAAACTTCCGCTGTGCACCGAATGGCCTGGAGCGCTGTTAGAACAGAGTGCTGGGCCCCACCCCTAGCCTTTGTGATTTAGTAGGTCTCAGGTAGGCTGAAGAATTTGTATTTCTAACAAGTTCCCAGGGATTCTGATGCTGCCGGCCTGGGGACCATACTGAGAACCACCGGTCTAGCACAGCAAACTGTGCCTGTCAGTAAAGACGACAAAGGCCCAGTTCCCACATCCAGGCAAAAGACCCATCTCCTTTGCTGAAAACACAGAGATAAAACAGGAGTTGAGGCGTCCATTCGACCTTCGTCCTTTGCTGCCTCTAAACCATCTGCCCTTATCCTTTTGGCTCTTCTTGTTTGAAACATAAAAAGCCCTTTTTCTTTTTCTTAATATTTCCATCCGCTCAAGCCCATTCTGGCTTTGCCCTCCCTGACATGATTCTTCTGGGCCCCTCACCATTTCCTAGTTCCGTGCAATCGAGGAAAGTGGGTGGGGACTAGGAGCAGGGAGATGTCCTGGGTCTGGCCTTTACCAGCCATGGGGCAAGGAACTCCTTCAGGCTCAGTTTTCTTATCTTGAAAGTGGGGATAATGGCAGCAGTTCTCTCACTGCACAAGACAACGCTTAGCATGGTGTCTGACACGTAAGCGTTCACTGTGGTAACAGGTGCGCCTCATCTATGTTTCTGCATGTCCCGGTGCAAGCCATCCAGAGCAGCATTCAGAATGTGTGACTGCGCAGTCACCATCTGAGGACGTCTGCTCTTCCTCTGGAAGATGTCTTGGATGTGAAGGTACAGCCAAGTAGATCTGGCAGGTGAAGCCAAAGGCACGGTCACAGGTGAATGGCATGAAGAGCCCCCACTGGGTTTCAACACGACAGTGTTGTGTCTCATGTGCTCTGAACCACTGCAGTGTGCGCCTGGAGTCCGGACGCGCTGCTACCCGCTGCGGTCTACTAGCACCACCAGCCCACTGCGCTCACTGCCACCCTCCACCCCAATCCGGAACTAGGAGGGTACAAGCTTCTGCTGCATCTGGTGCTGTGATTAGAGCCAGATAATGTGGCTCGGCTCCTGGCTGCGCCACTTACTGGCTGGGTGACCTCATACAAATCACCTAACTTGTCCCAGCATTGAGTTCCGCATTTACAAAATGGAGACACTAGTATGTCTCCAAAGTTGATTCTCACTTGAAACTCCCACCAGCAAAGCACGAAAGTTCCAATTTCTCCACATCTTCACCAACACTTTAAAAGAAATTGTTTTGATGACAGCCATGCTAGTGGGTATGAAGTGTATCTCATGGCAGTTTTGACTTGTATTTCCCTAATGATTGGTGGAGCATACCGTCATGTACTTATTGGCCATTGGCATATCTTCTTTGGAGAAATGTCTATTCAAGTCCTTTGCTCATTTTTAAATTGGTTTTTTGTTTTCTGGGGTTTTCTCTGCTGTTAGTTGTAGGAGTTCTTTATATATCCTGGATGTTAATCCCTTGTCAGGTATATTATCTGTAAATATTGTCTCCCATTCTATGACTTCTCTTTTCACTTTCTTGATATATTGTCCTTTGATATACAAATATTTTCAATTTTGATACAGTCCAATATATCTATCTTTTCTTTTGCTACCTGTGCTTTTGGTGTCATACTTAAGACACCATCGCCAAACCCAAGGTGATGAAGATCTTCCCCTATGTTTTCTTCTGAGTGAATTTCTTCCAAGTAAAATGTACATTTAAAAATAGTTAAAATGGTACATTTTGTTAGGTATATTTTATCACAATAAAATATTTTATTCCCACACCCCATACCTTATAAACAGGGGATTTACTGGGCAACACATCTTTAAATAAGGAAACAAGATTATTCTGCAAACTATAGTCCACTACTGAGACTTCAAGGTGAAGAACTCATGACTGACTGATCTGACTTGGTCCATTGCTCCGACTACTACAGTCCTGTATTAAATTGAGCTAAATGCACTTTCCTTCTCGTGGTTTCGCCCTCCAGATCTCCTGAGTCCATAGAACAGGTCTAATCCCGTTCCCACGAAGTAGCTCTCCATGTGGCTGGTGGCAGCTGCCATGACCACATTAGTCACGACTGATTGGTTGCATGCTGCCCCCGTGGGGCTCAGGGGGAAGACAGGTGATTTAATCAAACAAGTCATGGCTCTGGCATTGAACCCTTTGCAAGTGTCCCTACCTCCAGCGTCCATGTTTCTGACGCGAGGCCACATTGCCTGTTGGCCAGGTTCCTCCTCAGCCTTCTTCTCTACAATCCCTTGGTCTTTCGTCATGTGATTTTGTTCTGTGTCTCTCCCCAGCCTATTTCTCCATTTGCAGTGACTGCCAGGTAAGGTCCACCAAGGCAGAGGCTTACTGCACACACTGCCCACTTTTTCACCGATGCCCTACTGGATCCCGCACCCTACCAGGCCCAATGGCCCACGGAGGGAGAGGACCATTGGTGGAAATCCATTCCAAGGCCCCCGACATCCCCTTCTCCCCACCTTCTCCCCTTGCTAAGGCAGAGGCCATCCCCACCCATCTCTCCTGCAGTATTTCCTCCCGGGAGCTCCTGCATCTGAAGATGTGGCAATCTCAGGATTAACAGCCTGTTTGTTTAAAGGGCTTATTACTGGTGCTTAATGCTATTTTGACAGATGAAAGTGAGTCAATTATAGCTGGAAATAGCTCTGGCTGCATAGTTTCTTCCAGGTGGTTGCCCATTCCTCATCCAAGGGACTGTGTCTTTTTCCTCTTGTCCCTTTGGGCCTCCAAATTATCTTAAGAGTTTCCTCCTTCCAGGAAGAAACAATATTTAAGGCGAGGAGCCTAAATCCATGAGATGGGAGGTGCTGCTGCAGACCCACTCTGCGACAGGGATGCAGTGAAAAGATGCTGAAGGGACAACCTCCAGGCTAAGGGGTGAGCCTGTGTCCATACAGGCCTCACTCTGCCCCTTACTGAATGTCTCTCCACGTCTGTCTTGGGGGCAACGGGTTTCCTGTGTTGATACCCATCATAATGAGACCAGTGCTGGTCACAGGCTTGGGTACCCTGGGAATCACCTTTACGAGGACAAGAGTTCTTTGTGGGTGGTGCAGAGGGCTCCCCAGGGTCACATCGAGTTATGCTAAGGCCTCCATGAAGGGCATTGCGATGCATCTCGGTCAGCAGGGAGTCTGTGCACTGGGATCCCTCGTGTCCCTGGGGAAGGGCTGTGGCCTGCCATGCAGCTGGATGGGCAACTGGACACAGGGCCTGGCCCCACGCTGGGAGGTCAGGAGTGTGGTGGGGTATATATTTGTAACAGGCATCTCAAACTTAACAGGTCCAAGAAAAACTCTCTTTCTCAATACCCCCAAGCACGCTTGGGCTTCTCCAGCTCTCCTATCACAGAGTATGGCACTGCCATCCACACATTTGCTCAAGCTCTTAACCTCAGAGTCATTCTGGATTTTTCTCTTTCTCTCACCCCTTATGGTCCTTAAATAGAATCCACCAGAAAATCCTGCTGCCTCTACTTCCAAATTGTATAGCAAATCTGACCAATCTGTTACATATCCTATGCCGCCATCCTGGTTTAAGCTACCATTATTTTCTGCCTGAAACAGCGTCGTAACAAAGACTCCAGCTTTCATTCTTGCCAGAGGGATCTTTTAAAGACAGAAATCAGATCTCCCCCTCACCTCCACAACTGCCCTTCAAGCTGAGATTCCAGTCTAAACTCCTCACCGTGGCCCAGAGGCTGTGCGCACTCTGGCCCGGCCTCTCTCGCAACCCCTCCTGTGCCTTTGCTCCTCGCTTACTCTGCGCCGACCACGCTTATCTCTTTGCTGATCTTTGAACACACACTCCCACCTCGGGGCCTTTGCGTGTGAGGTTCCCTCCACCTGGACGTTTCCTCCCCCAGATCTGCACCTGGCTGGTGCCTTCTCGTCCCTCAAGTCTTAGCTCAAACCAACTTCTTTCCAGGGAAGACTTTTCTGATAGCACTATTTGAAAGTATCTTATTTGTTTATCAGTAATTTATCTTCTCCTATAAGAAAACTTAAAAAAAAATTTTATTAAATTTTAATTAATTAATTAATTTTAGGGACGGGGTCTCACTCTGTTGCCGAGGCTGGAGTGCAGTGCCATCATCATAGCCTGCTGTAATTTTGAACTCCTGGGCTCAAGCGATCTTCCTGCCTCAGCCTCCTGAGTAGCTGGGACAACAGGCATGTACCACCATGCCTGCCTCATTTTTCTATATTTTTGTAGAGTTGGGGTCTTGCTATGTTGCCCAGGCTGGTCTCAAACTCCTGGCCTCAAGTGATCCTCCAGCCTTGGCCTTCCAGAGCTACTGTACCCGGCTTACAAGAAAACTTAAGTGCTAATGAGATCTGGGACTTTATCTTATTCACTACTGTATCACAGTGTCTACAACAGGTTCTGGCACACAGTTAGCACTCAATGAATATTTGTTGAATGAATATATGTAGGTTTTAAAACATGTTCACAAATGGGCACTCTTCCATTAAGAGGTTGGGTCTATGTCCACTCCCCTTGATTCTGGGCCACCTTAGTGACTAGCTGGCCAGTAGATTATGATAGAAGTGACACTGTGTAGTCTTAAAAGGTGATGCGGCCTTGGTCTCTGGACCACTTGTGCTGGAGACTGAGCCACCACGTATGCAGTCTGACCACTCTGATGTGAGGAAGCCCAATCCAGCCCACACAGAGAGAACACATGGAGAAGCCCTAAGATAACACGAAGAGGGAGAGACGCGTGGTCAACCCCAGCTGCTCTGGCCCGCACTGTTCCACCTCCAGACAATCTGACTGCAATTGTATGAGAGAGCCTGACTAGAACCATCCAGCTGAGCCCTTCCTAAATTTCTGACCAACA
>NW_012144967.1:7208240-7254442 GCF_000956105.1 Propithecus coquereli
GAGTTGGGGTCTTGCTATGTTGCCCAGGCTGGTCTCAAACTCCTGGCCTCAAGTGATTCTCCAGCCTTGGCCTTCCAGAGCTACTGTACCCGGCTTACAAGAAAACTTAAGTGCTAATGAGATCTGGGACTTTATCTTATTCACTACTGTATCACAGTGTCTAGAACAGGTTCTGGCACACAGTTAGCACTCAATAAATATTTGTTGAATGAATATATGTAGGTTTTAAAACATGTTCACAAATGGGCACTCTTCCATTAAGAGGTCGGGTCTATGTCCACTCCCCTTGATTCTGGGCCACCTTAGTGACTAGCTGGCCAGTAGATTATGATAGAAGTGACACTATGTAGTCTTAAAAGGTGATGCAGGCTTGGTCTCTGGACCACTTGTGCTGGAGACTGAGCCACCACGTATGCAGTCTGACCACTCTGACGTGAGGAATCCCAATCCAGCCCACACAGAGAGAACACATGGAGAAGCCCTAAGATAACACGAAGAGGGAGAGACGCATGGTCAACCCCAGTTGCTCTGGCCCGCACTGTTCCACCTCCAGACAATCTGACTGCAATTGTATGAGAGAGCCTGACTAGAACCATCCAGCTGAGCCCTTCCTGAATTTCTGACCAACAAAAATTGTAAAATATATAAAATGATTGATTTTGTTTAAGCCATTAAGTTTTGAGCTGATTTATTTTGCTGCAATAGATAAATGGGACAGAGTGAATGAATATTTAATATTGAACTATTTTCCGGTGGCTGCTATGATGGGCACTAGTGCTAGTCATAGCCAACTTACTGATCCAAGTGCCAGCGAGGTCTATGTCAGGCCATGCCAACGGGAGGAAACAAACAGGAGATTGGGAATTTCTATAGTACTAGTTTGGCTACAGCTGTCAAAGAGCCTCATCTGGGTTGACATGGACTTCTTAATAGGAATAGTTCAGAACCTCCTCAAAAGTCCCTGCTTATGCTCTTTAATACTTGGAATCTCTTTTCTGGAATCAGAGATCCAGGCCTAACCAGGAGAACCCTACTTGATTGGTTATGTCAAAACTCTTCTCAAGGAGAGTAGATTCCATTGCTTTGACTCTTTCTGTCTCTGTCATTATCACCTACATGAAGTTCCTTCTCCATCTCAGAGACAGGACCTCGTGGACAAAAGCATATCCCATCTTTGGAGAGCTCAGTCCAATCAATAAGATGTGCTCTGCAGAGTGAGAGAATATTACACTGGGAGGAACAGATGATGATGGTGATGATGGTGATGATGATGATGATGATGAGGGTAAGACTGCATGTCTCTACTGACATTACCCATTTTACTAGGCATTTCACATATATTATCTCATCTAGTCTTCACATCTTCCAATGTTACCATCCCCACCCGTATTTTACTGATGAAGCAACTAAAGTTTAGAGAGATTAAGGTGACATATTTGAAGTCGAGTGCCTCGGATCACGATTTTCTTGGAAATCACCCACCTGGGATGGTGTAATAGATATGTGACATGCCAGCCACTGTCCTCCTCCCACAGTCCTGGCATCTGTTCCCACTGAGCCTGGATACAGCCCCAGGATCACTCTCAGCACAGGTCTCCAGGCAGGCGCTACCAATTGGTCAAAATTGGCATGCCAGATGAAAGCCACTTGCCAAACCCCTCATTTCTAAGGAAGGGGGGCAGAAGGCCAGGTGACTTGCTGGGGTCATCCCAAGTGGGTGGTAGAGCTGGGATGGAAATGCACCCGGGAAAGGGATATCGCCTACAGAACATCCCCCACACTTAGTGATGGTCCCCCTGCCCCGTGGGGAGGCTGCTCACCCGCGGACGGCGTGCAGCAGGCGCAGGGAAGGGTATGCAGTCCGCACGTTGACACGGTGCTTCAGGATGAGCTCGTTGACCCACTCGACGCGCTCCTTGCCGCCCCTGGCCATGAAGGCAGGGATCCACAGGATGCTGCCGTTGAGGCTGTGCAGCCGCTGCAGCAGCTTCTCCCGCCACGTGGCATTGACCAAGTCCTCGAAGGCGCGCTGGATGACCGAGGGGTTCATGGTCACCAGGTCCGTCTTGAGCCCCACATCCCGGGCATACTCTTGCACTGGGGCCAGGTTGCACCTGCCGGGGAAAAAGGCAACATGGTTCTTTCGGGAAAGCTGAGACCTCTCCTTGTCTCGAACTTGATCCTGTCTTTGCCTCTCTTTGCTTCCCACCCAGGCAGCTCTCCCCTCCTCACGGGCCTCTTGTCATCCCTCTTTCTCCTCCTCCTGCTGTAAATGTTTACTGAGCTCCTACCACATACCTAGAACTTTTCGAGGCCCCAGGGGTGTAAAATGCCTGCCTTCTGGAGTTCAGGAGCTAGGAGAGGAGGAAAGAAGTAAGCCAGTCCTCGGCCCACAAGATGATGACGCTGTTGGCTGGGGTGACCTGGACCATTAGGTGACAGAGGGTGCTGAAGGCAGACTCCCAGGTTCAAAACTCAGGTCTGACACTTTATGCCTGTGTGATTCTCGGCAACTTGCTCAACCTCTCTGAGCTTCCTGAGAGCTTCCGTTACTTTAGCTACGATAGAGATCACAGTGGCACTTCTCCCAGGGATTCAAGGAGTTGCCACACACCCCGCACTTAGAACATGGCTGGGCCACACTAAGAGCTTGGCGAGTGTTAACTATTGTCATCGTTGTTCTGAGAAGCAGGAATAGTAGGTGGTGCTCCCAAGTGGTGACCCCTGGAGAAAGTCCAGAAGGATGGACAAGGAGAAGTCTAATAGGGACGAGGTACATGAAGGGAGGGCTTCTGCAGTTTGCCAAATCAGAAGGATCCCCCAGGCATTTGTTAAAAACACAGATTCCCCAGGTCACTCACCTGGAGATTCCGATTCAGCAGGTGAGCCTAAGAATTGATATTTATTTCTTACAGGATCGTTCTCCTCAAGTAAGTGTTACAACCAAGCAGTTTAGGGAACATCGTGCTATGGCATTTTAGGCATAAGAAATGTATCCAAGGGCAGGCAGGTGTGGAACAGTATGGGGGCTTGGGGAGGCACGTGATTTGGTCTGACTGGGGCATATTGTGGCACTGGAGCTGGAGAGGTAAGCAGAGTGAGCTATCAAAGGTCATGTGTCAGGGACTTCATTCTGAGGGCAAAAGGGAGCCACTGAAGGTTCTTGAGCAGGAGAGTGACTTGGGCAGATTTGCATTTTGGGTAACAGTCAGACAATAATAAGATGAAGTTGTAGTATGTACTGGAAGGGATGGAGTTGGGCATTGGAAGGCAAATGAGAGGCCACTGAAATCTCTTGCTGAACAAGTCAGGCTGCTATTTAACTTGAGGACTTGCTTGTGGGGGACCCCGCCTGGATGTGCACACCTGGGCTTCCTGTGCTGGGACTAGGATGGCAGCAGGGGGCACTGCTGGGGAGGCCTGGCTGCTGTCTGGCCTGCAGGATTTGATGGTGGGAAAGCCCTTTGACCAGTGGAAATAAGTCTGAGGAATCAGAATAAGTGCCTATAAAACAGAGGCTGGCGACATGGAGACCAGGGGCCACACACCATCGCCAAATGACAAAATTCATAAAGATACCATTTACCCCTTTCTTTAAGCGAGGACTTTTCTTCTTCGACAATTGGGGAGAAAAAGTAGATTAATCAGAAAGACAACTAACATTTATTGCGCCCTGGGCGTGTGCAGCCACTCGGCTGGCCCTTTAACACAGGTTAGCTCGTTTTATGATGACCCAGTTTTAACCACTCTCATTTCACAGATGAGGAAACTGAGGCCCACAGTGTGAGAATTAATTTGCCCAAACTCCCAGGGAGGGAACAGCAGGATTCAGGCTCGGGTGTGTCTGACTCATAAAGCCCGTTTGCTCTTTTCAGACTGGACCCTGCAAAGTATCCATTTTCCCCACCTGCACCCCCAGGCCTTGCTGTCTCTGACTGTGGCTGGGCATTGCAAGGGGACAGAACTGTCTTGGGACAGCTCCCCTTTGGGAGTCCCTGCCATGGGCCTCAGAGACTGGGGTGTCACTGCCAGCACATCAGCCAGTCTGGGCACCCAGGTCTCAGTTACCCCTACTGCCCTGAAACCCAGCAGAGCCCAGCTCCCACGCCTTCCTGAGGGCTGGGGCCCCCGCCAGGCCAACCTCCCGGTCCTGCGAGCAGGGCCAGGCGGACTCAGTGAAGTTCAGACACGCTGGAACCAACCGCTCCAAGAGGGGGTGTGGGAGGCAAAGAACGGGGCCCCGGTGGGTGGGGCCTGACCCCGGGGGCTCACAGGGCGGCCGGGGAGGGTGGGGCAGGAAACACAGGCCGAATACAATGTCGGCCAGTTTGGATGCCGTCCACTGGAGGATGCTGTGGGCTCTGGGACCAGGGACCGTGCAGCCCTGGGAGCAGCCCGGCCGTCATTCAACACAGGACCCGCTGGCAGCAGGGGCTCCGTCCCTCACCTGCAGAAGCATAAATGGGGGGCGCTGTGCAGTCCAGGCCTTTCTGGTGACCGTGTCTCAGGGAGGATGCCGGGGTGGGGGCGGCTCCGTCCTGAGTGGACTCCCTAGACGTCCCCCTTCCCCACTGGATGTGAACTGCTTCATTTGGGGGGAGGGGGGTCAGGCGGGGGTTAAGCCTGGTCTGGGCTCTCTTTGGTCGGACAGCGGGCCAGGCCTCCCGAAGCGAATTCTGGGGGGTGGCTGTGGGTGGGCTCGGCTCTGGGCAGGAAAGGAGTTGCTCCCTTCCAGGAACCACCGCGTCCACAGGCGCACGCTGAGGAGTCCTCTGCAGGGCGAGCGAGGCCACACGGCCCGGCCCTGGCCCCCGCCCGCTGTGTGACGTCGGCTCTCCGTGCCTCAATTCCTCAACGCCGGGGTACAGACAGAACATTCCTCACGGGCAGTTGTGAGAATTAAGTTCACCGTGAAGGGTGTAGAGCAGCACCGGGCAAGTGCTAAGTGCCCAGTGAATGCTAAGGGCACAGCGATGATTCACCGTGGAAGGGCGTTTGTGCAGCGGAGTCTCCCTGTGGAAGGGGGTGTGCGTGACACGCAGTGAAGTTCTGATCCCCGAGCACCGAAACACCTGTGAAGTCACTCTGTGCACGCGATCCTGGGAGGCCCCTGGGGCTCCCTTGGGACCAGCCCCCGACCAGCCTCAGTTTCCAGCGGCCCGTTATCACCAAAGGCGTAAACCTGCCTTCCCGCTCTCGCGCCCCTCTGCAGGCTGCTTCCGCCGCCTCCTCGCCATTTTCACTGGAGCTAAGCCGCACTCCAACCCAGCTCTTCTAGAAGCTGCCCTGAACTCCCCAGGAGGCGCCACGTTCGCAAGCCCATGTGTTTTGCATGCAGTGTGTCCTCCCGGGATGCACAAGCTCAGGTCCCCCGTGCAGAGGGTGGGGGGGTCTGCCGCGTCTGTGCCTCTCACAGGGTGAACGCCAGGCAAGGTGCACTGATGGAAGACTGGGACCGACGGGGACAGAGACATCCCCATGAGGAGCTTTGCCACCTCTGTCACCTCGGCAATTCCACACAGGGCCCCTCCTCTGCACTGGGCACAACCCTGCGCTGGAGCTCCAGAGACGGACACAGCCACTCTGCTTCAGAGGCGCTCACCGCCTGGGGGTGGGGCGGGCGGTGGAGACAGAGTCTGCAGAGAATGAACACTAGTGTGCTGTGCAAGAGACACAACGCTCACAACCTCACGCTCTCCTTACTGTCTGTGCGGGGCTTTGGGCTGCAGGGTGTCTCTGAGCGGAGGGCATGGAATAATCCCCCAGATGGGACGAACCTAGAGGAGGGGTCCCGGGGTAGGGGCTGGAGGAGCTAGTGCTGCCGCAGGGTGCTGTGTCCCTGGCATCAAATGTGAGGTCTGTACACAGTGGGGCTGCGTAATCTTGTCCTAAAACACCCCTCAAGTCTATCCCAGAGACACGAAGAACTTTGAGAGCCACGTGCATAGGCCTAAGGGTCAAAGGACACTGCATTTTCTGGAGTAGCTGTCTCCTTGGCATTTTGGGTCCCTATTTTCCAAGTGTGCGTGGACAAGTGTGGACCCGACTCCCAGGCGTGAGGTGGCAGCAGCCCCTGGGTGCCTGTTAGAAATGCAGCCTCTCAGGCCCACCTCAGACCTGGTCACTCTGCATTTAATAAGCCCAGGCGACTTGTGTGGGGCGCACCTTTAATGCCCACCCCTCACTCCTTCTCTGGCTTCCGATCAGACAGGCCTGCCACACTTCCTTCCTGCCTGTCCCCTCCCCTCAGCCTCCCGCTACCAATCTGTAGACTGGAGGCTTTGCAAAACAGGGATGAGCCGTGGGCTATGCCCCGCACAGACAGACCTGGCAAAGGAAAGCAAAACTGGAACAGCTTCGGCTGCCAGGCCACGGTAGCTCTTCGATCCCAGCGGATGCAGGCGTGGAGACACGGTCTCCTCCCGTGTCCCGGGGTTCAGGGAACTCTATGATAAGGCTGCTTCCCAAAGCCCCAGGACAAGGCTCTCTTTGCATCCGGACTGTCCCCATAGAAACCTGAGACCCAGAATGCAGCTCTGCCAGGGCTGGGGAGCTGTTCGGAAAGAAACTCGAGGCTCTGTGTGCCCTACTTTTGACCAGGGGACAGCAAGGCCTTGTTTCTGAGTCTGTATGGGTTGGGGGTCAGGTGTCAGGGCCCCAGGTAACTGTGTCCAAATGTCCCAGGTGACTGAAAACCGAGAGCTGACATTTAGAGAAAAAGATGGTCAGGTACAAAATGCGGGTTTCCCTGTTACTCCCTCGATTCCCAGATTGGGACAACAGGATAATACAGTTACTAGGAGAGCACCACCTTCCAAGACACTTAAAAGAGTTTTGCAAACTCGGTCCAACAACTGGCCAGCCCAGGAGACTTTCTACCGACCTTTTGTGCCAGGCCCTACCTAGAAGCTCAGCAAACTTTTTCTGCAAAGGGTCACATAAATAAATATTTTCAGCTTAGCTGGCTTTGTGCTGTCAGTGCTGCAGCTCTTCAGTTCTGCCCAGCTACTCCACTGGCTTTGCAGTGAGAAGCAGCCATGGACGGTAGAAACCGAGTGGCACGGCTGTGTTCCAATCAGGCTCCATTTGCAACAGCAGGCCCGGGGCTGCCGCCTGCCCACCTCCGCTCTGGATCAGTGATTCTCAACCTTGGCCGTACAGCAGAATCACCTGGGCTCCCTGGGTCGCCCAGGCCCCTGCTGCCCCCACCCTGACCCCACTGTCGATTTAACTGGTTTGAGGTACAGTCTGGACACTGGGCACAGAGCTCCCCGGGTGATTCTGATGCGCACTCACGGCTGAGAACGGGGCTAACTCAAACAATGCACGTTGTTTCGATCTCCTGGGACACCTAGCCATGCCCGAAGTAAATACAGTCCACCTGTGGGCCCAGAGCACCTGCCGTGGTTGGTTACCTGATGACAAAGCTGTGTGTGTCAATCTCTGGCCCACAGCCGCTGTTCAGCAGGACCCCCGAGTTGCCCACGATGGCACAAGTCCGGAAATGCTTGTTCTTCAGTGGCGAGGCTCTGGGGAGGAGCGCGTAGAGGTTCTGGGACACGTTCATGGTGCTGTCTCGATCGAAGATGTAATGAATAATGTCTCCAGGCTTCAGGGTCCCCTTGAGGACAGAAATGTCCTTTTCAGCATCCAAGAACTTTAAAATTTGCTTCCTGTGAAAACCAAACACGTATGAGGACAATCTCCATGTTGCCAGCTGCCCTTTGTCAATCCAGCTTGTCCTGTGTCCCCCGACATGGTAGCTGCACCCTGCAAACAGGTGGAGCATACTGAGGGGCCAGACGCCCCGGAGAATGGGTGCCAGGCAGGGATGGCCAGAAAAGGCCCACAGGCGACTACAGTGGTGGCCAATCTCATGGTTGCCGTGGTTACACTCTTTCTATCAGAGGTGAAATAACCCCATTAGGACTGGAGGTGAGCTTCTCATGAGGACCCCATTAGGAAGGAGGGGGACCCACCGTCCTGCTTTGCCCAGGACCGTCTGGTTTAAGCACTAAAAGTCTCGTATCTCAGAAAACCCCTCAGTCTTAGGCAAACCCAGACATTCGGTCACCCTACGTCACAACCCCCTCTCTTAGGGGGATTCAGGGCCATCATCTGACAGGGAGTCCTGAACCAGGAACAGGACGCCAGATGGAACATGTCCCTCATTCCTCACTGGCCCATTTTCTTCCATGGACCATTTCTCTGGGCAAAGGGGCTGCCTGGGGGCGAACAGGAGTGTGGGTACTGTGAGTGTAGCCACACTTCCACCTCTGAGACACTGGGAGGATGGCCTGCCATCTGGGAGCTGCTCGGTGCTGTGCGCATGTCCCCCTGGCCCCGGCTGCTGTCTAGTGGGGCCTGGGTGGGGGTGGGGTTGTAAATATTGACACCTCCCTGGCCCCAGAGCAGGGCTCCTTTGTGTAGGGGCTGGGCCTAGAAGGATGGATGGATGGATGGAAAGAACGTGAGCAGGTGAATGAAGGGTCAGGCGAAAACACCTGCCCGAAGCCGCTTGTTTGCTGAGTGCAAAGGTCAGCTGAAAACAGCTGACCCGTATGGAACTCGTTAAAGAAATTAGCAAACGGCCTGACCCTTAGCACGTGTCCTTGGAAATAAATACGGGGAGGAACTTAGCCGAGGAGGCCATTTTCTCCTTTAGATTTTGGTCTCTTCTTTTTCTCTCTAAACGCTATGTTTTGAGGAATCTATTCCTTCCTTCGTTACCGAGCTCAGGAGCAAAAAAGTAGCCTCAACACCTTTGTGTTGTTTCTAGAACAAGGGTTATCAACAGATAGCTCTCTAGGCCGCCAGGTAGCTCTGAATCTGGGGAAAGTTCTCAAATAATCTAGCAAAGCCCACTGAAGGGATGGGGTGGGGTCCGGAGAAAGAGGTGGGTGTCCTTGGACTCGCCAGGGAAGTTTTACCCAAACATGAAGCCTGCCCCCAGGAGACTGGGGACCCTAGCTGGGGGGTTGACTTGAAGAACTGTCCGAATCACCCAAAAAATTTTCAGGAAGGATTCAATTTGCAAAGAGAAAGAAATAGGATACTGAGACTAGATAAAATGAAATCGATTCCCTGCAGAGAGCCCCCAGCTAGCGCAGGTACGAAGGTGCTGGTCTTCGTCTCCAGAGTCCCGCAAGCTCAGCATCTTCGTGCACTGTGAAAATATGTGGCTCTGCGTGGCTGCCCCATCGTACAGGTGGGGGCACCGACAGCCTACGGATTTGAGATGTTCACAGCCAGTGTGGGCTGCACGTTCCATCACTTGGGGGAAACTTTAAAGAATTTGAAAGCTCTGGGCTGACACCCGAGAGATGCCAAGTGGCCCAGGTCTCAGCGTGCTTTCGACAGCTCCCCAGGGACGCCAACACTCGTTCAGGTTCGGGGGCCTCTGGTGCAGCCAGGGGGCAGCTAGAACACACGCTCTTCTTCCACCCTCCGTTCCTTATTAACGACCCGGATCTCGTGCTCTCACGCAGGGGAAACCACCCTTGCCGAATAATTCCCGTCTCTTGGTGGAAAACAGGGGCATTGTTTTCATTTACTGTGCTTCACCAGGGATTATATAACTGGACAAACTAATACAGTCTGGAAGTTGCTAAAACCCTTGCAATTACCCCAAAGAATTTAAAAAGCCAAGAGAACCCCTAGAAAGCCCATAAATAAACACCTCTGTGAGTGAATTAATTTCTAACTAGTTAAGTGAAATGATCAGTTATTAAACACGAGTCCATATCACTCACAGAATCTTTTATTAGGAATAATTTTGGTGATTAATTGGCTGAAGTGGAAGGAAAGAAATTCTTTTTCCTTCCGGGTGAGAGCACATTGTTCCTGCCGGGGTGACTGTGTTGGAGGCTCCTTACGAGGCCACGGTCTGGCCTTCAAAAGGGGGGCGAGTGGGGACTGCGAGTAGCCTTGCACTGGCAGGAGGATTTCATTCCCAGGTGGCGCAGTGGGGCGAATGGCGGCCCCCCAAATATATATCTACCTCCTAATCCCTGGAACCTCTGAATGTGACCTTATTTGGAAAGAGCCTCTCTGCAGATGTAATTAAATTAATCTTGAGATGAGATCATCCTGGATTACTTGGACAGGCCCTAAATTCAACAAGTGTCCTTATAAGAGACGGGAGAGGAGAGTACACAGACACAGAGGAGGCCACAAGGAACGCCTGCAGCCACCGGAAGCTGGAAGAGGCGAGAGGAAGGGTCTCCCCTGGAGCCTTCAAGGGAGTGCTCAGAATTCTGGGCTCCAGAACTGTGCGAGAATCGATTTCTGTTGTTTTAGGCTCCTGAGGTGGTGGGAATTTGTTAGGCAGCCCTAGGGAAGGAATGCAAGCGGGCTCACCAACTGCACAGTGCCCCTGATCCAAGGGGGCAGCTGTCTGGGCCACATGATGGAGGCAGAGGGCCCATGAGGGGGGCTCTGAAGAGGTGCTGAGTAAGGGGTGGAGGGTGGCAGCAGGTGGAGCCAGTTAGTGCCTTCAGGTGGTTTCTCAGCTGCCGCATCCCCAGGGCTCATGCCCTTCTATTCCCCACACCTGTGCATGTCCCAAAACTGAGCCTCTAGAACAAGGGGGTGGGGCATTTCCACTTAACAGCCTATTGGAGGGGACAACTCCCTGCTTTGTGTGGTGACACTTCTGGTGGCTGTTCTCCTCTCCCTCCCATGGTGACGGCCAGGGGTGGCCATCAAGGCTTTCCCCATCTGGTCCTAGGGACCACCCCAAGCCCTCCCCCATTCCCTACCTCCTGCTTTGTGCTCCTGTAGAACTGTGCACAAACACCAGATCTCAACTCTGCGCATGCAGGAGGCACACTGGCATGCCTGGCAAACTCCTAATTATCCTTCAAAACCCATTGCTCTTAATCCTCTTACCAAATGAATGACTCCCTTGGTAGGACCTCTTTTATTTCCACCTATTTGTAAGACACAGTGCTGCCTGTGTGTATCATACTGCGCTGTTCTGTCTGTGCTTATATTTGTCTTTCTCCACCGAGCATGTCTGTTCAGCACCTGGGTCCCCAGCACAATGTCTGGAAATGAATACTTGGGTTATACTGACCAATATTTGCTGCATCAATCACAGCTACATCAAAGCTAAGTGTCCAAAATGCTGAAGTTGTAATTCCTTCTCTACATCCCCATTCCTGCCACCTAACCTAATAAAAACGTCACTCTGCAGAGGTCAGGACAAAAGCTGCTCGCTGGCTAAACAGACATCTGCCTTCCAGGTCAGGTGTCAGGTCGGTGCCTGGGTCTCTCTAGTACTTCATTTTCATGCTGTGGGACACGGGCAGCCTTGCATGCCCCAAGGATTGTGGCCCGGGGCACCTCTCTAAGGACAAATTGGAGGGCTGTCAACAGAAAAGGGACGTGGGTGCCAGGCAGGCCCAAACCAGAAAGGACTCCTTATGTCAGGAAGGAAGAGGCCACCTGTGGCCTCCACTGTCCAGGTCCCCTCTCCTGCTGACCTGCACCTCACTCCTCCCGAACCCAGGACCTCAGCAGGTGTTCCTGCCACCTCCCCGGCTCGCGTCGCTGCCCATGTGTGCTGGGCCGCCAGGCTTGCCTCGGGTTTTTATTTCCAACTGATCGCTTACAGATGAAACCTGCCCCAGTGGGAGGTAAACATTTTATTTCTACTCTGACTTCCTTAGATGATGGAGAGCGGCAATTTGCCGGCGTACGCTGAAGAAGGCCAAGGCTACCTCTTGTCCTGGAGGAAATTACCAGTACCTGATCCGCAGAGAGAGCGTCTGGTTGTGTCTCCATTTGGACGAGGCTGGCTGGATGGTGTGCTTCATGCTTTCATTACTTCTGTCAACAACAGCTGGCGATGAGGAGCCGTTTATTACAACTTCAGCTCTGGAAGAGGGGGGGAAAAAAAAAGGAAGAGGATAGACATGATCTGTTAGCATGCCGATGACAAGTCTAATAGTTTTGTTTTTGCACAGGCTTGAATGTAAACTTCTTCAGAAGAGCAAAATTGCAGTTATTACCTGAGAAGAGAAGGAAGTCTATTTATCTTCTAGAATGCACAAACTCTCTCCCTCAGGTATAAACTACACGCATTCTTGGAGACAGGACGGGGGGTGAAAAATTGTCTTTCTCCTGCCACCCCCAATGTTTCCTCCCAGTGAGGAGGAAACACTCTAGCAGTCACTGTCGGAATAGGAATATTTCTTCTTCAAGCTATTGATAAGAAACTCCACCAGGAGCAGGTATATTAGCAGCAAGGTATCAAATGATAGGCTTATAAACTTAAAGAGAAAACAAAAACTCATTCCAGGACAAGGTTGTAGCTGGTGGCTTCTCTGTCCTCCCCAGTGTCCCTTCATTCTCTTGCGAGTAACCCTGAGATGCCCCTTGACGCATCGACCTTGTGCGGGAGTTACCTGTGCGGTGTCTCTCTCTCCTACCAGACTGCGAGCATTTCTATATTGTCTAACGGCCTAACGTAGCAGGTGCTCAATAAATATTTGTTGAATTTGGGTGTGAACTTGATCCTGGGGTGGGGGGTGGTTTGGGGCTGGGGCAGATGGAGTTGCTGGCTGGCTTCGTGCGCCCTGGCGGATCACGGCTCTGGGTACTCATCATCCTTCCACCTGACTCAGGAACGCCAGGCATTATGGGACCCACTTGAATTCAGAGGCTTGAAATCTGTGCTACTAGGTGTCTAGAAACTGGGTTACAATTCTATCTTTAAAGGCAGCGTAAGAGCCAGCCTGCTTTCTGCCGGATGCACACAGACGCATGTGGGTCACATCCAAAGTTCTTTTTGTCTGTGCTGACAGCAGATTCTCCCAGTTAGAATGATAAGTGGATTTGTGATGCCAAATTCTGAAGCTTTAGAGAGTTCAAACCAAACATCTCTGTCCTCTGCATTTACTTTGGAACAGCCAAGTTAAAAAGATGAAATCCTGTTAGCGAGGGCCAAATCCAACAGTCTATTTTGACTTTTGCAGGTAGAGAGGAATTCATTTAGGGGTGCACATAATCCTGTCCATTCCCCTCATCCACCCTCCTCTATTGCTCAATATTTCTGGCTCCTATGGCCAATACCACTTGTCTTGGATTCAAATGTATGTAACTTTGCAGAGGACAGAAAATTTAAAAGAGTTTTGAGCAAGGCACATGGACTCCTCCTGCCATGCAGGCTTGAGGGAGCCTATGAGAGGACACGGAAGTCCTGACCCTTTGCAATTTTTACTGTTTTCCTGAAAGAAGCAGAGGGTATAGTGGAAAGACTTCATAAACGGTGTGGTCGATCACTTTACCTCCCTGAGCTGCAGTTCCCCCATTTATAGAAAGAAGGTGTGGAAGAGGCAGATATTATATCTAGCTCTGAGGTTCTGGAATTCCAAAAGGACCACCGATGGTCCCCACACGTACCACTGGCTGCCATCTCATGGGGCTCTAACAGGAGCTGGTGTGGCAGCATCCCTTTGGTATTGCCTACTTCTGTGTGGGCCACAGGCAGGAGCAGTGGCCTTAGGACCACGGATTTAGCTGCCACTCCCTGGGACCCCAAGCTTCACTGCAGTGCATTAGGCTTATAGGATAAAAACGCTCTAAGGTTTGTGGTGAGGCGTTGTCACCCTAAGAGGCTAGCTGATGCTCTCATCAGGAATCGGTGACAGGCCCTCGCATCTTGCGGCTTAAAGCTGACTCAGTCTCGCGTGATGGCCCTCATAACCTGGGGCAGATCGGATGACGCCAGGCTCTCGGGGAACAACGACCTGCAGAGGTGTTCTCTCGTGGATGCTTGTTCAGGGGACCTGCTCAGACACCTCCAGAACGGGTTTCCAGACTCCTCTTGAACACAGGTGGCGGAGGTAGGAAAGGGAGAGAGAGCAATGCTGGCAGGGACAGTGGCAAAATTCCATTTCTGTCCCCACCTCCTGGCGCGACCCTGGACAGGATCCTGCTTGTGGCCAGCTGCAGTGTCGTGGGGCTTTAAGCCTGGCTCTGTCACTGTCTAGTTGGGAGACTGGGGAAAGGCACTCCAGGTCTCTGGCCTCTGCCTTCCCGTCTGTAAAGTGAAGGGGGTGGATTAGGTAACCCCAGGGTTTACACGCTCTGGCTGCACAAAGGCAGCTGGGTGGGTGGACTGAGACTCTCCCCTTCAGTGAGCATGTCCTCCTGTCCCCAGTCCCCTCCCCATCTCTCAAATGACATTAGAGGTGCAGTTCAGGCTGAAGTTGCTTCACCCCCCGACTCCTAAACTTCACCCTCAGTGACCATCTTCTGATGCCGCAGACACACCCGCAGTGATAGTAACAAGCATCAACTGAGTGCCTTGGACATATCGGGCACGAGGCTAGACAGATCCTTATATTCAGTAGTTCTAATTCTGCAACACCCCTCAAAGAAGATGTTGCAGTGTTATGCTACCTGAATGAAGAAGCCAGGGTTCCGGGGGTGAAATCACTTGCCTGAGCCTGGGTTAGCAGGCACCAGGGCTGAACCCAGGGGCTGCCTGGCTCCTAACACTGTTCTTTCCATTTATTTCATTTTATTTTTTTTGACACAGAGTCTCACTGTGTCACCTGGGTAGAGTGCAATAGTGCAAGGGCATCATCGTAGCTCACTGCAACCGCAAACTCCTGGGCTCAAGCAATCCTCCGGCCTCAGCCTCCCAAGTAGCTGGGACTACAGTCAAGTGCCATGATGCCCAGCTAATTTTTTCTAATTTTAGTAGAGACGGGGTCTTGCTCTTGCTCAGGCTGGTCTCAAATTCCTGAGCTCAAACGATCGTCCCACCTCAGCCTCCCAGAGTGCTAGGATTACAGGTGTGAGCAGCCGTGCCCGGCCTGTTCTTTCCACTCCTTCTACTACATTCCTGTGAGACTGTGCCTCCCCAGGTCACCACAGGGATTTGGGCTTAAGGGGCAGGATATTATTTTCTTGAAAAGGGGGAATCTTCATACAGTAGAACAGAGAGGGACTTAGGGACACATGGCCTTCTCCTTTCTCTCTGGAATATTTGCATTTCACCAGGCATAACGTAAGCTTCATTAATAGCTCCAAGGTGGCTAAAAGGTCATTAGAGATCCCGAAGCAATGATGTCAGGGACAGGGGTCCAGTTTCTCGAGTCAGTCATGCAGTCAGGAATGGACATACTTGACTGGTCTCATATGGTCAAGAGATTTTCAAAAAATATGGAAGGGCAAACAATACACTGTCCTCCAAATATGAACCTCTCCTTCCCAGACTGACCAAAATAGGATATTTAGAAAGCAAAATAAGGCTTTGATTTTGAGCAGTGGCTTTTGTTTATGTCAAATAACTTGGCCCTTCTTTGCATTGCTCCTTAAGTTTAGGTTTATAAGACTACAGGCCATAGCTATGGGCCACTTGTCATTGATGGAGAACGCGGACCGGGAAGGCTGGTGCAGCCACAGCCAGGGGCAAGGCTGGGCCTGTTGACTTGCAAAGCATTTGCAGGCTCCCCTGCATCAAGCTGTCCCCTGGCCAAGGACTGTCCCTGCACTGTCACATGAAGTAATAACACTCTTTCAGAATTTGGAATGCATGTTCAATAATCAGGGTTCACATTACTGTGTTGACTCCCTAAATATTTTAAGAGGTCTCAGCAAAGTTCCCGAATGCTTTATTTTCCATCTTAACCTCCTGGACAAGCCATCTACCACAATGAAATGGGTGAAAGCTCTAGTTCCCTTCAGGGTCTCCACTGCTCAGCAAAAATGTAAGTTACGAGAAAGCTCACTGGTGGCCCAAGCATTACAAAGTGGGTGGGCTGTTTTCCAGAAAGTGACTCTTCCCCATGTGCATTTTCCATCTCTGCAGCCTCTAGACCTTAGGTCATTTCATGTGATCTTCCACTGACAGCTCCCCCCAAAAGTGATCAGGGAAATGCAAAGCCAAAGTGAAACGAAACAGATCTATTTGCGAAGAAGGGCACCATCCAGCAAAGAGAAGAAGCAGATTAATAGCTGCCTTACAGCAAAAACAAATGAACACAAAATCTAATTTACAAACCTATTAGATTTGCTATGTAAGCTGTTCACAGCTGATCTGATTGTACCTCTGCCTCCAGAATTCCTGCAAGACAAAGGAAATGCATTATTTATAAACCCAGCTCTTCTTTGCAAAGCCCTCTTCAATTGCCAGAAGATCCCACAGCCCACCTGGAGAACTAAAGAGGGAGCATAAGATCTCACTCTGAACTCTCCAGAATGGGCAAAGTCCTGGCCCCAGCCACGGCCCAAGAATTTTACAGGTAAGGAAACCTCTCAGATCCTCCCCTGCCCCCAACGTGAAGATTATGTCACTTAGCACCCATTTGAGATTGGAAGTAAACCCCTTGGGGATTAGTTTCCCCTGGTGAATCCCACAGGATAGCATGATTCAGCATGACTCAGCATCGCATTCTCTCCAACCTTGAGAGACAGCAGAAGTTCTACAGAGGCAACGAGATTACTCCACAGTGCCTCCAGCCAAATGTGATGATGATTTGATTTTTGGTGGCAGGAGAAATGATATTAAGTGGTGTCACTTTGCTGGGAAGGGGGGCGGGAATGGGTGGGTAAAGGGGTCCTTTATTCCTTCCTCTGGAGGACAGCTTTTGGAATGAAAGAATTCTAAGGCCCTTGCCAGCCCACTGTCTGTTCAGTTCTGTCCAGTGCCATTCTGTCTGGCCTCACAGTGTCATCCTGCGTCACCACCACACTAGGCTACAGGAGGGAGGAATCCATGTAACTCTGGCACCCCACTTTGTGCCTTGTGTGTTTTAGAAAAGTTGTATGTGAGGCTAATTATTATTATTAATAAAAAATGTACAGGGTGTGTGGTTTGGGGAGGTACTGAGGATGTTTCTCATTTTTAAAAATGCTATTTAGCCTTTCAGTCAGAGCGTTGGTGCACTCCTAGGAAACAGTTAAAACGACTGGAGAAGCTGTGTGCGGGAAGGAGCGTTGTCATTAAAGGGGAACTCTTTAGGGGAAGTGAATGGCTATCCCCACTGGTTTTAAGTCTGGATGTTTCTATTTGCTTTCCTTAGGATTCGCCTACTTGGATATATAACAGATATATAACAGTGCGTGTGTGTTGTCTTTTCCTGATAGATCGAAATGTCTTTTTGACATTATTTGGCAACAGGCAATATTCTCCCATTTCACAGCCAGATGTCTGGACAACAGGAAGGGTGTTATAACTTATCCAGCGTCTCAACTCAGTCTCCCTTTAGGTCCCAAATTTCACTACTACAAGCCTAGTATTAATTACACAGAGCATCATTGGTTCTTATCTTAATGTAATGCCTAATTTTTTTTTTTTTGTCTCTCTCCATTTCCCCTGGGGTAGCAGAGTTCTGGTGCTTCTAAGTTGGGATCTGGGAATGTCCATCAGCGCTGGCCCTATAACTGTTGTCCACTAGGGTCAGGCCTCAAGGGTGTCACTGGGTGTGCTACAGCCCACTGTCACTGTCCCTTCACGTCCTCCCACCCTGACCCCAGCCCTCAAAATCAGCCCCACTTGTGGGGGAGGGAAGACATGCTGGGCCAGATATTAAGTCAAGCACAGTACTTAAAGTTGCAGCAATAGCTCGAGACTAATGAAAGGTTAATGGCACCAAAGAGATTGTCCAGAAATGTTACATATAAGAATTAACATATGATTTTGAAAAATCATTATCAAAGAGAAATTCGGTAAATGGTTTGGAGTAGTTGGTTAACAACCTGGGGGTGAGTTGGGAGAAAAACAGTTGAGTGTTACCCTACTTTAGACAGCAACATAAATTTCAAATGGATTTAACCAGTGTTTCCCAAACTTCAGTAGCCCTCACATTTCTATCTCCAGTTTGCCGTATTTATCACCCGCACACACTATTATCCACTTACATTTTAAGATGGACTCATCTTTAAAGACTTATCGTAAGCAATACCATCTGTGAAACACAGGCTTGATATCATGATTACATACTCATTTAAAAAAACCCCACACAACCATTATGCAAAAATATTCATCAATGGAGTTGCTAAAATCATCTTCCATTACCACGAGGAGTGACAGGAGCATTTGCACCCCCTCTGGGAAGGACGGAATTAAGCAGTTAAATATTTAAAGAAGGTGCATCCTAAGAAACTGAGAAGAAGATGGAAGAGAATGCTTATCAAATCTTTAATGAAGGCTGAGGAGTGCATGTGAAGGACTTTTTAAATTCAAAAGGGTAAGAAATCATAAGAGAAAATGTAGACAGATTTGACTTCATAAAAATCCCACACTCTGCTTATACAAAGAGCAAACCTCAACGGACCCAGGTTCTTTCATGAAATCTGAGAAGGCTCTGGATGAGGATAGCACTGCGTCTCGTTTAATTTCTTTCTCATTCATTCAACAACAATTTATTGAGTCACATTATATTTGGGGCTTTGGCAAAGCTAAACATATATAGTCTCCCCACCCCCATCATGGAATACAGCTTAGGAGGCAGTAGAAGCATTAATCCTTTCATTTCTGCTGAGTCCTCAATGCCCCACCAGCTTTATTAAGGTATAATTGACAAATGGAAATTGTGTATGTTTATGACGTACAACGTGATGTTTTGATATATATTAATACACACACACATACATTGTGAAATGATTAAATCAAGTGGTTTAACATACGCATCACCTCACCGTTTTTTGTGGCGAGAACATATAAGATATACATTTAGCAATTTTCAAGCATACAGTACGGTATTATTACATACAGTCACCATGCTGTACAACGGATCTCCACAACTTACTCATTCCGTCTGGAACTTCGCACTCCTTGCCTAACCTCTTCCCTCTCCAACCCCAGCCCCCGACAGCCAGGCTCAGAGGAGACCCAAAGCTGTGCAACAGCTGGCTCCCGGCTTTCTCCTTTCCTGCATCTTGGGATACTACAGATCCATGTGCCTTTCATCCGAGCCCTTCCTCTGACTCAGGGATTCCCAGCCTTGGCACTGTTGGTGTTTTGGTTGGCGTATTTCTTTGCTGGCGGGTCAGGAGTGGGGCGGCTATCTGTGTGCTGTAGGATGATAGGCAGCATCTCTGACTTCTGCTCACTGGGTCCCAGTAGCAGCCCTCCGCCTGCCCCACCCCTCCAAGCTGTGACAACCCAAAATGTCTCAAGACGTTGCCAAGTATTCCTGGGGGGCAAAGTTGCCTGCAGCTGAGAACCTCCGCTCAAACTCTCGCTTTCCGCCTGGAGCCCCTCGGAGGATGGATCCCTGCCCCCGCCAGCCAGCGTCCCAGTGCCTTCCATGCTGTCCCCCCAGCCCGACATCTGGGCCTCCCCTCAAAACCATCCTGATTTTCAATTCTCAGCCGCCTTCTCCTTCTTTTCCCAGAGCACTCAATTCTGTTACAGCAGTTGTCACCTTTTTCTCATATTTAATTACTTCACAGAGTCACAGCCGGGAGCTTCAGGAAATCTTGCCATTTACACAACCTGAACTCCTCCTCTTAGAGTTGAAGAGCCTGGGGCCTGGGGTTTGTGTCCCAGGTTCAGCTTCCTCGGCTGCTCGCCACACTGGGGTGTAAGCCCTTGAGGGTGTGCATTAACCATGCCTTTTATTTTCTGCGTTCCGATGCTTTGACATCTGGGGCTTTGCTGGGGTTAGCCAGTTCCCGGAGATAGCAAACAACTGTCCTGGGAGTGTGCCTGTCACATACAAGCCACCCAATCCAGAGCCCACACCCCACCACCTCCTCTACTGGGCTGCCACACCCAGGGCCAAAATTTGCTGGCACTAATTACACCGTGCCAGGAACGAGGCAACTAGGGTCAGCTCCTGCACCCCAGAGCCTGCTGGAATTATTCCAACTAGCCGATTCTAAGCCTGCTCACCCTGCCTTGCCTGCTCCTTCCTGTGCAAACCGCAAGAAAGGCTCTGCCAATCTCCCCCTCCCTCCTGCCTCCTGACCGACCCCGGCACTTTCTCGAGTGGTCCCCAGCCCGCAAGTACAACAAACTGTCTTTTCAGTGGCAGTCATTTCCTGATCTGTCGCCCTTAACAGACCAACCTATATTAAAACAGGGCTGAACCTTGTCGTCTTCACTTTCCCAGCCTTGCACAGTGCCTTGCCCATCTGGGGCTCAGTGCATCAAGTCAAACTTTGCCCATAAATGGGACTTTCCTCTAAAGTCTTCCCTGCAGTTTGTGTGCTGTGTTCCCGCATACATTTGTGCCTGGACCGCACACCGCTCCGCCTGTCAGCTGTCCACAGGAGGGGCAGACATCATTCAGAGAAACTCAGGCTGCAGATGTTTGGCTCTAGGATAAATCACATGAATTAACAAGGGATTTTTTTTTCCCAATTAGGTTTTGCCTCGAATGTTATTAAAATAAGCTTACATTCCTTGTGATGGGGAACTGTGGATACCTGCTTGGTTGAGTGATTAAGGAAGATGATCAGGTGAGAAACATTTGCTAAAGAATTCAAGAAGTGCCGAAATTACAGAAATGTAGATGCTTAAAACACCCAAATGAGAAAATACATGGGAATGCACTTTGCACGCTATCAAGAGCTCTACAAAACAAAGTATAATATTAATAATAACAGATGTCCATTTGACCCTGCTGCGATATTCTCAGCCAGCGTGAAAATACAGGCTGATGACTTTAAAAGTCTACATTTTAGAATGGCAGTTTTTTTCCCACCACAGACACGATATTCTCTCTTAGTAGAGGGTATATGGTAAACTAAGACGATAAATAAAGACAGTATGTTAATGAAACAAAACCAGGCTGGACATGGTGGCTTGCATCTGTAATCCCAGCACTTTGGGAGACTGAGGCAGGAGGATCACTTGAGGCCAGGAGTTTGAGACCAGCCTGGGCAACACAGTGAGACCCTGTCTCTAAAAAAATAATAAAAAAATTAGCCAGGTGTGGTGGCAGGTGCCTGTAGTCCCAGCTGCTCAGGAGGCTGAGGTGGGAAGAATCCTATGAGCCTAAGAGTTCGAGGTTACAGTGAGCTGTGATCTTGCCACTGCACTCCAGTGTGGGTGACAGCCCTGTCTCTAAAAAAATGAAAACATTAAAAAACTCAAACTATGCACAATTGGATTTATTTTAGTGAAAAGCAAGTAGCAAACTTGAAAACTGCATTTCCATTTAGCCTCTTCATCCAAGCCCAATTGTGTATTTGTATTTTATTTTTTACTTATTTTTAATTGACAATTTGTAATTGTATATATTATGGGGTGCAGTGTGATGTTTTGATATATATGCCAAGCCCCGTTGTTTATGGGTAAGGCAATGTCCAGGGTGTTGTGATCTCCCGGCTGTGTTAGAACTTCCCACATTTGCAGTTTCTCACGGAGAGGCAGGCTCAGAATGAACTTCCAGGAGCTGACAACTTTAATTAAGGGTCTGGACCCAACTTAAACAGTTGATTAGTCTTGAGAATGATTAAACTAAAGCACAATGAATGAATTTGCAGAGGGTTCTTCCTTTGTATTTTTGGGAGGATACTGGATGCTTTTTTTCAAGGTACACCTTAAAACTGTTGGGGTTTCTTCCTGCTGACACCCCAGGGACACATGGTTGGGAGAAAAGTGAGGAAAAGGATGATTTGGGGTCGGTCACATGAAGAGAGCTAGGGCTTCCAACAGTGTGGTCAGGGTTTTTTTGTTTTAAGAGGTTATTTTCCCTTCAATATTTTTTTATTCTGGTAAAATACACATAACATGAAATCTACCAATTGCTATGTTTGGGTGTGTCCCCCTCCCTCAAAATTCCTGTACGTATTGGAAATAATTCTCAATGCAACGGTGTTGGTAGGTGGGATATAATGAGAGGGGTTTAGGTCTAAGAGCTCTGCCCTCAAGAATGGATTAATGGATTAATGAATTAACTGTTAAAAGGGCTTTGGGGAGTGGGCTCATTCCCATGTGAGGACACAGTATTCCTCCCCTCTGGAGGACACAGTGTTGAAGGCTCCATCTTGGGAACAAAGAGACTGGGCCCTACCCTGCTGGCACCTTGATCTTGGACTTCCCAGCCTCCAGAACTGTGAGAAATAAATTTGTTCTTTATAAATTACCCAGCTTGTGGGATTCTGTGATAGCAGCATAAAATGGACTAAGACACCATCTTAACCATTTCAAAGTGCACAGTTCAATAGTGTTAAATACATTCACAATGTTGTGCAGCCATCACCACCACCCATCCAGAACTTTTTATCACCCAAATAGAAACTCTGTACCCATTATGCAAAAACTGCTGCCCTCCTTCACATCCTCCTCTCTAACTGCTATTCCACTTTCTATCGCTATGAATTTGCCTATTCCAGATATTTTATGTAAGTAGAATCACACAATATCTGTCCTTTAGCACCTGGCTTCTTTCACTTAGTATAATGTTTTCAAGGCTCGTCCGTGTTGTAGCACGTATCGGAAGCCTGGCACCTGATGCGGCAGTTCTAAGGAGGCAGAACATCGCGGAGAAAGGGCAAGAAAAGGCCCCTCCACAGTGTCAGTGTTTGCAGCCTTGAGCACCTGTGATTAGAACAGCAGCAGAGGTCCTGTCAGCTGACCTGCTTGAGTGGCTCAGGTGCTCACCTGCCCAGAGCTCACTTGGCTAGGAGCTTTCTGAAGCTGTTACCACCAAGTTAAGCTTTGCTGCCCAGGCTCTCCTTCTTCTGAAGAGGGGCCCCAGCCTTGGTCCATCCAGGACAGATCCTTACCACGAGGTTGGCAATGAAAGTATTTTCAGAAGCTATATTGCCCCAGCACAGTGGGAAACATGGCGCCCTACGCTTTGGCCTGGGCCAGTTTGCACTTCTGATGAGGCTCCATCATGGGGTCTCTCTTACTCACTTTGAGTGGGAGGCAGTTGCATGAGTCCTTGTCTGTAGTCTTGGTAATTCATTTCAGGTCGGGCACAGTGAGATGATCCCCTACCTCCTGGATATGACCTGTGCTAGCAGAGAGCTTCTTCAAAGCTTCCCAGTCATCCTGGTCTAAGGCATCTTCAGTAGACACCAGTGCGTAGTCCCTGATGAAGGACTTGTACCTGCCCACTAGCTGGTCAGGAGTGATGTAACTGTTGAGGTCATCAGGAGACCTGAGTTCAAGGTCATACTTCCCACACTGTTAAGAACTACAGGCTGTGGTGTGCACACTGTCCACTACTTTGTAAGTGTAGCCAGCCTTTCTAATCGGATTTCATAGAAACTCCAAGGTTCTGTATTAGAGTCAGCAAATTTTTCTTTGAAAGGGCCAGACAGCAAATATTTCAGGCTTTATAGGCCAAGAGAAAAAAACTGAAGATAGTATGCAGGTACTTAGGTAGTAAGAGAAAACAAATTTCCATGGACAAAATAAAAAAATGTAATAATTGAGAACAATTTTTTTGTACTCAAAAAAATTTCATTAGGTTTACTATGAGAAGAATGCAGTTCTTTTGGGGGGCGTACAATTTTGCTTAATTGGAGTTCAACGTTAGTGTTCCTGTCATCATGCTGGAAAGGCAGTCTCGTTCTTCTACAAAGCTTTCCTTGCATCTCTGAGACACTGTTAACTTCCCTCGCGAGAACGCACCAGAATGCGTTATCTGAATCTCCCTCTGGGAACTTATGCTCTGCCCTTACCGTGCTGCAGAACTTTTGTATGCGGAGGCAGGTTGAAAGAGCAAGCGCTGAGCCAAGACTCCCTGGGTCTGAATTCTAGCTGAACCAATTGTTAGTCGTGTGATCTTTGACTATGACTTAGCCTATCTAGAAGCTTCCATCTGTTTCCTCATCTACAGAATGAGTAACAGTATCTACTTCACAGGGTTGTTCTAAAGGTTACCTGAGCTAACGAATGCAAAGATTTTGAAAGGCATATTGCAAATCACTCGATATGAAGGTTATTCTTCCTTTGATTTTTTTTCCATTCTTGGCTTGAGGGCCACGCATAACAGGAACTGGCTGAATTTGTCCTGCGAGTCCTACTTTGCTGATCCCTGCTCTAAGAGGTGAGGAGCAAAATGCCCCTCATCCTCCACCTAGGAGGCATCTGGGCTGTATTTCTCCCCAGTGACATCCTTCTGGTTGAGCAGGGCTTTCCTGAAGTCACAGCTCCAACGGGGAGGACCACAAACGCTTGCGCTGCCTGCTCGGGATTGGTGTGAGAACTGCCATGGGTCACACTGACAGCTGGATGTGGACAGTGACTGTTGGGTTGCCAGACGGGACCCAGTGTGACAGTACAGGAGTCCGCCTTGCAGCAGCTTCGGCTTTACAGGCAGTAAGTGGAACTTCTGGTACGGTGTTTGCACAAAATTTAGACTTATTCTCGGTTAGATTTCAATTCACACCTACTGCTAGCTTGGTACTCTCCTCTGGTTCCACACTGGCAGTGTCTGGCTCATCAGGCTTTACTGATGTGCTCAACGGCCCTGGAGCCACTTTTTCCACATTGCAAGTCTTAGTCTTGTGCAGAAGCCCTTGGACCTCAGGGATACGGAGACGCCGCTGGGCACAGCAGCTCCGAAGACCCATGTAGGTTTCGACCTTGACAGTGGTGTTCCCACCGCAGCTGGGCTCGCTGACACTGGGCCTCTGAGGCTGCTGCCGGGGCCAACGGGGCATGAACTCAGCAAGCGCACGGGCATCTCTCTTTTCATGCCCCTGAGTGTCCCTCATCCGCTGCTCAGCTCTTTTCCTGCCATCCCTTCTGCTTTCACTTTAAATATTAGCTTGATTTGATTTATCCATTTGCTTTGATTTCAGCAAACTTTTGCTTGTTAATCAGCTTTCATCAGTGTACAAAAAGGTACCAGCTCACTCTTAGCTCTCTCTTTTGCTCAACTTCAGAAAACATCCCTGAGGACTAGGGGCTTTGATTGTGTTCCAGCCAATTTCCCTAGTCTTTACATAAAAGTTCTTAGAGGCATCTGCACATCAAAATGCAAGTAAACAAGTCACTCGGATGCCAAGCGTTTCCCGCCACGCCAATTCCTGATCCTTCCTCTTTCTCATCACGAAACTGCGGGTCACCTCTAACCAGGATGATATAACTTATCATCCAAACCAGAACACTTTTGGATTGCACGGAGCCACCGACCAGAGAGGATTCATGAACTGGGACTACCAGCTCATGTGGGATTTGGCCTCTAACCTACACCCATCTTGTAAAGGAGACAGACTATAGAATACGCACTTCTAAGACAATGCTGCCTTCCTAAATCCCTACCACTCAAAACCCCGGAAACGGAAGCAGTTAAAACCCAGGGGTGTTATGTATTTGTGCTGCTGGTTGAGCTGGACCTGGTGAAAAACTCTGGACAGAGAGGACATCTTCTGTACAGTGTTCCTGGCCACAGAGCTTTTTCTGAGTCACTTGTCCCATTCTGAAGCGCCTGCAGTACAATGAGCCTGGGCCTCTTGGAGCAGGTGCTCCCCCAACTCTGCTGCCTTGGCCTCCAGGCATTTGGCTTCAGCACCGCCCCACAGGCTGCGCCAGGCCAGGCTGGGGTCCAGGGTCCTGCTCATCTCTGTCTTACCATGGGAGGCCTATTTCCTGCACAGCCAGCGTGCCCCGGAGAGGGCTGCTGAACGAATGGGTCAGAAGGGCTGAAGGTGTCCATCCTTTGCAGAGAAGAGGATTCAGCCTCCCGGATGCATGGCTTGGGGAGGAAGGGGAAACCCAGTCCCACTCCCTCTCCCACTGCCCGCCTACCCACACCCGCCAGGCAGGCTCCAGGGCCTCCGTGCTGGCTCTTCCCTTTCCCTGGAACATTTGTCTCACTTTCCCTCCTTCAGATCTTTGCACAAATGTCACCTTGGTAGCAAGGCCTTCCCTGACCGTCTTCTCTCTCCTCCCCACCCTACCCCATGGTGTCCCTCCCTACCCTCCACCTCTGGACTCTCCTCTCCTGCTGTCTTTTTATCACCATGCTCATCTATTAAATGCCTGTGTGATTCTGCCACTAGAATATAAGCTCCATGGTGGAAGCGTGTGTCTGTCTTGCTGGCTGCTGCACGCCCCCGTGCTGGGCACAGTGCCTGAACAGCATAGGGGAGGGGGTGTCAATAAATACTTGCAAATAGAAAGACTCAGTCTTCTCTCTTGTGACAAGAGAGGAGCCAGCTGTCCACTTTTCCAAGCCTCGTGCCTCCACCTGTGTTCCGAATTGCGTCCTTCCTGGCCTTTGAGATTCTTCCATCCACTATGTCTTCTCTCTTCCACATATGCACAGCTTCCTTAGGCTGTGTGATAATTCTGGTACTTTTCTCAGACCTGGTGCATGCTGGGCCCTGTTCCACAAATTATGTATTAGTTTTGTTAAGCCTCACAACAGCCCTGCGAAGCAGGAATGATTACCCCTTTCTAAGCAAGAAGAAACTGAGGTTCAGAGAAGGTGAGAAACCTGCCTGGGCCACATAACTACCCAGGAGGGACAGCAGGATTTGAACCCAGCAGGCTGGCTACAGAGCCCAGCTCCCAACTACAAGGCCACGCTGCTGGCTGCCCCTCACTGGCACTGAAATATAGGTTTGCTGTTCTCACCCTAAATACACAACCCTACCTTTATTCCATATTCCCCTCAGCTGTTTCTCTGTCTCTAGCTGGCACTCTGCAAATTTTCCCCATTTGTCTACACTGGTGGTCTTTCCTTCTTCACGCCACCCCTGCGCCTTCCACTCTACTCTAGTTTGTGTCCTCATCACTCTATCAAAAGCACTTTTGTGTCACGTTGCAATGGCATTTCTCAGTTCCCCTTCTACTTGGACCCCATCAGTATTTGACAACAGCAGACACTTCCTCGTTCCTGGGTAGGAATCCGGGGCTGCCTGGGTCTGGTCCCCAGCTTCTGCCTGGCTCGCTGGGTGGCCCTGGACAGACCTCCTCCCTGGGAGCGGGAGGCAAGTGTCCCTGTGGGCGCCCTCTGGAGGAAACCTGCTGCTGGGAAGGGACATGACAAATGGCCCTGAGTGATGGGATGGGTTAGAGTCCTCGGGGCATCTTTAAGATTCCTTCTGGCTCAGAAAATCCATTATTTCAAATCACCCCCTCGCAACACTTCCATTTACAATGACATAAAATCCTTCCTTGATCTTACTGTTCCCCTGGCAGAGGTGCCCCAACTAAAACTCTCGATATTTCTCTGTATTCACACCCAACAGGATTTTGTTCAGCATTACTGTCTACAGTTTTTCTTACGAAATGATAGTTTTATAAAATTTCCAAACACAAAGCATTGTTGAATATATATATATAGAAATACACATATATATTTCAGACTAAACAGCCTCTCTCCTCCCACCAAAGTTCACTCTACCGAAGAGCGATGCCTCCACCATCCCAGGTGACAATTCTTGTCCCAGCCAGGCAGGTTAACAACACGCTTTCCTAGAAGGGGACACAGATTCCCAGAGACCAATTAAAAATATTAATAACTTTATTCCCTTGAGCCCCACCCTGCGCCACGCACTGTGCCAGAGGCACATAAACTTTCTTATTTCTTACTTGGTTTTAGAAATAGGACACCCGGGCTCAAAAAGGTTAAGCACTTTGCCCAGGGTCACCGAGCACATAAGCCAGCAGAGCAGGGACTCGCGGGTGGTCTGCTTGCAGCCAAACCTCGGATGCCTTGCGGAAGGCTACCCCCTGCACCCGCCCCGCACCTCCTGCTCAAAAGTATCCAAGACACAGTCGAGGAGGCGCCAGAGCACTCAGAGGAAGCAAAGGTTACTCAACAAACAGTTGTGAGACAGTTGGTTAGCTGATCGGGAGAACATTCAAGTTAGGCTCTCCCCTCCCACCACACCGATAAAGATAGAATGTGACCCAGCCGTTAACAGCTACGCTTAGGAACGGTTTTATATGAAAAGTCATTCAATCCTGCATTGTCCAGTTACTCAGTGTCCATTACTGACCGTCCCTGGGTCTCACGCTGCAGACACATTGTTAACCTCGGCTGTCATTTTCCCCTTTTTATTGCAGCAGAAATATACTACCAGCAAACCTTAACGAGAGGTTGGCAGCCCCGGAAACTTCTCATTTCATGCATGTCACATGGTATAGATAAATCCGCGCTCTTTAAAGAGAAGCAGCGCGCCCGTCCGGCATGCCACGCTTTGCTCTTGAACCCGCCTCGAGGGGACTTGAAAGACCTCTGCCTCCAGCTTGGCTTTCTTCCCTCTCTTTTGTTCCCGTCTTGACTGGCTGGCATTCAGAGGCAGCCTTTTCATGAGAATACTCCTGGAGGGCACTCAGGTTGGGAAGGACTTTGAAGTCACTTTTCTTCTGGGTGTTTGATACGTCCCGTTCCCCACCCTGCCTGGTCCCAGGGAAATGGCCGCTCCCTCTGCTCCAGCGGTGTGGCAGTCACCACTCAGGAAGCCTCGGTGTCAGGTGGAAGGAGCATGGATGGAACCACCGGGGAGGGGACTGGAGTTCTGGTTCCTGATGAGTTTTGCCGCCCTAGTCCTCTTTGGGTCTTGATGTCGTTCTCTGTAAATCGGGGTCCTGTTGTAGGATTAAAACGAGGAGAGCTGGGCAGCCGTGAATGCTGGTTGCGGCATTGCTGAAGGTGGTGGCTACTGCCCTTCGGAACACAACAACCAGTTGCCGAGTGCCCAGTCTGACAAGTCCCCTTGGAACAGCTGTCCTCGGGGAAGTCGCTTTTCAACAGCGCAGTCCATTAGGGAGAAATAAGCAGTGGAGGAGGGAAAACGGGGTGAGCTAGCAGGGCGCTGTTGCTGTTGTCACGGACGGTGTCTGGGCGCTGTCCGGAGGGAGGTCTGCAGGAGATTAGACTTGTGCATTTTCTTTGTTTCAGCATGAGAGGCGCATCTGAAAGTCACGTGTCCGTGAACGGGGTGAGGTGTGCCCAAGGCCCACGGGGCATGCAGGACTGAACCCCGATGGAACCCTTGGGTGGGGACCCTCACAGCGTGGCCCGGGCCCTGCCTGAGCGTGTCCGACCACAGGTTCTCTCTGCTCTGCCAGTGAACTGAGCACCACCCTGGAGGATCCCTCAGGGCACAGACTCCAGCCTCCTCCTTCCTGCGGCAACTCTTCCTCCAGGATTCCTTCCTCCCCTGGATGTTGAGGTTGCTGAGAGTGCACCCTGAGCACGGGCCACTTAGCACCCCGACTTCTGTTGTCCATCTATATGCTCATGACGCCCCGATCTGCCTCTGGCGCGCCTCACTCCTGGCTCCAGATCACAGCACATCCTGGGTGTCGGCACGCGCTCCTCCCTCCTGGCATCCTCGCAGGGAGTGGCAGCCCCAGCTGGTGCATCCAGGATCAGAGCGGCGTCTACGCTCCCCACTCCCCCCAACCATGTGCCCCCTTCAAAGGTCCCCAGCCCTTGGATTTGAGCTCGCTCACCTGAGCAAGGCAGGTGCAGGCACCATCATCCCTGCACCCGGGATGACTGCCGTGGCCTCCGTCTTATCTCCCTGTGTGCAGAGACGCTTCTCTGCCGACCCTCCCACGCAGGACCCAGCTTTCTGAAATGCAGAGCGCAGTGTGTCTCCTGCCTTGGAATTCTTCCCTGGAGCATTCCGAATCAAGTTCGGATTTCTTAGCGCAGCACAGAAGACCCTTTCTGAGCTGCCCCTCTGATCGCAACTTCTACTTTTCCACACATCCACCTTCTAACTCTACAGAGCAAGGGCAGTTTCTGGAATGCGTGAGTCAGTTCACGAAGCTGTACCTTCGAATATCGTGGTCTCTCTCAGGAATCCCTTATTCTACTTTTCATTTGCTGAATTCAGTTTATAAACTGCCAGCCCCAGGTCATATCGGGCCTTAATATATGTGTGGGGGCTTGCCTAATGTTAAACCTTTTTAAAGTCAGAGGCCAATAGCTAAAACTCAAGAGACTAGTCATTATAAAATATAATTTTATAATTTCTGGCTCTTTTTGAACAGTCAGAAGATCTGGCACTATGGAACCACAGTAGTTGCTGGCGTTGAGCAGCAGCAGTGTCTCCTGGTTGTGAATGTGTGGGGGGGTATATGCTACATTTTTCCACAGTCCACACCTCTCCCTACCGTCTTACACCGAGCTGCTTCACTTATGCAGGTGACCTGCCTGGATCCTTAAGCCATTTGAGTTTGGGACTCCTAGATTCACCTTCCTACCAAGAAGCAAAACTCAGCTCATGTCACCTCTCCACAAGTTCCCCGACTCAAAGCCTCCTTATGCCTGAGGACGTGAGGGTATGACAGGGGGTGCTAGTTTCTCGCTCCTTCTCAGTGACTGCTGACAAGATGCTTATTGATAAAAGCAAGCAGAGGCAGAAGGAGGAACACCCAGGGCACTGTCCTCTTCCCCCAAGTAATGTTCAGAGAATAAAAGTTCTGGGAAAGGAAATTCGAGAGCTTCAGGCTTCCTAAGATACTTGAGGAGGCTGCTTTCTTAATTGAAAGCTTGCTGATCGACCACCTGATAGAACAGCTCGAGGAAGCCACCCTGGCCTCTGGAAGGCTACTCAGCCTCAGGCGTCTTCAGCTGTCAGCGTGGCCTGCATCCCCACCCCTCCCACCTGTGTTCTGTAGGTGCCCAAGGCTCTGGGGAAGGGGGGAGGGCTTCTGCCCCCTGGATCCTCTCCATGAACTGCTTCCTGACTGCCTTCGGGAAAGCCCCGAGACGGTGCTCAGAGTGGAACCAATGAACGCCGGCCATGTTGATTTAGGGCTGGAAAATGATTGCATCCAACCAATGTCACTGTAGCTGGTGGCAGGTGGGGGAGGGGCGGGGAGGGGCACAGAGAGGATGGCGGCCCCCAGGGTTGTGCCAGGTCGATGCTGAAGTCAGGTGTCTGAATGGGGGCTTGGGAAGAACCTTGCTTGGAGGGACAGTGGCAAGAGGAGTAGTAACCACCACAGTTAATCCTGTCTGGGCCCTGGCCACGTGGCAGTCCTTGCTGTGGATTTCCTCCTTTCCTTCCCGACCCATCCCCAGGATGCCGGGCATTTTTATTCCTCCCTTCCCTTAGAGATGTTTTGTTTTTTTGTTTTTTTTTTTGAGACAGAGTCTCACTGTGTTGCCTGGTCTAGAGTGCCGTGGTGTCAGCCTAGCTCACAGCAACCTCAAACTTCTGGGTTCAAGCGATCCTCCTGCCTCAGCCTCCCGAGTAGCTGGGACTATAGGCATGCGCCACCATGCCCGGCTAATTTTTTCTATACATTTTTAGTTGTCCAATTAATTTCTTTCTATTTTTAGTAGAGACAGGGTCTTGCTCTTGCTCAGGCTGGTTTTGAACTCCTGAGCTCAAACAATCCGCCTGCCTGGGCCTCCCAAGAGTGGTAGGATTACAGGCGTGAGCCACCGCGCCCGGCCTTCACTTAGAGATGTTATATGTCATATCCAAAGACTGACGGGGAGGAGACAGCTAGAGGCAGGATTCGAACCCGGCTCTGCCTGCAGATTGTCTCCAAATTGGGAACGAGATGCAAAGGCGAGGGTGGGCTAGAGGCAGTCAGAACCTGAGCTGAGTCAAAGCTGGGACTGAGTGTAACAGGAGCAAACTGACAGAGACACCAGAGGGCAGGGCAGGGCGGCCAGTGCACCTGGGCCAGCACACCTGACTCCAAGCCCCACCCAGCCTGAGCAAAGAGAGGGAGGTACGAAGAGAAGGCAGGACGGTGTGTGCAGGGACCTGGGGTGGTGCCCTCTGACTTTACCCTACGCCCTCCTCCTCGGAGGGTCTGGCCCGATGCTTTGACTGTGTCCCCCAGATCCCGACAGGAGGCTCAGGCTGTGCACGAGGCTGGGAGGCTGGTTTCTGTTCTAAACACCCCCAAAGGAGAGGTGCAAAGATGCAATTAGCAGGTCCCCCGCTCCTTATCTTTTCCCACTGCCCTGAGTATCAGCACAGACTCCCAGGGCAGGCTGGGCCTATTAGCCCCCAGGGTCCTGGCTGGTGCCCCGGGGACAATGGCTCAAAGTGTCATCGAGGGCTTCACAGCCAGGGCTGCCTCAGAGCCTCACCCTCTCCCCACAGCTCCTGCTATCGATTTCTTACAGATTTCAGGAAAGAAGGCTGGGGCAGAGGGGGACAGTCTGCTGCTCCTTGGGGTTTAGAATAATCCAAAGGCAAAGAGAATTCTTCACTGCTGACCTCTCCACGTGACCGCAGTGGACTGAGAGTGCACAGGGGATTTAACCCTGTTTTCCTGGACTGATCTTATGCTCTCATAAAACACCTGGCACGTGAAGGGCTTTTCCTGGGCACATATGGGAGGGGGCGATGCTTTGGGCAAGTGTGGGGTGAGGGCACACAGAAATCCCCCACCACCTGGCAAGGAGGAGGGGAGAAATGGGATCCAGCCTCTTTGTTCTCTTGACAAAAACGTCTCTTTGATATGATACTGCAAAAAAAAAAAAAAAAAAAAAAAAAGTAGCAAAAAAGAACACGGGCTTTGGTGTGATCCCTGTTCCATCTTAACTAGGGGAGTATTCAAAACAGAGTTTCCTCACTCCTTAAAACAGGTAAACTGTGAAGAGCAAAGGAAATAGTGAATACATACAGAGAGCTCGGCAGATGCTGTTTTTACTTTATTTTTGTTGTTGTTCTGATTAAAACTTTTCTGAGAAGAGAGTAAGTTATGGTCCAGTTCCCCTGCCTTCCCTTCTTTTTGTTCCAATGCACATGTATTTAATTGAGCACCTATTATGCGTCAGGCACTGAGCTGGGCTCTGAGGTCACAATGTAGATGGAGACAGATTGTCTGTGGTTTGGAGGAGCTTCAAATCCAAATTTGGGGACATGAAACACACACACAAACATCCCAGTAAAGGCACAGAGTTAGAAACGGCTCCCTGTGCACTGGTGGCACTGAGAAGAAATCAGATGAGAAGCAGTGACAGAAAATAGCAGACCGTGTGAATACTCGGGAGAGGACGCGGCACTGTCAGACCCCTACAGGATGAAGCGCAGCCAGCCTCGCAAAGGGCTGTGGGAGGAATGTCACGGAGGGGGGCCGCAACCGCCAAGGCCCCCCAAGCAAAAAAAAAGCCCAAGGGGTAAGGGAACCCAAACCGCCCAACCTCAAAAACCAAAAAGAAGGGTCCGGGCCCCCAACCCAGCAGATGGCCCCATCTTTGTCCTTCTCTTCCCCTCCCCACCCTGTTGCTTGGTCCCATTTTCTCCTCTCCCCCTTCTTGCCCACTCGTTTCTTCACCTTACTGTTGCAAATGCATGCTTTCATTTGTACGATATTCTCCTCCTGCCTGGATCCACCCGGTCTGCTGCTTCTTCCTTTTCAAACCTCTGGCAAAGCCAGTCTCTTCTCACCGCCCCTGGTACCGGCGACCTCTCTTTGGGATCTTGCTTCACCCCATCATCAAAGAGGTCTCTCGGGCATCTCCAGGGAACAGCTGAGGACCCGGCCCCCTGTGGGCTCTCCTGCCAGGAGCTCTCGCCCCTCTGCCCCTGCTGTGGTCTCCCGCTTCCCTCTTACCTCTCTGACCGCCCTTCTCAAGGCCTTTGCTGCCGTGGTGTCTGTTTCCAACTTCTAAATCAGGGCAAAAACTGGGGCTTAATTCTAGGGTCTCTGCTACTTTACGGATTTCATCTGCACCAATAGCTTCAACTACATCTCCTCCAGGATGGCTTTGGCTCTCTGTCTCCTGACTTCACGACTCAATGTTACCCTCTTATGGGTGGGTCCCTGGTTGCCCGCCATCTAGGTGACTGTGCACAAGTCGTTTCCCATCTCAGGGCCTCAGCTGTTGCACCTATAAAAGCGGGTGGGCAGGCTGCCTCTTCATGTCCCCACTTGCTCCAATAATTGGTGAGTCAGTGATTTTTCAATGTCTGCATTTCCACACATAGATGGACTCATCTTCTTAAAATCATGTTTAAAACCAAACTCACCACGGGATCCTAGAACACAGCTTCCCCTCTGGATTTCCGCACCCGCAGTGGGCTCACTGCTCTCCCAGGCAGCACTGACCTCCCCAGAGGGCCAGAGTGCTGTCATTTCTTCCCTGTAACCGCCACTCCCTAACTCTCTCTCCCTTTAAACCACCCCAGCCTAAAACTCAACGCCACTCCCGTGGGCCAGTCTGGGTGGTCTTCCCAGCTCCTGCCTCCTCTGAACAGTTTACACATTTCTGCCCATGCCTCCTTCAAAGCACTTCAAGGGTCCCAATTGCCCAGAGCAGCCCTCGTAGGCTTTGAGAATCCTTTCGAATGTATGGATCCTCCGCCCAGAAAAGCGCCTATAATTTCAACAGGCTCTTGGATCTCTTGAACCTTATCACAGAATCTTAAGAGATCTCTGCACCCCAAGTGAAACCAAAGAAACCCCCAAAGAATCAAGTCTGAGTCCTGCAGCTCCAATAGCCCGGCCCCAAGCCCTCTGTCCTGCTGTACTTGCCCGCACCTCGAGGGGCTGCCAAGCCTCTGCTCCAGCCAAGTCACCAACGCAAGAATCTGTTATACACGGGGGGCTTCTTTGGTCCTGGCCATACTCCCCATCGAATTACCAACCTCATTCTTTTTCCAGCTCAGTCCTTCCTTCAAGTCCCTGCCTGGTCTTGCTTTCTCCAGAAGTGTCTCTGCAGTCCCCGGCCCTTTCTGGGGACTCCCTCTTTGGAGGTCCTAGAGTACGAATCATCAGTACCACGAGGACAACGTTGTCATCTTTGTTTCTGTTACACAGCAAGGCTCACCATGGAGGACCAGGACGGCAACTAGGCTGATATGCTACACACAGGTGTTTGTTGGTGATAATGGATTTCCCTGACAGCAACATGAAGAAAGCTTCCCAAATCACCAACTTTAAGTATACCTGAAAATAGTTTTTCTATGTCCCGTTGCATGCACTCATGTGCTATTCTAAAATATGGCACGTAGAGCATTGCTTATCCAGAATGCTGACCCTGCTGCGATATGACGATTTGCCAGGTGAGACTCAGAGGTGGGCAGGATGATGCTAGGGACCCTGTCCTGCAAGTGTCATCAAGATGTGGAAGTGTCAGATGCACGTGAAAGTGTCAGAGGCAGCACCTGGCATGGAGTAGCCATGAGTGTTAGTTTGTCTTCCTCTTCCCTTGTAGCAACCTTTTATTTTTACTACAGAGCTGGTGGTAGGTGAAAATAGACCAGCGCCTATCTATTGCCCTGCTCTAAAATTTCAGGGCAGGGAATTTAGAGGCATGGCGAAGGGATTAGCTATTTTCAGTGAGGCTAAACTCTACTCAACAGGGAACCTCCCTGAGGCAGCTGTACAGTCCTGTTCGCGCTACAGAAGACCTGTGGCTTCATCTAACCCACATTTTTATGAATGGGAAAACTGAGGCCCAGAAAGGTTAGGGCCTGCCCTAGGGCAATGGCTCGCTGGTGGCAAATCCACGACCAAAGCCCAGAGCCCCAAACTCTCACCGCCAGACACGTTCCTCATCAGCACACAGGAACTCTCCCCCAGCAGGCCACAAACTCTGTGCCGTGTTCATCTGTGCATGTCACCAGCATCCTGTGTAGAATGAATCAGATGCATTTTGGTCGCACACAGCTTTGTGACGGCTGCACACAACTCATGGTCCCTGACACAGAAACGAGGGACTAGGGAGCGGTCCCGACCCTTTTCTCCAGGGGACACTCCGGGTGCCTCGCCAGGCTGCCGTGTCTGCACCTAATCCGGAGCAGACTGGCTCATGTCGCATAGTCTGTGCTGGTGACGCTGCGACACCGTTATCGAGCATTTACCAGGTGACGTGCGCTGGGTATACAGAGATGAACGGGACAGAAAGGAGCCCTTCCCTTATGAAGAATCGTCTAGTGGAAAAATGAAAGACAAAAAAAAAAAGAAAAAAGTAAATATACCACCACCTAGTCCAGACAGAACAACACTCTCCGGTGGCTGATCTCTGCCTATTTCCAAGACAGAAAATAAAAACACTACACAATGGGACTCCGACGAAGACAAAAAATCCAAAGTCAACACACATTACTTTATTTTATCTCAATTGATCTCAACTCCCAAATGTTTGAGCTTCAAAAGGTAAGATTAGGTACCGTTAAGCCAGCCAGACCAACATTGATTTGAAAACCCTGCTCCATGCTCCAGGATTGAGGAGGTTGCAGACGCCTATTAATCTCCTTGTTATCAGCTTGATCTCAGCCTGCCAGGAACCAGCCCGCCTGATTCCCAATTCCGGCCACATCCCTCCCGTCCTCTGGCTTCTGTGTGCGAGGCCGCACAGCCTGGTAGGAAGTGTGAATTAGCCTGCTAGGGGTGTTTGCTGAAACTGTGGGCCGGTCTTCCTTCGTGGAATCCAGAGCCAGAAGGAAAGTGGGCTTCATCTACACACAAGATGCAGCGCAATGGATTTGGAATCAGACAATTAGCTAATACAGCCCTCCCACATCTTCTCTTCTTTGGCCATGGAGAGAAATATGTAAATGATCCCAGAAAATCGGGGATGGGGCCCTCGCTGAGCCTCCCTCAAGGAACTAACTCCCTTCCCTTCCTGCCTTCCCTCCTGCTTTCCCCCATCCTCCAGATGAGCACCTACATCTGCCAGGCACTGAGCAGGAGCTGGAAGGACGGCGGGGCAGGAATCTGAATCTGTCCTAGCCCTCACGGAGCTATATGCTTGCAGGCGGGACAGACATCACACAACAAATACAAAGTGTGTGGAGAGGGGCCAAAGAGAAGCATAGCGCTCCAGAGGGCTGTAAATTGCGGCTCTAACCCAGCGGTGCTGCAGCGGTGGGGGGTCCTCTTGGGTGAAAGCGTCCTGTCCCCTTGGCGGGACCACCTTCTCTCTGACGAGTGTTGGCGCACATGGTTTAAAACATTTGTGAGACGGTTTCATTCAAGGATTCTTTCGTTGCGTGTTGGACCATTTCCCAACTGCAGTGATAAATTGTTTCTGTAACTAGGTACCTCTTTGGAGGATCAACTCACCCTGCACAGACGTTCTGCAAGGAATCTGCGCTCCGCTACCACGGGGCAGAAGTAAGCCTGGCACATCATTGCATCAACTCCAATCATTTTCAGGGTCTGCCTTCATGTGTTTTGCTAGCTAGACTTTATTGACTTAATACTTGACTCACTTAAATGAATTTATCACAAAAAGAATCTTTATATCACTACCATAAATAGAATACCAATATCCCTTGCCCTAAATAGAAAGTGGTGGCAAAAATAAAGACAATTAAATCCTTGGCTTGCAGCCTGCCCACAGGCTTTCTTTATCTGGAGGAGCAGATTGGTTTTACAAGGCTCCCCTATACTTACCTCCACCACCCCTAGAGGCCCCCCCTCCACTCCTCTGCTTTTTATCACTGAGAGTGGAGTCTGCAATTAGACTGCAGGCTGGGCAGGCCACCAAATCCGCTCAGGAACCCCCAGAACTCTAGGGAGCTGTTCCTGCATGTGCCAACCGTGAAGTGGGGCCGTTTGCCGTGTGAATGATCACATCCCAGCCAAGCTCATTAGAGGGCTTAATGACACAGCCGATGAGTGCTTCGCTATCCAGTTCTCTAGAAATTTCCTTCGAGTGCTCCAGCGCCAGGTCAAGGCTGTTTCTGGACACACTGCAGCCTCCTTAGGCTCATTTAATAAATCAGTTCAACCCATGGTTAAGATTTCTCCTCGCAGCACCTCCTGCCTTGGGCTTTGTTTGGGAGGACAGAGGGGGAGAAGCAGGCTAAACCACACGGCCAAACCCCCGGCACTCAGGCATACAGCCAGCTACACACCGTGATGAAATTCAAGTTCTTTTTCTATTTACTATGTGGTTACTCCACCTGAGTCTCAGTTTACTTGTCCACAAAATGGGCTTTGCAGGGGTTTTATAATAAACGCATGAAACAACGTATGAAAAGCTCCTATGTACACACAGGCATCCAACAAGTGGCTGCAGTAAGAATCGTTGTTCATTTCGCTGACATCCACTTGAAGGTCACTGTGGGCCAACTCTGTGACGCGCAGTGGAGATACACCAACAAATGTACCCTGGTATGATGGGCCAGGGTCACAGCCTGGAGCGGGGCTCTGCAGAAGGCAGGGAAACCATTCATTGCCACCAGCAGAGTGTGTATATACATTACCTGGGGTCTTGTGTCAGTGCGGATTCAGATTCAGCAGGTTTGGCTTTGGGGTAAGGCCTGAGATGCTACATTCCTACCAAACCTCCATCCGACACCCATGTTGCTGTCCGAGGACCACACTTTAAGTGATGAGGCTCTAGCCCAGTGGTTCTCAAAGTGTGGTCCTCAAAAGGGCCAGCAGCATCCACAGAACTGGTTAGAGATGCAAATTCTCAGGTCCCACCCTAAACCTGCTGAATCAGAAACTCCAGGGTGGGGCCCAGCGCTGCCTTTTTAACAAGCCCTCCAGCAGGTTCTGATGCTCTCTCAAGTTTGAGAATCAGTTTGGCATTTCACGCCTCCTGGAATCCCCCAGGCTTGCTCATTCCTGCTGTCTTTTGGGAATCCTGTGGCTTGAGCCTAAAAGGAAAGAGACAGCTGCATCCCACCTCTTTCCAGCCCAGCAGGAGCCAAATCTCGGGAGCTGAATTTTGGGACTCTTTTCAGGTGCACCCTTGAGCCAAAAACACTGTGTAGGGAGCACCCCTACACCGGTGATAAATAAAGGAAGGGGCTGCTGGGAAGCTGCATCTGAGAGGGAGGGGCCTGGACTGTCCTGGCCCCACCTGAGTGTCCCCATCACTCTGTGTCCTCCATGCAGCTTACGCTCTTACGAAACCTTATGGGCGCCCCCACTGAGTTTAGACAGGCCGGCAGGCCAACGAGTATTCAGAGTGGCCAGAAAAATAAAAAAGCATGTATCTTGCACTTTCCACAATCTTAAGTCCCAGGTATTTGGGCCACTTCCAGCAAGTGTATCCAGACATATTCACAACAAAGTCGTGGTGTGTATTTTTCTAATTCTGCATTTATATCCTCCCTCTTTTTTTCTCCCTCCATTCCCTCCCTACCATGCTTTTTGGCACGATATTATTTTTTAAATTAAATAATACTCACACTGATGTTGCTTTGTTTAAAACCACATCTGTGCTCTTAAAATAAATCAACGTGTCCTGAGTACCTGCCAGGCACTCTTCTGGCTGCTTTGGGTGTGTGTGTGTGTGTGTGTGTGTGTGTGTGTGTTTAAACTGGGAAAATGCACATAACCTAAAATTTACCATCTTGACAATAAGTATAAATTCCAGTGGCATTACGTACATTCATATTGTGCAGCTATTACCACCACCGGTCTCCAGAACTCTCCATCTTGCAAAATTGAAACTTTATATCCATTAAACAATTCCCCATTCCCCCTCCCCCAGCCCCTGGCAACCACCATTCTACTTTCTGTCTCTATGAATTTGACTATTCTACATAACTAATGTAAGTGGACTCATACACTTATTATAAATTTACATACATATTTGTCTTTCGTGACTGGCTTCCTTCACTTAGCACAATATCCTCGATTGTACCATGTTGTACCATGTGTCAGAATTTCCTTCCTTTTTAAGGTAGGATAATATTCTGTGTCTACGTGTGTATACACACACACACACACACACACACACGCACACCACATTTTGTTTGTCCATTCATCTGTCGGCAGACACTTCTGTTGCTTCCACCTCGGCAGTCATGAATAATGCTGCCAGGAACACGGGTGTACAAATACCTCTTTGAGGCCCTGCTTTCAATTCTTTTGGACGTACAATATCCCCAGAAGTAGAGTTGCTTGATCTTACGGTAATTCTATGTCAAATTTTTTAAGAAACCATCATACTGTTTTCCTTAGTGATGGCACCTTTTACATTCTCATCATTTGTGTTTTATTTAATCCTCAGTACACTGCGAGTTGGATATTATTAATCCCATTATACAGATGAGGAAACTGAGGCTTAGAGAGGTAAGCTCACTTGCCTGAGGTCACACAGGTAATAAGTGTTCTGCCAGAGACTAGAGCCCCAATCTGCTAATAGTAGCTTCCAGCTGCTCCAAGGGTGTGGCCCACTGTCCTGAATCATGAGCCAGCTTTGAGGAGAATCTGTCAGTCCATATATATAGGAGAAAAGTAAGGCTCCAGGTTGGGAGAGGTGAAGACCTAAGCGAGTCATTCTGACACTCTGCTGTGGGGTAGAGCCATGGTGGGCGGCTCTGGCAGGCTGGGGAAGGGGTTATGGAGCCGTGGCTGGCTCCACCACCAAGGCGGGGCCATCACTGGTCTTTCTTTGGGAGGCCATCTGTCAGCATGCTGCTGCCCTTGTGTCCAGCCGGCCAAGAGGCTCCCTGCCCAGGCCAGGACAGACCACCACCAGGAGTTTCTCTCTCACCTTCCTCTTTGCTTCTGCTGGGAACTAAATATTTTGACGAGGGTACAATTTGGGCATCATCCAGAGTTCACTTAAAGTCAAATCCCAAATTTTGGGCACCTCAAGAGGTGCAGAGGGAGGGCCTACGCCTGCAGGAAAATAGCAAACGGAAGTCACCTGCCCTATCAATTTACGAACTCATTTTCTCCAGACATCTTATGTGTCCTGCCTTCATTATTTAAGCGACGCTGGCATTTACCAAGAAAGAAGGTGTGAATTAACTCTGGGTATCACTCCTCTGAGTGCAGCCAATATTCTCGTTCTTGAAATTAGAGCTGGAGAAACCTAATAACAAGCTCCCACACCTGGCTGGGCAGAGCCCAGGTGTGTCTGCCCCCTCCTCGGCATCCGCTGAAGTGTCGTGCCCAGCGGTGACGGCCGCCATTCTGTTTGGGAGGCTATCTCACACCAATGAGTCTCTTCCATAGTCTTAAAAACCTTCCAGCGCCCCTTTGCAAACTCTGGGTGGTACAGAAAACGGGATAGAGCGTAGGAGGTCTAGGGCAGGAGGAATGGGAGCAGGCAGCCAGGTAACTTCAGTACAAAAGAGTGGCTGAGAACAGGTGGGCCTGGAGTCAGGCGGACCAGGTTGGAATCGCAGCTTCTGGTTTTCCAGCTGTGTCACCTTAGTCCCGGAACCTCTCTGAGCCTCCATTTCCTCACCTGCAAACGGGTGGACACGGTGGCTGGGAGGATTGAGGGAGATGACCGGTGTGAGCTCCCAGCAGAACAGTGTTACCTGCAGGAAATGGGGCTCCCACGCTGCCTCTCTCCCTCCCTTCCTTGCCAGGCTGCACCCAGCGTGGGGAAGCTGGTGGCACCAACCCTTCTGTCTTTCCCCGGAAGAAAATTCCTTCAGGCCTTAATCATTTGTGTTGTTTTCCTTCTCTGTCTCCCTCTCTCTCTCTGGTAATGAGAAGGTCAAACGAATGCTACGCTCCAGAGCCACTCCGATGGGACCCGGCAGGGGCAGGGAGGTGGCTGGAGGAGAGGGCAAGGGGGGCAGAGGCAGAGCGGTCTCCATCCCTCATTAAGGGGTTTCGGAGCTGGCAACCCTAAATTGCATTGATCTTTCTGGCTGTCACATCCATTATGGCCTGGGCTCCAACACGCCGTCCCTAAGCTTCCTTCAGCAGTGCTGCCTCCCAGGTTTCTCTCCCACAGGCCTTTGGGTTTTCAAGGTTCACCCCTTGGAAATACAAGCATGAATATTTTCCCCACCGGACATCATTTTTGGATAATTATCCTTGTTCCCTGGAGCCTGGGTTCAAATCCCAGCTCTGCACCTTACTAGCTGTGTGACTTCGGCTGGGTTATTTAACTGCCTCAGTTTCCTCATCTGTAAAATGGAGATAATAATAACATAGACCTCACTGGATTGTTAGGAGAGTTACAGGTGTGAATATAGCTAAAGTGCTTAGACTGTCATTTGGCACACAGCAGACACATGCAAAAAGCGACTTGTTATTCTCTGCTGGCATCAGACTCTACGGGGAAAAGTGTGTGAGGACGAGGCTTCGAAGCAAGCCCCTCGGTGTTCCTGGAGGACCCAGAGCCCAGACTATCGGATTTCAAGGACCAGTAACATTTCCAGGAAATTGGGGTGTCACGATAGGGTTCCCAACCTTCTCACCAAGGAGGAACATTATAGCTACCATCATCCCTCTTTCATAAAAGAAAGGACATCTTAGTACCCCAAAGAAACACAGAACATTCTCTCAGAATATAGAAGAGCTCTTCTCCGGCAATGACAGCTGGCCACTTGAAACTAGTAATAATCACGGCTACATTGTGCTTTTCCTTTTTTCTCTTCTTTCTCCTTTTGGGTCACCACCCATCTGCAGATCAGCCTTTGGGCACCACTGACCCAGGGGTTCTTTCAACCTCCCACCGTGGACTAAGGTTGGGGGAGGAGGAGGAGGGGGAGGAGAAGGAAGAAGGAAGAAGGAAGGAATTGTTGCCTTTAAACTGAAAAGGGACGAGGAAGCAGAGCTGAGTCCCTCTGTGTTCCTCCAATAATAACAAAAACGTGCAGGGAAACCCTTTGGCAGAGCCAGCGCTTCATGCTCACGGAGCAGTTTGAGAACTCAGACGCACACCCACGCGAGGATTCCCGAGGGGAGCAAATCGGCATCCCAAGTGCTGGAAAGTGCCAGGCAGAGCCACGGCTGCCGTCACGTAATCCAGACACGTGTCATGTCGGGGCCACTGCTCTCTCCCCAGTTGGAACCATTCCCTCCGAGCCCACCACAAAGTCCGTGGCAGCCGAAACTGAGAAAACACGGGGACCAACAGGTCCCGTCAGGACACCAGCGGCTTCCTAGCAGGGTGACGAATTGTAGGCGACTGGGGAGAATATAAAACCAGCCCAGCTGCCACCGAGGAGAGTGACTAATCTCGACACTTAGGGACAAGCCTTGGCACCAGAGAGATGGCAGTCAGGCAGCCACGGGGGATGGAGCCTCGCCCCGGGGTGCCTCCTGGGGAGCTGAGCCTGTCCCTGTCCCTGTCCCCTGGCACCTGACTCGCCCGGGTGGGGCATTCAAGTCCTCTCCCTCCCCATCTGTCTCTCGAACTCATTTTTACTTGTGACAGCTGAGAGAGATGAGGCTGCTGAGCTCATCCAGGGTCCAAGCAGCTGCCCCAAGTCTGGACTCATCATCACGATCCCCTGGTTTGACTAGTGCTTTAAAATAAAAACGCCACTTTAAAATGCTTAATAAGCAAAATCTTTGAGATGACACACACCGACCCGACCTCACATTTCTTAGTCTCTCAGTGTCTCAAAAACTCAGCTTCCAGCATCCTTCCTGGGGACTGGCCCTTGGAAGGAAACACCTGGCCCCAAGTTCCTGGTCTTCTCTCAGTGCCAGAATAGGGGCCCTGCAGGTGATCAAGGCGGACAGAGCCTGCTCGCCTGTCCTCTCCAGGCAGAAGGAGGGGGGCAGCCAGGTGGCACTGTGGGCAGCAGAGGGCTAGCAAGGGCTCTCTGGAGAATCAAGAGCCGGGCAGAGGCTTGGAGTCAGGGCTGTAGATCTTTGCTTTCTATCTGAACAGGCAGTGGGCAAACACACCTCTGATCCTCCTCCTTTACAAACCAGAAAGAAGCTTTCATTTCCATTGGCTCCCAGTATTCTGAGACAATGAATAATGTCACAGCCAGACTGTGCCCTTCACTGGGCTGTGCCTTCTGTGCTAGATACATAGGAAAAAGTGGATCGTGGACCAAGCGGAGGGTGTGTGATTATTATTAGAATAGTATGAACCTCTTGGGGCAGAGGGACTGAGTGCTTATTTTTGCCATATCCTAGGCCCGAGTTTGTTCATTCAAAAAATATCTTACGACTTCCTTCACTAAACCATATAGTCATCACCTGCGGCTGGAGAAAAAGGATAGATGAGGCATAATTGTGGAATCCATCTCCATAGAATGCCAGCACAATGGATGCTAAGGGTGCACACAGAAGGGGCAACTAACCCAGACTGACCAAGGAGGGCATGAGGTCTGGGAAGGCTTTGCAAAGGAGGTGATATGAAGCCTTGGCCTTGAAGGAGGAGACAGAGCAGTCTCCTGGGAGGAAGGACCTGGGAGGAGTGGGGGCGGGAGAAGGCAGGAAGGATAGTGTGTGCAAGGAGGGTGTTCCAGAAGGGAGGATCGGCATGACCAAAGGCACAGAGGTATAAAATCTTGGTACACTCTTTGGAACTGTGAGCAACACAGAATGGCTGGAGCCCAGGGAGGCCAGGGAGAGCGGCAAGGGCTAGATTACGCATTGCTTTGTATGCCCTTCTGAAAGCAATGGGAGCCTTTCTAGAATCCACTCTCTCTAAGAAGTATTTATAATTTGCAATTTATAACATTCCCAATTTGTGAAACCTAAAACAATTTTAAAACCTAGCAACCCTGCTTTACAAGGGGAAAGAGGCCCCGAGTGGTGAATTGGTTTCTAAGATGGATATGTATTTACAATTTAAATTTGATGCTAGGAACAGTTGGCAACAAGGACTTGGAGGCAAGTGAGTTAAAACCAGCTCCTATTTTATCCTCCAATCATGTCTACACTTCAGTGAAGTACACCAGGACTGGGGAGAAGGATGGACTTTAAAAAAAAAAATTGCATCTTGCATCGCCTTGAGCAATCACGTATGCTCCTTACAGAGTGCCTGGACTGCACCTGCTCAAGGTCATTTTCCCTCCCAGCCACCTGCACTCATCCCTGAACAGCGCACTCACCTCACTCTCGGCTGGTGGCAGCTGTTGCCGCCTGCTATCTAGTCACAGCTGACGCTCAGAGCTAGTCCCACCTCGTCTAGTACTTTCCCAGACAGGGCCTGATGTTTGGCTGTGGAGAACCAGGAACCCTGGCCACATGCACTGGGCAGCATTAGTTCTGATTGGTCAGATGTTCATTCTAACAGGATGGTGCCAGAGAGGGACCATTTGTTAAATATCTTTACAATCACCCCTGCTCCAGATGCCCGATGCCCAACGGTACGGCATGCAGAATCAGGGAAGGCCCATTCCATTGACATCAGAATCAGGCTTGCAATGGAACAGGAGCTTTCCCTCCTGCAGAAGCTTTAGTCCAGGGCTCTGCCTGCTAATGCCATCCTGTCTTCTAGCATCGGCACTGAACTCTGTTGGATTAGAGGGACGTTCTGAAGAGATGAGCCCTGAGTTCCCCTCATCCATCTTCTCTCTTGCTAAATTACTGAAGGGGAAACTCAGAAGCCCAGACCAGGTTCTTTGTTTAAAAAAACTCAGGGCCTTTGGAAGAACTGCGGGGGATGAGTTAGGAAGACTAGTCCTGAGAACCATTCCCCAATATTAGTGCAGGGGGAAAAAGAATTCAGAGGGCAGGGCAGTCCAGCATGTCGGTCAAGACCATGCAGTTTGGCCTCCCATAGAGCCAGGGTCAAGCACTTGCCTTATCGCTAGCAAGTTATACAACCTCACCGAGCCTCAGTTTACTCATCGATAAACTGGGATGGCAACAGTACCTCCCTTAGAGGGGTTTGAGGGAACCTAGAGAATTGGGTGAATGAGTGCTTCAAAGCAGTTAGCACAGGGTGTGGCAAACAGAGCTCAACACATAGGTGCTCTTAGTGCCACCAGTATGTGACCTGCGGGTTGCCATGAGGATGCAACATGTTAATATCTAGAAAGCACTTGGAATGCTCTTGGCTCACAGCAAGTGCTCAATAAATGCTAACCATCATCATCTTCATCATTGTCATGATTGCTATTGTTATCATTCCTAGTCACTCATCTCCTCTTTAACCAGAGTTCTCTAAACTCCCTTACGGGCAGAGAAGCTCATCTGGGGACCACAGCATTGGGTTAGCAAAGAGGAGACCTGCGCAAGCCTGCCCCGCCCTTAACCAGTCAGGGTGTGATCTTGGACAAGCCATGTTACATTTCAGAAACAAATTTACCCTAATTGAAAAAAAAAAAAAAAACAACAAGCCAAGCATCTCCTGTCTCCAAGAAACGCATCTACCCTGCAAGGATGCATTTAGACTCAAAGTAAAGGTGTGGAAAACAATATTTCAACCAAATGGAAGCCAAAAGAAGGCTGGTGTGGCAGTTTTGATCTCAGACAACTTGGTTTTTAAATCAACAAAAGTAATGAAAGACAAAGTGGGTCACTGTATAATGGTGAAGGGTACAGTTCAACAAGAGGACATAACAATTCTAAATATGTATGCATCCAACTTAGGTGCACCCAGATTGATAAAGCATACTCTACTTGATCTAAACAAATTGATAGACAGCAACACCATAATAGTCGGAGACTTCAACACCCCACTGACAGCACAGGACAGATCCTCCAAGCAGAAAATTAACAAAGAAATAATGGACTTAAACAGAACTCTAGAACAAAT
>NW_012144967.1:7254492-7342507 GCF_000956105.1 Propithecus coquereli
ATCACTGCGGCAGACTTGGAAGGACATTCACCCAACAGATGTTTATTGAATATGTCTTCTGTGTGCCTGGTGCTGGGGACACCAGTAATGGGCAAGACAGCCACGTCTCACACTCCCCTCGTGGAGGTTACACTCAAGATTAAAGCTCAGGGGACAACCAGAAGAAGACTAGCTTACAACTTGGCCCAATGACTCTAACACATGGGAGGCTGCATGAGTTGGTCAGCAGCTGTTTTACCAAAGCTCCAACCAATTTCTGGCCTAGAATTTGAATTCACTCCTTGGCTACCAGACAGGACTCTCCGGGTGCTTTGCAGGGAACTTATCTTTCTACGTTTTCTTTTCTGGTTCGGCCCCATCTGAATGAGAGCAAGAGAGTCAGAAATGGAACTTTGAAAGTAATCACTTAGCACAGGGGACATGGCTCTCAGGAAAAGCCCCTAGAAGCAAGCCCTGCTCCTCAGCACACGGTATGTAATTCCTCAAGCAGCCCGGGGTCTCTGACGTTACCACATTAAAAAGCCTCTCGTTGTAAGAACGGGAATCAGAAAAGTGAACCTCAGTGTTATTCCTCCAGACAACACACACGTAATTCACTTTCTTCTTTTACTTTTCCTTCCTTAATCCTCGGAAATTTCACCCCAAAAGAGGTTCCTTTCCTCTTTCTTTCCTTCTTAACAGATCACAAGGTCCCGCTGTTCACTGCCTGTCGCAGAACCGTTGTTTTCTCCCAGGGACGGACACTGGCAGGTAATCTGTACTCCTCCCCAGCACAGTGGAGAACGAGTTGGGGAAGGGGCAGTGCAGGGCTGGTGCAGCAGCAGCGTGGTCTTGAGTGTGATTCAAGGTCTCCGGAAGGCATATGGTGAGGAACACGGAGCCCTCTCCACTCCCTCAATGGCCACTGTGCCAGGGCACTGACGGGCACGCAGCCCAGCTGCTCAGAGCTGGGGTGGTTCCAAGGACTAAATAAGTGACTGTGTGTCAAACCCTCACTTGCTAGCAGACGGAAGTTGCTGTTAGGATTCCCGTCCTCTAGAATTCCACATCTTTCCTCCCCTAGCCACGGCAAATCCCAGATGTGCGTCCATTCCCCCAGGGTTAAATATGTGTGGGGCCGGCCATGGGCGGGACTGGAGTGCTAGTCCCAATCATATTTCACGGAGAGTGTCCATCCAAGCCAGCTGCATCAGACTGGGAGAGGGGGGTGACTCAGGCCTGGGTTGGGACTGCTCAAGCCAGAGGATGAGAGGCAACAGAAGGAGGAAAGATGCCATAGAAGATGACACATTTTACCTGTTCAACAGCTTTTTCCTAGAATCAGCCCAGACAGGGGCAGGATAAAAAGGAGGGACCCCCAAGTGAAACAGGTCCCAGGGGACACACCCACAGCAGAAGAGCCCTGTGGGGTGTGTGTGTGTGTGTGTGTGTGTGTGTGTGTGTGTGTGTGTGTTTGTAAATGCCCTCCTCCTTAGCTCAGGCCTTGGAGCTTCTTCCTCAATTCCCTGTTGGAACAACCTGAGGTGGGAGTGCGTGCTTCATGATGCATTTGGCAGGAAAGCCCAACATTGTGTGCAAAGCGATCTCCGGACAGCATTTTAAAAATTAAAAGTCCCCAGCATGTAGAAGGCAGTTGGTAAAAGTTCAGTGAATGGATGAGCTGAGGATGCCTGCATGAGCACAGCGCTTATGTTTTCACAGCAGAACGATGGGCAGCTGCTGGCCCTTCCCTCGCAGGCCGTCAAAGGCCGGCAAGAGATCTGGGCCAGGCAGAGCCCACACGGGAGAGAAGAAAGCGGGGAGCCCAGGGGAAGGCCCCTCACTGCATCTTCCCTCAGCCCAAGACGTGCCTTGTCTGATTTCCAGCCACATTTCTGAGGCGAACAGCTAGGGAAAGTAGCGTGTTTATCTCCGCGTGGGAGCCGGTGGCACATCGTGTATTCACAGAACGGCATTTGTGAAAGTTTTCGGAACTCTTGGGGAAATGCAGGATGGGAGGAGAAAGAGGCAGAGAGAGCGTGGAGTTCACAGAAGGAATTCTGGGGACACAGGCAGAGGCGGGAGGAAAGGAGAGCGCAGGAAGTGTCACTTGCCCCAGGTTTTGGTCCTTAGGGTCTTGGCAGCCTGGGCCCAAGACTGGCATCTCCCTTTGGAGGGACCTGACAGCGCGGCAGGCCCTCAACTCTCGCTGATGATAAACGAAATAACAAATGGGACAAAGGAGGGGCGCACGCGGTGAGGGACTCGTGAAGAGCGCGTGGCTGGGCACAAATCCCATAGAGGAAGCGACTTTCTGCCCTCTCTGAGACCTCGCCTTCTCCCTGCCCAGGGCCAGGAAGCTCTCCTCGGGCTTCCTCAGAACCCCGGCTGCCTTCCTACCAGTCCTTCGTCCTCTAGAGGTTCTGGAGAGGGGCTAGGCCCGCCGTGCAGGGGGCTGCGGGGCGGGGCACAAGTCTCAGCCTCCCGGACACACCACCGGTGCGTCTCGCCCCGCAAGTGCGCGCTGCAGGAAGTCTCGAGCCAGGAGGAGCGGGGGCTCGAGGCACCGCCCCACCTCCGGAGTGATCGGGAGAAAAGCGAGGGAGAGATCGCGCGCCGGGGGGCCCAGAGCCAGCCCAGCGGCGGTACAGACTTCCCCGAAAGGTCTCGGTCTCCGCGCTGCGAGCGCACAGGGACGGCGGTGGGGGGGGCGCCGGGATCGCTGCAGGTTGGCGGAGCTTCCAAAGCCTGGCAAGGGCGGGGGTCTCAGCCCAGCCCCGCGCGCGCCCTGTTCTAGCGGTGCCACCCCTACGCCTGGCTTCTGGACCGGCGGGAGGCGCGTGTGCCTGTGTGTACCGGGGACATTCCCCTTCCCTGGAGCCGGTGCCGAGCCCCCGCCCTCCGCTCCGGCCTGGGGAACCCCTCCCCCAGCTCAGAAATCCCCGCGCGCCCCCTGCCCACTTTGCCAAGGCGAGAAAACGGCCGAGCTGGAGACAAAGAAACTCCTGCCTCCCTCCACTCTCGGCCCCTCCGCCCGCCCGAGACACTCCCCGGCGCCCTCCCTCGACCCCGGCGACACTGCGCTTGGACACGCCAGGAAAGGGGGGAAGGGTGGGCGAGTCCGCTTCCCGACGCGGGCCAGCTGGGGGCTGCGCATGAACCCCGCCCGGGGACACCCCACAGCAGTCGCGCCCCCACCCTCCGCTCCCCAAACCGTCCCGGGCCCCCAGCACCGCTACCCCTGCCCAAACCGTCCCCACCTCTCCAGCGAAGCGACAGGGGGGCGCGGCACACACAAAGCGGGTGGAGGGGAGAGTACGGGGGGAGGGAGAGATCCCGCCAGGGCTCGTGGCGCGGGCCGGGGCGCAGCTATTTACCCGATATCTTCTTCAACCTCCGAGATGTCTGCGAAGATGAGGAAGACCACGAGCAGCGTGAGCGCGGCCAGCATCCAGCTCCGGAACTGCAGCTGCATGGTGGGTTCGCGCCCGCCGGGACCCACGCGGGCCGGCGCGAGGAGCAGGGGCTGGAGGGCGCAGCGGCGGGCGCCGGAGCCTCCGCGCGCCGCGCGCAGCGGGTCAGACACGCTGCGCTCCGGGCGAGTCCGGGCCGGCGGCGGCGGCGGCGGCGGCAGCTACAGACAGGGGTTGCTCAGGCGCTGCGAGCCCGCTCGCTCCCTCTCGGCTCCCGCCCGCCCCTCCCCTCCCTTCCCTTCCCTTCCCCCGCCCCGCGCCGGGCTCCGCGCGCAGTTTGACAGCTTTGCTCCGCGCCTCTGCTCCCCTCCTCCCACCAACTCCAGCGTCCAGCCTCTCGCCTTCGCTGCTCCCGCCTGGCTTCGTTCAGTTCCCGAGGTGCGGGGATGCGGCGGGAGCCTGCCACTCCCGGCCTGGGCAAGGTGGGCTCGGAGCACCGCGTGCCACCAGGTACCGAGCTGAGCCCAGGGAAGCGCGCGCACCGCCTGGCGCACCCGGCCAGCTGGCACACGCCCTCCCTCGCCCGCTCTTTGTCCAGCGCCCTCGCTTCCTCGCAAAGTTTTCCCGACACAAAGACCAACACCTGGGGACAGCCCCCAGCGCGCGCCAAGAAGGCGGTTTCAGCCAGACAGATGTTTCAGCAGTTGACGAATTAGGAGTGAAAGTGGGGGAAGCGGAGGGGAGAAGAAATACCCAAGGCAGGCCAACTTCGGCAGAGATGCTGATTGCAACACCTCGCCCGAGAGAAATCGCGCCCTCCACGTGGTCATCTTGCTCTCCATTTATAGACCCAGACAGGTCCGGAGAACTCTCCGAGTTGCCCTAGGTCAAGGCCGTCCTGGCTAGAACCCTGGGCTGCTGCTCCAGTGGCTTCTCTACCTACAGTGGCAGAGTCAGCGCTCGCCCTGCCTTGGCCCTCCCGGTGCTGACTCCGGTGGCCTTCATTTCCCCAGCTCTTACCCTCACCTAGCAAAATCAATAATCCCCCAGAGTCCTATCTTGATCAAAAAGCCTTATAGAAAAATATGGCTCCCACAAGAGGTAATACCCCCCACCCCCCGCTGAATATTTTGCGCTTTCCCAGCCTTAGACAGTTTAACTCAAATTACATTTCGAACCAACCATACGCCTAGGGTGGGAAGGGCCCCATTAAGTTTTACTGGAATTAGATAATTACCTTTTTTTTTTCTTGCACTAATTGTAACAATCCCTGAAATCAGGAAACATCACTTTTGAGAAATGATCATCTGGTTTATGAAAGGGTCCTTGGCGTGTGAGTGTGGGGGGAAGAGTCCTGTTGGAGAAGCGGTGTGGAAGGTCCTCACTGCTGGAAAGCACAGGAGAATGAGGGGAGGAGCAGGCTGGCTGTGTCCCCAGGACCTCTCAGAGGGGCTTGGGGAGAGGCTGGCAGCAGCCAAGTCCCTTCAGGGCGCTGGTGGGGACGTAAGAGGGCCTTCTGATTTCCCCATGAAAGCACCACCTGTGGCCTGTCCTTTCCCCTCTAAGGAGGGGCAGGAGGAGGCTTCTAAACTGGGGGGCTGCTGGACTTTGTTGACCTTAGGAGCCAGGAGTTCCCATCCCCCTGCCTAGAGAGCAGGATAGGGACGCAGCACGGAGGTGGGGGAAGCTCCCCATCACCTCCTCCGAGTGCGGAGAGCAGATGTCTTTTCCCCAGAGCAGGGGGGCACGGATTCCCATCCTAGCCCTTCATTTCTGCCCCTTGCCAAGTCGGTGCGCCTCCGCTCCTTTCGCAGAGAGCTCCTCGGGAACACCGCGTATTTTTCTTGTGGTGAGACTTTCTGGTATTGAGAACCAGGTTGGACGTCATTCTCCCTGTCAGAGGAGGGGACAGGACAGCAAAAGAGGGTTTCCCATCAGTGCACCCGGCCACGTGGTCCAACCATCCAGTCTCGGAGTTTGTTGAGCGCCTAGAATCTTTCCCTGTCTTGCTTGATGAGGGTTTAGGAGGTGTGGAGTTGTTTTCGTTATCACTTTGTCTCGTTTTTCTGAGATAAATGGTTGGGACAACTGAATAGGGAGGGTAAGAACAGGGTGCACCTGGCATGCCACTGAACATTTCAATCACTCCTCCATTCACTCCAACACTCGGCAATATTTACTGAGCACCTACCTTGGGCCCTCTTGCTAGGGGCTAGAGACACCCAGAAGAGAGAGACACTTCTAATTTCCTGCCCTCTAGTGGCTCTCTGTTCAGGAGGAAGACAGACCTGCAAGTGCCTAAGTATGATAGGGAGTGTGAGCTACCGTAGAGTTAAGGTCTCCTCACTAGTTTATATTAATAATTGATTAATAAGATCACCCAAAAGAGCAAGAAGAAGCTGGCCGGCCTCCTCCTCCTTGCGTCTCTGCCCCTCTACCAGCTACACCCTTACTAGGCAGAACGTCATGGAGGTTGCTGTGATCATCCGGTCAGATAAGGCTCGCTCTAAGCACTATCACAGCAGAGTGCATTTCTGTTTCCTATTAGGTGACCCGTGTTCCTGTCTGAGACCCAGTCTTCCTCCTTTGCACTCACCAGAGAAGGGTCACTACGAGTGGCCAGGAAACAGTGGAAAATTTTATTGAACGGTTCCATCCCTTATAGAGAAATCCTTGTAACCAGCCCCATAGAGCAATGTCCCTCGAATACATCTGGTGGGAAGTAGAGATAGCTTTGCAAGGTGGAGGCTGTCCTTGCAATGGGAGTCATTGAGATGGGATTTTTCCTGGAGAGTGATGGGGGACCCTTGTGGTTGTTGACTGTAGAATACTGTCTATAAACGCTTAGGTTTGGATCTTCTTGGGCCAGCTACTTTAACAAGTGATCTGTGCACACCCACCACCCTTTGCTGTCTCCGAAAAATGAGGTTGTTTCCAGGATCTGGAAAGAGGAAGAATGATTGGCAGCAAATGTCAGACTGCTGATGTAAACTGCCACATGGGCAAACACTTGGCTTGGCCACCCCTCTGTTTAAGGAAGTCCCTTTTCCTACCTTGGATTTTCCAAGAAACTGGGAGGTCTCACAGTAATTACTTTTTCAGACTAAGTCATTGATGTTCGGGTTAAAATACAGGAGTCATAGGGAAGTGGCAGCAAATTAAAAGTCATTACTACCCATTAACATTTTAACTCAAATCTAATAGAGTATATTAGCAATTCAGGCAACTAGTAAGGCCCTGGAAAGTTTGTATTAGTGAGGGATACAGGAGCAGGAGGCTCTGCAGAAGCCCCCAAGGGGCCCAGCAGGGTCACACAGCAGTGGGACAGCCCTTCCTTGGCTCTGACACTGGCTGACGGGAGTTTGTCCTTCCAGCTGCAACCTCGAGAGTGGGGAGTCACCCAGAGCCTGAATTTATGGAACCCTCAAAACTTTATCTACCATTTACACAACCAACTAAACACCCCCCTCCACCCCAGCTATGCAAAATTTTCATCTGAACTACTTCTTGGGAGTAATAAAGTCTAAATTGATAATAACTTGTCCAAGTTACTGGCTGGGCAGAAAAAGCAAGTCAGATGCGGGTGGGCGTGTGGGGGAGGGGAGCTAGCATTTATCAGCTCACACGGCGCACAGCACCAATCTGGGCTATTTCTCGTATTTAATCCTCCCGGCAATCCTTTCATATAGATAGCATCATCTTCATTTTACATTTGAGGAAACTGAGTCTCAAAGAGGCTAAGTTGCCCAAGATGGCTGGGTTGGCAGGGAGGGAATTTTGACCCAGTCAGCTGCCCTGGGCCTCAGCAACCTCTGAGATCGTGGGATTGCGATGTCCCCTTCAGCACCTGGGGCGTTCTAAATGGATTTGTAAACAGGTCCCTCCTTTGATTCTTAGTGTACCCCCTTAGTTCTGGTATGTCAGGATTCAGGGAACAAATCTGTCTGTACTCACTGCCCACCCTCCATCATTTGTGAGACTGTAATCATAAATCTCCATTTTCATCTTTCCACATGGAAAAGACTAGACCTTTCAATCAATTCAGCCTTTATTTTTTAACTCAAGAATAAATAATAATGATTGCATCCAAAATTCTGACCTAATACCTAACACCTTTGAACTCTCTGAGGGAGAGATTTAGAACATTAAATAACTCCTGCGTGGCAATGGTCTTGCTTTCTCATCATCCCTGAAGGGGAAGCCGTGTGTGTGTTGGAGGTAGGACCGGGAGGGCGATGTAAACAGGTAGAATGTTATAGTCAGGATAGAGTCATAGGCTGTTGTGTTTTGTGCCTCCAATAACTGAGAGAATCTTGTGAAATTTACACTAAATTTGAATGTTCTCACAAATGCAACATTTTTCCCCTTCAAAACCAGAATCAGAGTGGTAACAATATGTAAAAGTTAACAGGCACATTTGCATTCCATTTGTAACTTTTATAAATAGCAAAATTGTAGTTTAGCCAAAGAAAGAAAAGAGAGATACTCAGGCGATGGCTGTAAACGTTTCTGGGATCATCAGTAAGAGATCTTGGGAGGGAGGAGACATGAGCTCCATGGTGAGTTGGAGGTGATAGAGGGAGGAAGAGGTTTATTTATTTATTTATTTATTTCACTTAGATTTTTTTACTAACTCTTCAGTCAGGATTAAAGGCTGTTTTGAACCAAAGCATCAAAGTCAGGAACCAGATAGCAGAAAAGAATAAACAGGAGTGTTCTTTCCTGATTCTTACCAGGCCTTTGACGAATTACCACTGAGATCTCTGAGTCTTGGCTTGCCCACCTTTGCCCGGAGTCCAGCATGACCCCTTCCTGGTAGGTGCCTGGGGCAGCGGGGCCCTGCTGGCCTCCCTGGCTCTCAGGCATGGCTCCTCTCCTAGCCCCAGTTTGGGTCATGGACCACTGCATTCTGGAGCTGGAAGGGTTGGTGGAATGGCGCTTTTCTGCTCATTCACTCACTTGACGGGTATTGCTTCATCGTCTATCATGCATCTGGAATTAATGCCGGAGGGATGGGATGTGGTGGCAAATGAGCTGGGCACAGCTCCTCCCCGAGTGGCGCTTGGCATCCAGTGGGATTTTCCAGATGAAAAACCCTGAGACCAAAAGACTCTCCACAGTCTCACCGCTGGTTCCAGAGCTGAGAACAGATCCTAGCTCTCCTGCCTTCTCCTTGAGTTCAGTGCTAGCTCTCCTTCGTACATCCTATTTTATCTCATTTTCATGATACTTCTGTGAGATTGGAAAGTCCAGAGGGGTAAGGACTTCTCTTCCTCTTCTGGCTCCACACTGTCTAGTGCAGTAGAACCCTACACACCTGTTCCCACCGTGGCCAGTTCCAAGCCTTTGGCATCGTGTTGCTGAAGGCAGAGCTGGGAAGAGATGCGTGATCAATATTTCCACCATATCCATCAAAGAAACAGACAATCTCAAGAACATAGATCATAGCAAAGGGTAGAAGATAAGATTAGGAAGTGATGAGTTCTGACTGTGTTGCCTTTGTTTTAGATAAAATTTATTGAGTTGTAAGTTTATATATATTTTAATTTTTAATAATGACTGTGTTGAACAATCAGCACGAGCCATATCCAGCACAGCACCAGTGACCAGTGGCAACAGAAAGTCCCGACAGTGACAATATCTTGATGAGTATGCATGATGAAAGGTTATTTCTAAAGTCAACTCCAGGTGGGATAGTCTCCAAAGGCACAGCAGCATTTACCAGGATGTCGCCCTGCTGGGATGTTAGCACAGAACACCAGACAAGGGGGCAGCCCTTTGGTGCCAAGTTAGTGTCTTGTAAAATGTCCCTTTGAATCCTCTTGCACTTCTCCCCTGCCTCAGATGGCGTCTGTGTGGTTGTGCATCCTCCCTGCCCAGTCCCCAGGTCAAGTTTGACAAGGCAGACTGGGGGAAAATGCAGTGTGATCAAGAGACCAGTGCTTTTGTGTTCGTGGGTGTATTAGTTTGGAGTGGATTTGACAGTAAGCCCAAAGTGCCAGTGACTTATTCAAAATAGAAGTTTATTTCTTTTTCATGTGCAAGTCCCCAAGCAGATAGCCAGTGCTGGTTTGGTCATGGTTGTCCCCCAGAGTCCCTAGGGATTCAGGTCCTTGCAGCCTTCCTTTCCAGCACCCCTAAGGTGGGCCCTTTTTGGCTTCCCTTTTCCATCACAAACAGGTTCTGAACAATAGAATGGAGGAAAAAAGCCCCTGAAACCTGCCACTTGATGCTTCTACTTACACCCCTTTGTCCAGACACTATCATGGGGCACACCTAGCTGCAAGGGAAGCAGGGAACAAATCCTTATCCTGGGCTTTGATGTGCTCATCTGAGAATCTGTTATGGAAGAAGGGAAGGGCAGATGAGGGGGACAACAGGTAGGGTCTGCCACAGTGAGAATGGAAAAGACCATATAGGTTTTTTCTCTCCCACGTCAAGCTCTGCACGTCCCTCCTCACTGGCCCTGCCTTATGATTGTGTGGAGCAAGGACTTGCCAAAAGTCTCTGACCGGAAATGACTGAGTTTGTGGGCAACCACGCTATTTCTGGAGCAGAGCTTCATACCCTTTCATCTCCCTATTTCTTAGCACCCTACTTGGCTACATTTACTTCATTGTCGTCACCCTAGGGAAGCAATATAATGGTTTAAAGCAATGCTTCTCAAGTCATCTGTAGGGGTGGATGAGTTGTGTTTCTTTTTTTTTTTTCTTCTTAAATTTCCAATCAGTTGGAAAGCAATCGTCCTACTGCCTGACTGGTATTCTGTTCATGTCATGTACCAGTCACCACGCAAGTTGGACAGCCGCAGGCCCTCTTCATCAATAGGAATCAGTGATGGATTATGTGTGCAACCAAGTGAAATTGCCACCAAAGCTTCTAGATGCTTGTCCTCAATTTCCTTACTTATCTCAGCATGGACCAGTAACACACAGTTCACAGACCAGCGCTGGTCCATGGACCACATTTTGAGTAGTTCTGGTTTAGAGTTGATTTTGAGACACACATACCAGGGTTCAGAACTTACCTATCTCTTGCTATTTCTGTGATCTCGATCTCTCTAAGTTTTAGTTTCCTTGATATTAAATGGAGATGATAATAATACTTAAGTGATGAGTTTTAGTAAGAATAAACTAAGATAATGTATTTAAAGTACTTAGTAAAATGTTAGCATAAAGTAAATGCTTATTACATACAAATCTTTATTATTTAGGATAATGCAAAAATAGAAAGGAAATATATATATACACACACACATATATATACACACATAAAAAACAGTTATCTCCGGGTGGTGAAATTTGGGTTGATCTTGGTTTTTCTCCATATTTTTCTCTGTTTTATAAATTTCCTACAATGATCATAAATTACTCTGTAATCAGGAAAAAAGTAATTAAAATTTCTTATGCCTATTTTCTCTGCACTGAGGTTTTTTTTTTTTGCCAGAGTTTAATATTCTTTCTCAATAACGCAATATAAACACACATATTTAGTAAAATTGGTTTTGCAAACAATTTCCAACCTTTCTTTGATGTTTTGTTAAGCATCTACCTAATATTCATATTGCAATTTCCAATGGAGGAAAACACAGTCTACAACACGTCCCCCTGCTGGCGCTGGAAGCAAGGAGACGACGCTGCAGGACTCCCCTCTTGCATGTTCTTCCCTGATGCGACCTCATCAACACCGAGCCTGGACCTCTCTGTTGACTGTTCTGGACCACAGCAAAGCCCCACTTCGGAGCAAGGGGGTGACCCAGAGACAGGAGGTGGCAGCTTCACATCCACGTGGTGCTCTTGTCCCACCAGCCAGCACAGGCGGAGGGGCTGTGTCCCCTGGCCGCCTCCCCTTTGCTCACACTCCACTGACGGTGGGTGATTTTCTGCAGGTGACAATATGGAAGATACGTTAAAATAGGGGCGGAGGGGTGGGCAGATAAGCACCAGAATGATAACCAAGAAATCCTTCATCTCCAAATCCTCACAAATGAAGTCCTTGGCTAGGCCTTCCAGTCATCCCGTGCCACACAGCTCTCTTTGAGAAGGATTATCCCCACCTTGGATGCAGCGCAGAGACCACTACGTATTTTGGAATAACTTTTGTTTTTTGGTCTAAGAGAAAATTTATTGAGCTGAAAAAGCAGACAGTAAGTTAAGTTTCCCTGGATACCTTCTTAGAGATTTGTAAAACCCAAATTGTCTCTAAGTCTTCCAAACTCTAAGAGGGTATTATTACTACTTAACATTTAACTATTGTTAACGTTTGTTTGGAAAGACTATCTTTATGACCTAGCAGTGTTGCTGTGCTCTCGTGTTACAAATATTCTCTAGGGTAGATGGGAATCCCGTGTATACCTGAAGCTTAGAGTCTGTGTTTACCAACAGGGAGATAATTTTGACAATTCTAAGTGATTACAGAGACTTGTAGTGATGTGTCTGCCTCTGTGATGACATGTTACTGTTAATAGCTATGATTTATTCACTTCCAAGTCCTTGGGCAGTGACAGAACCCCCCAGTGGGAGCCTTGATCCAATGGGGAAAACGCAGTCCATTTTGCAGATTTCTGGAAATTCGCTGAGATAACGGGACAGTGTTGAGTGGCTGGCTCTTGGGGTTCAAAAGCAGTTTACTAAATTTCCCTGAGTGGCTGGAAGAAGCCATGGCCTCGAGCCATCTGGCATCACTGGGGGTGGATTGGACACATCACAGCGACCCCCGTGAGCATCTAAGTTAATGCTGAGTCAGAGAAACGCTGGGCCTGAGAGAGATAGGAACGCCAGCCTGAGCTTTGCGTTTGCTTTCAGAAAGGAAAAGGGGGTGTTGGTCTCAGAGATAGAAAAGTTTTATAGGGGGCTATTATATTCCTCTAAATCCCTTAAAAGACCTTCAGCCAAACTCTAAATTTTTCCAGGGGGACCCACTGGCCCAAGTCCACAGATTCAGCCCCTGGTGTAGATTGAGGTTCTTATCTGTGTGGAGAGAGCTCAGGAGGAACAGAGACCAGGGACAGCCAGAGGTCTGGAAGGACTTTCTTAACCTACGTCCTCCTCTTTCCGTGTTTCTCTGTGTGAACAATCCCCATTTGGACTGGCGAGGACACGTGTGGTAATACTGCATTTATTCTGTCATTTTTAAGGGACTTTATCTGGTATAAGAAGCTCCCATGTTTCCAACATTGTCATTCTACCTTTCCAACTGGATCACTAACTTCCTGGCTCTTGTGTATTTTCGAAAAGCTTTTATTTTCTGTAGTGCAGCTCATTTCAAAAGATAATATTCACTTGTGGTTCAAGGCTTAGCAAAAGAGAGCACATCCTTTCGTTCCCCTTTATACCTGTCTGCCAGCCTCTGGGAGGAGCAGATTCCTCCCTGCAGGACGAGTGCCCGAGGCTCAGACCACAGCTGGCCCCTGGCAGAGGTGTGCCAACAAAGGAAGAAAACCAAAGCAAAGCTGCATTCATTTCAAGCTCCATTAGGGGTATGCAATGGGTGAGGAAATCAATGGGAAAGATGAAGCTGGCAGGAAAAGAACTTCTTTTTCTCAGTTTTTATAATGGAATTGACCACAAATAATGACAGGGTATAAATCACTAAGCAGCACCCATTTTAAAAATAGAGAAATTAAAAAAAAAATCACATCCAACACACATTTTTTTGGGTCATTTCTAAAGCAAAGCTAAAAAAGATAACTGCTGCTTTGTTCTTTTTGTCTTCACGTGGCCAAATACCAGCCGGGACCCACGTTACGGTAGCAGCTGGCCATTGTCACAGTGAGACGCTTTGTAGGAAGTATGAATTGTTGTTTCCAGGTCGCTGGAGCCATTTGAAAAGATAAACTCGTAAGTATCAATAATATTGATGATTCATCATAATTTGCTGGATAATAGAAAAACATTTTGCAGTTTTGCTTTCAGAAGCCAGTAAAGAGAGATCTTCCTTTGAGAGTGGTTAACCACTCAAAAGCCATCCTTGTCCCCTGACAGAATACAATATGAAAGGTATTTTGAGAGAAGACGTGGACGGGAGTACAGTTTTGATGTTTGCAAATAGTCTGGACAGAATCAATGCTTACTGTGTTTTCAGACAACTTGTGAATCTATGGACAGTTCCACAAAAGAAATCATATTTCCTGTCTCTCTCTGTATCAGTCATTGGATTTCTTTTATACAGTTAATCTTGGCTGTCTTCATTTTCACTAATTTGATAGGCTTTTCCCTGCTTTTGTTGTCCTGATGTAATAGCTGAGGTGAGCCACCAGGTGGCACTGTGCTAGACCAGGGGCCCCGATGCAGCCAATGTACTGGGCTGAACCAGTGCCAGGTAAATCCTGGGTGAGGAAAGGGTGAAAGGAGAAATTGAGAGAACGAGAACGGGAATTGGGAGAGGCCACGGTGGCACGGAAAGCAAGAATCTTGCATTTTTCTTATCGACTAACCTGATTCATGGAAGCCAGTTTCAATTGCCATGTAACTGGGAATGGAGATGAAAAGTGGACGCATTGTCTGTGGAAACCAGTGTTAAAGGCAAACAAATCGATGGCATATGCACATGGATCATCCAGAAATTGATTGGGAAACCTAGGTAATTTCTGCAGAGGGGTCGTTTCATTTGTGCTCCTAGCCTTGGTGAAGAAATTAAATTTGAGCGGTTCTTCCAATAATCAATAATGAGTATCAGTAACAGATTGACACCTTGCAGAATCAATGAAAATTAATGATAGGTTGATGCCTTGCACTGCCTCTGCTTTGAGCACAACCAGAGTAGATGTACCTTTCCAGCTGCTTAAATTTAAAAGTTAAAAAATATAAATTGGCTCCACTCTGCCCGGTTATTCTTACACAGCATGTAATTGGACCAAGAGTCTTTCTCTTCATGCCTCTCCTGCTCCCCCAAAGAGGAAGGTGTATGAAACAACAAATACACTTCCTTAGGGGAAAAGAAGGAGAGTGATATTAAAACAGCGTTTGTATTCTCAAAGCTCATGCATCAACTGTTGGGTTGTTATTAAATATCTTCTCCTTATGTGCCTATCATGGTGCCCAGAACTCTGGTAATTAAGAAACAGAAGCCATAGCTTCCCCACCAGAGTCTCCGCAGAAGATCCCTGATTCAATTATGGGGTGACACTTGTCACATGTTGCAGAGATATAGCTGCACCCAACCCCTCATTAACTTAATGGATTCCTATAGTTAGTCCTCCGGAGATGTGAAGTTGAAGCTACTGAGATTCAGGGGAAGTGTGGGTGTATTTATAAATGCATCTCCCGTTACTCCCAGGTTCTGAAAGGGAGAGAGCTCTGCGCCAGTAGCAGGTAAGGAGAAAGTGAACACTGTACCAAGAAGCTGTCATCATTTGTTCATTCATTTATGCTTTTTATCACACCTGGTTTTGCTCCCCAAGAAGAGAAAAGTTATTCATTTTTGTGCTCTTTGTCCATGCTGAGGTCCCTGATGGCCCATTTTGTAGGACTTTTTGTATAGTAAAGACTCACTTCTTTCAGGTCATCTCTATGACACAGTTGACTTTGCTTAGGAAATTCTTTTTTTTTTTTCCGTGATAAAAGTAATAACTCTATTTTCCACCAACTGTCTCTCAACTATGAATCATGGATCCTAAACTCATAGCCCAAGATTAATCTGAGCCACAAAAATATTTTCTTGGGCCAGCAAAGTAGTTAAAAATGTTCCTGAATCTGAAGGACTTTAGTGGGCTGCAGACATTCCAGTTCTTAACAGGGTCCCCCACTCCCCATTTTCTTACATCTAACCTGATTCACATATGAGAGATCTTTAAAGAGTTCATGGAAAATGCCTATTATGAACAAAACTATGCATGGATTTCAAAATATTTTGCATCAAAATAAACTCACTGACTTGTTATTATATAACATATCTGAACAGGATCTAGTTTGAGGCAATAAGAAGGATAAGACACCAGTATGAAAAGAGCCCCTATCAAAGCAACATGAATTTTGCTAAAATTGAAGCAAGAACAAACATAAGGTTGATGGTGAAGCTTGGGTAGAAGAATGGTGAAATCAGTGATGCTTTACAAAGAGCCTGTGGGGAAAATGCCCCAAAGAAATCAGCAGCTTACAAGTGGTTAACTCATTTTAGGAAGGGACAAGATGATGTTGAAGACGAAGCCCACCGTGGCAGACCATCCCCATCAAATGTTGAGGAAAAAAATCAATCGTGTTTGTGCCCTAACTGAAGGTGATCTATGATTACAGCAGAAACAATAGCCAACACTATAGACATCTGGATTGGTTCAGTTTACACAGTTGTAACTGAAAAATTAAAGTTGAGCAAACTTTCCACTCGACGGGTGCCAAAACTGTTACACACACATCAGCTGCAGACAAAAGTGGAGCTTTCAATGGACATTTTAAACATGTGAGATTGAGATCCTGAAACATTTCTTCAAAGAATTGTCACAGGAGATGAAACATGGCTTTGCCAGTATGATCCTGAACACAAAGCACAATCAAAGCAGTGGCTGCCGAGAGGTGGAAGTTGCCCAGTCAAAGCAAAAGCAGACACATCAAGAGCCAAAGTCATGGCAACAGTGTTTTGGGATGCTCAAGGCATTTTGCTTGTTGACTTTTTGGAGGGCCAAAGAATGATAATGTGTGCTTATTACGAGAATGTTTTGAGAAAATTAGCTAAAGCTTTAGCAGAAAATCTTAAGGAAAGCTTCACCAGAGAGTCCTTCTCTGCCATGACAATGCTCCTGCTCATTCCTCTCAATTTTGTGTGAGTTTTGATGGTAGATCATTAGGCATTCACTTTGCAGTCCTGATTTGGCTCTTTCTGACTTCTTTTTGTTTCCCAATCTTAAAAAAAAAAAATCTGTAAAGGGCACCTATTTTTCTTCAGTTAATAATGTAAAAAAAGACTGCATTGACATGGTTAAATGCCCAGGGTCCTTAGTTATTTAGGGATGGATTAAGTGGCTGATGTCATTGCTTATAAAAGAGTCCGACGTTGATGGAGTTTATATTGAGAAATATGGTTTATATTTTTTGTTTTTATCCTTTAATTTCATCTTCCCATAAACTTTTTGAAGTCCCCTAGTGATCTCTGCCTAGCTCCAGAGGCATGTAGGAAGTGGATTGGCATGAAACCCATATGTGTGTACTTCCTTGAGGATAGGTCAGCACCTTGTCATATAGCAGATCTAAAATAAGTGGGGATAAATCCCACACACTTGGAACAATTTCTCTGGAGGGAAATCTGGCAATATAATAGAAGTCTTGTCATATGGCGGACCTGTTACGTAGGGTGAACCAATAGTCAGTGAGAATGGAATCATGCAGACCCACCAGAAGGAGGCCTGTTCCTCCTGTACATCTGGCTAACCCTGGGAACAGAAGTATAATTTACTACTGAGAGTAATGGAGGACTCTTGCTAATCTGGCAAGTCCTTTGCTTGGAAATCAATTACAAATATTTCATAAAGTAACAGAAGTCTTTAAAAAGAATATGTCCTTCAACCCAAAAGTTCTAGGAATTTTTTTAAAGGAAATATATAAATGTGTAGAGATATTTAGGTACAAGGATATTCATAACAGCATCATTTATAGAAATGAAATTGAAAAAATCCAATGTCTGGCAATAGGGCTTTGTGAATAAATCATATGACAGCTATTCAGTGGAATAGTGTGCAGTCATTAGCAATGATACATACATGACTTTTATGGATATAAAAGTCTATTTTCATTTTAGTAAGTTGAAGAAGTTTATAAGACAGCATGATTCTACTTTTGCAAACATAAATGTGTATATATTTGGTGTGGTGGGCAGGCTCTAAGATGGCACTCAATGATGTGTCCCTCCTGGTATTCACAGCCTGCGAAATCCTCTTCACTTGAGTAATTTGTTTCTAACCAACACAATATAGCCACATTGAGGGGATGTCAACTCCATGATTAGGTTACAAATTTTGTGCCTTCTGTCTTGCCTTCTTGGCTTGCTTGCTTTGATGAACAGCTACCATGTTGGAAAGGCCCTCATGGCAAGGAACAGAGGGTGACCTCCAGCCAACAGCCACTGGGAAACTGAGGCTCCAGTTCAACAACCCGTAGGGAACTGAATCCTACCAACAATTGCTGAGTTAGAGATGGATCCTTCCCCAGTCGAACATTCAGACGAGACCCCAGCCCAGGCCAACGCTTTGATTGCAGCGTTGTAAGAGACCCTAAAGTAGGGAATCCACCTTAACCATGCCCATATTTCTGACCCACAGAAACCATGAGATAATAAGTGTGTGTTGTTGGAAGCCACCAAGTTTGTGGTAATTTGTTATGTAGTAAGAGATAACCAATACTCAGGACAAGAGGTCTAGTGGTATATTCTACAAAATATTGGATGTGATCATGTCTGGATGACATAAATGTAGCATTCTTAAAGTGTTTGTGGGCTACAGATCACTTAGATGTAGTATTGGCAGGCTTTTATATTTCATTCTGATGAAAAACTTGAGATTTCGACACTGTCATTGAATAAACAGAAGGGTGACTTAACAGTTTACAATTTAATTTGGCTGATTTCATGACAGAGTTATCTTGCCTTTGAGACACACTCTGTGTTTATAATGGGGGGTTGTGACTTGAGATGACTTTAATTCACATTTATTTTCTTCTTTCTTTGTTGCTGGTTAGGTTCTCCAGAGGCCCAGTAAAGCCTCGCCCAACTCAGTGTCTTTCACGGGGCTGCAATGGCCTCTACAGCCCTGCCTCACTCTGCCACTGGATGCAGCCTGCCCCCAGGGAGGGCGTGACCTCTGGTTAGCTGGCTTATTGACCCTAAGCTAGACCCGGAAAGAGCTGACAGCGGGAGAGTGTCTGCTGACCATACCTCTCCCCCTGGGCAACACGTGCTTCCTTGAACGGGGTTGTGGGCAGCTCATTTCTCCATTGGCCACAGTGGCAGGGAGGGGTAGAAAACAGGGCTGAGCTGAGGGGGGACCTAACAGAAGCCTGGCCAATCACACAGGGAACTTTCGAGCTATTTGGCCCATCAGAGTTTACCCCCATGGGATGGAAAAGGCCAGATCTTCATACCCCCTATGATGGCTCACCAGACGTGGGTTGCGTCAGAAAGGACAAGCCCTTGGGTGAGTCACTCTCTGCAGCTGGGGCAAACCCCGAAGGAGCTGACAGCTGCAAGTTGTCTACTGACTGTCCTCCCCACAGCTGCAGCAACAAGCCCTTCCTTCCACGGGGAGCTGGTGGACGTCTCTGTGTCCACAGTTCGATATCCACAGCATGCGGATCCATTTCTTCGCATATGTTCAGGAAGTCTCTTCTCCGGGATTCCACTGAGCCTCCTCCCTCCCTGTGGGAAACTTAGAAGAGGAAGTTTAGTAAGAGGAACTACAGTCCATGTTCTATTAACTATCTCCCTACTTTGAATTTTCTGTGGGTTGAACCTCCTTGGATGCCATTGCTACCCTGGTGCTCATCAGGATAATTGTGTCCACCTGGCTTCTGGTGGTTCATCATGACCTGGCCTTTCTTAGTCCCAGTCCTGTCACCCCAGTCCCCCCAGTGAGCCGAATTCTGGAACAGCCCTTCCTACACCAGTCCTAGCTTACAGAGGAGAGCCACCACTGAACACCTGAGTGATGCTGGGGCTCCTAACCCCTGGCCTTAGAAGACTGTATCTTTGAGTCTTTCTTAGAACATCTGTCGAACAGGGGAACATCTGTTGTATCTGCTGGCTGTACATGACATATTTACGCCGGCATGCCTACTTTGCAGAGCCTTTTAATCCCCTTCTCTGGCATCTGCCCTGGCATTTCTGGCATTTCAACTTCACTTTGTTTGTGTCAACCATCCTTTGTTCCATGTATCTAGGTTCCATCCTAGCAGCAAGTGTGCATCATTCCCTGGGGTCCTTGGCAGGGTGTGTCCTGGGAGAGAGTTCCCAATTCGATAAACTCTGCCTGATCCAGGCTTATGTTCTGACCCCATTGGTGGAGCACCCATGATCATTGATCAAGCACCCTGGCTCCTGCTAGCACGTGCTGGCGAGGGCTTGCAGCCCCTCTGGGACATTGCTTCCTTCCTTCTTTAGCAGGCCCAGCAGGTGCACAGGTGGGTTATGTTGTGACTTAACCCTATTTATATGCTTAATGACCAGAAGAGGGGGAAGGTCCCCAAAAGGGTGATTGTGTTGTCCTATGGGGAAGCAGGTTCTGTACTGAACCTTAAACCTTAACAGGGAGGGTTAGGACTTTTCTGCATGCTCACACGGTTCAGAGAAATCTGGGAATTCAGAATTCCAGAAGCATCTGCTTAGATATCTTCATCCCCAAAATGTGGACCCCATTTTTCCTCATACAGGACCCTGACCTTGACATAGTAGAGCTGCCTTGGTTGGGGGTTGAACTTCTCTGGAGCTTGTTGGCTCCTACTATGAAGTCCTGAGCCTGGGCCTCAACTTTCCCTGTCCTCCTGCTGTAGGAGAGGAAAGCCTCTTTGTTAGACACCAGGGAAGTCCTCTGGCTTTCACATTTGCCTTTCAATTGTCAGCTCTTCATGAATTTTTTCTAGGGTATCTCTGGTCTTTTTCCATCCATTATCCTTACTGGTACTATCCCCCACCCCAATACACACTTAGATGTAGTATTGGCAGGCTTTTATATTTTATTCTGATGAAAAACTTGAGATTTTGACACTGTCATTGAATAAACAGAAGGGTGACTTAACAGTTTACAATTTAATTTGGCTGATTTCATGACAGAGCTATGAATTGCACCAGCTAATATATTCCCTTCCACTGGTCTGCCATCCCAGCTCATCAAAGGTGAGAGTTTGAACAATTGGACTGTTACCTTGGGCCAGAGGCTGGCTGTGCTCCAACCACCACAGTGACAGGTTCTTCTTCACTGCCCGCCAGCAGCCAGGGATCCTCCTCCAAAACTCCATCCTAGTGCCTGCTTTCTTGGACGACTCCCAGTGTCAAGCATCCCCGGTTGGGTTCTCTGGGGGTAGATACTGAGATGGGAGTTCTTATGGGGACCAACACTTGTGAGAGGGAAGGGGAGGGCAGCAGGATTGGGCAAGGGAAGGAGGAAAGCTAGCATGCAGGCTTGACAAAGGCTTTGTCAAGCCCCCAGGGAGCTCTGGCACATGTGGGGCCCATCTGAGTTGTCCCCTAGTGGATAGAAATGGCCAGGCATCCGTGATGAGTGGTTGGATGTGAGGTCCCCAGGGAAGGGCATGCTCTTGATCGAGCAGCTCTCAGGAGCCAGGGCCAATGCTGAAGGAGCTGACAGCTGGAGGCATCTGTTGACTGCACCCCCTGCAGCTGGGGCAACAAGTCTGTCCTCAAACGGGAATCTGGGTGGTGCCTTGCCATATCTATCACATGGCTGAAATGTAATTTGTTACTTTTCTAATTAAAATAATAAAGAAAATAAGATAAAATTTTTTATTTCAGGGTGAAATAAATCAGATCACCCTTCCTTAGTTCATTTGCTTCATGAGAATACTAATTGGGCTATAATTCCCAGTGTATAAGGTAGCACGTGTGATTGGGATTCCAAGCATCAGGTTACAAAGGGGAAAAAGTCAAACCCAGTTGCTGAGCAGATCATTTTAACAACTTCATGGAACCCACTGCTACCTTCCAGCCTGTCTTGGGCTGACTAAATCCAATGCATCTCACATTCGCACAGGATGAATTCAGACCTAATGGCCAATCCATGGTCTGAGCTCTAGTAGCAAGTGTCATCATATGGAAGATAGCAAGTGACAGGCAGCTCATGACCCCATCCCAGGGTGGTTTGACATGTTGTGCTCATTTTTGAAGTTCTCTTTCTTGGCTGGCTCAGATTCGTGTAGCCATTGGAGTCAATCCCTTTACACAAATACTGGTTTATTAACCTGGAACAATCAAAGGGAAGGGGTGTCAGTCTTTCTTCCCCCTGTTATCTCTTCAAAAGTTCTCCTTCGGTGCAAGTGCTTAAGGGAGGGAACTAGCAGAAGGCTTTTGCTTTTGAAGACACAAAGACCAGCCTGGGGCCTCACCCCTGCTTCTGTCTAATAACATCTCTTTTCCAGTAAGAAAAGTCACCTTCTGAAAGGAAGCTTTGAGGAGTAGCTAGGGAATTTAGTTTCTTTCCAGTAACTATGAGAAAACAAATCCAGAGAAAAGAACAATTTGAAAAATAGTGGAGAGTCTGTCTGGGGGAGGGAAGCGAGCACAGGATTTGGCCACAGTCAGCCTCAGGGGTGAATGGGTTTGAGTGTGGCCTACTAGCGTGAGACCTTGGTCAAGTTCATAGACTCTCTTCCTCTAAATAACCAAGACATTGACAGTGGCCCATTCCTCTGTCCCCTTTCATAGTGCACGTCCTTGCATGGGCTGTCAATTCTCTGTCTCCACTTTCTCTTCCTTTACGCTCATTCTCCCTCCACCAATTCCAGTTTTGTCCCCATCATGCCTCTGAAAGTGGTCCCTGTTGACCTCATCAATAGGTGCCATCTTGCCAACCAAAGGGTCCGTTTCCATGTGTACCTCACCAGACCTCACAGCAGCTCTGCCTGGGTCAGGCCCTCCTTCCCTTCAAATACCCCCATCAAGGTGCTTCTAGACGGCACTCTCTCTTGGGCGACCCCTTCTTCTCTGGGTGTTTGACAATTTGCTCCTCCTCTGGTCAACCAAGGCCCAGTTAGGAGTCTCTTAACATCATCTCTAGCTACATGCACACTCTGACAATGTTTATCTTGGGACTCTGAGGCTTTAAATACCATCTACATGCTGACGACTTTTTTTTTTTTTTTTTTTTGAGACAGAGTCTCACTCTTTTGCCTGGGCTAGAGTGCCGTGGCGTCAGCCTAGCTCACAGCAACCTCAAACTCCTGGGCTCAAGCAATCCTTCTGTCTCAGCCTCCCAAGTAGCTGGGACTACAGACATGCGCCACCATGCCCGGCTAATTTTTTTTCTATATAGTTTTTTTAGTTGTCCGATTAATTTCTTTCTATTTTTAGTAGAGACGGGGTCTCGCTCTTGCTCAGGCTGCTCTTGAACACCCGAGCTCAAGCAATCCGCCCACCTTGGCCCCCCAGAGTGCTAGGATTACAGGCGTGAGTCACCGCGCCCGGCCCCTGAAGACTTTTGCATTTAGATCTTCAGCCCCAACCTCGCCCCTGAGTTTCTGTCTTAGGTATTTGGCTGCCTACCTTGCTTCACCACTGGAATGTGTCATCTGCACTTCAGATGAAATTCTTGCTTTTTCCTGACTGTGCTAGGTGATCTGTTGGCAACTTTGCCTCGTTCTTCCCTTTTACCCTCCATTTACCCTGTCACAGGGGCAGGGGATCTGCCATATACATTGCCCAGAATGCCTGCCTACAGATTTCTGGTTTAGATCCCACCAATAAGAAGCATCTGTATGAGTTTTGGAGGGAAGAAGAGATGCAGAAACTAAATAATTGCTCCTCTTGGACTTGTAGCAAATGAGAGATTTTGCAGTGGCCTCCAGCATTTTTCTATGAATCATCCACCTCTGAAGCTGAAATTATTGCAAGAGGTTTCCTGAACTTCCTTCAACTTCCTCTCTCCCTGAAAGCTGGAAGTGAACCAAGCTGACAGAGACACCCTCCCCTGACTTGTGTCCCTTTTCCTTCCAAGGGTTTTATAAGCACCTTCTACCTTAAATCCTTTCTTTCCTAAAATACCTAAAATTGTTTCACTTCTGATACATCCTCCAAATCATTGGTCCTTGAATGTTACCATGAATCAGAAATGGAAGAAATGGGAGGCTTGTTAAAGAAGGTTGCTGGGTCCACTTGAGTGAGTTTCTGACTCAGTAGTTGTAGGGCGGGGCTAAGTGATGCTCATGATGCTGGCCTGGGGGCCACACTTTGAGAATCACTGACCTAAACCTTTGCCATCTCAGTTACTGGTACCACCCTTCATGTAATTTCTTAGGTCAGAAAACCTGAGAGTCTTTCTTGATTCTTCTCTTTCCTTCATGGCCATGGCCAGGATCTTGGTTATTTAGATGAAGAAACTGAATTTCAGAGAGTCTACAACATGACTTGACCACAGTGTCATACTCGTAGGTGGCATTTAAACTCATTACCCCTGAAGTGCCAAATCCTGTGCTCTCTTCCCTCCCCCAATATACCCTCCACAACTTTTTAGTTGGGAAAATGAGTTTGCATCTGCATCTCTTTTCAATGAAGCCTGAAAGGGTGTTTCCAGTTGGGAGAAGTTGGGGGTTTAAGAAGTGAGGGGCTGGTAGGACAAGGTCATCCGGGAGAGCAGACGCCATCAGACCAGGGAAGAGAGAGAGAATTGCTGAGCAGGTTGGGATGCCTATTTGAGAGTTGAGGTGACCATTTAAAGTGAGTCCAGCCTGCACAGGGGTGGGATATTTCTCCAGGAATATTTACACAGTAGCTCTGGGATAAAGTCGCTGGAGTGGAATTGCTGAATCAGGGATCATGTACATTTTACGTTTTGGTGGACGTTGCCAAAGAGTTATGCCAATATACTCTCCCGTCAAAATGTTTGTCCACACTTGCTAATACAGGGTACTATCAAACTTGTTGATCTTGGCTGTCTGCTAGGTGGGAAAAAAATGGGATTCTTTGCTCTAAATGCAAATTATTTCATTATGTGTGAGAATGAGCATCTTTTGCTATGCTTCTGTGAGCTGCCTATTCACAATGGGGACTACTTATGAATTTTGGGATAGTCCGATTAAAGGCAAAATACATTTTGTTTAAACTATTGAGGGAAAATAAAAAATATTAAAAAGAAAGTCCTAATACCCTGGAGTTAGAATTTAGTCAGAGCAGGGACTGTCTGCAAAGTGAGGCTTCCTTTTTGCTGGCTGGAAACATTTTGACTGGGACCGTCACTGTCCCCAGAAACATCCCATTCCACCCAGGTCGTAGGTACCACCTGACCAGAGACCTGTACGCACTTCCCAGTTTCTGCCACTGTAATCCCGCATCTAATCACAGGTGAAATTTTGCCCATGACACAGCCCTAAGGAAACACTGAAAGGGAAGGAAAAGCAATGAATAAAAATGAAATGATAAAATAAATCCTTTTGCTTATAGGTTTAATGGGGACTGTGTGTCAGAATTATGCATTTGGCAGCATAGAAATGATACAAATGAATGCAAAGCTTACGAATAATATACATTTTAACCCACTGTACAACTCCTCAAGAGAAAACAAGACTCCCAAATCCAGTAAATTTGTCTAAACTGAGATCCATGGTGTGCACATGTACACACACACACACACACTCTCTCTCTCTCACACACACACACTGTTCCAAATTTTTAACCTCAAAACATGAGAGGGGGAGTTTGTAGACAAGTTCTGTTAAAAAGAGGACCTGAGGATGACTCTAAGCCCCTGCTTGCAGAGGTGGGCGTGGTGCTGACGTTGGAGAGAGCACGCAGGGCACTAGGACGAGATGCTGGTGCAGATGCAAAGGGGATTCTTCTGGGGGTGTGGATGTGGCCCGAGGAGTCCAGGCTTGCCTTAGAAGTGACAGAGTCTGCACTGTGGCTGGCTGGTGTGTGTTTTCTATTTAGGACTCCCGGGAGTGAGGGTGGGAGCAGGTGCAATGGAGTTGTGCCGGGTGGTGGTGCTTGGGGCAGTCCTGGCTCCTGGGGTGTGGTTCCCTGGGTCCCTGAGAGCCAACGGAAGGGTGACCTTAACCGAGCAGCTCTGCTCTTGTTCCCTGCTTAGGTTGTGCTTCTGTCTACGAAGAAAAGTGTGAGGCTGCCAAAAGCGTATTTGGGACAGTTCTAAGACACCTCCTATGTGCATTATGTTGAGGTTTTCATATACTGTAGTTCATTTAACTTGACAGCTACCCAGTAAGTCTCCCAGTTTTTCAGGTGACAAAATGGAGACTCAGAAAAGTTATGTGGCCTCCACAAGGCCCCAGCTAGAGAGTGGGAAGGCTGAGTGTTGTGGACTGAATGTTTGTGCCTCTCACCCACCCCATTCCTGTGTCGAAGCCTCAACTCTCGATGGGATGGATTGGGGACATGGGACCTTTGGGAGGCGACGAGGCTTAGATGAGGTCGGGAGAGTGGAGCCCGCATGCTGGATTAATGCTTTTACCAGAAGAGACGCCAGAGAGCTTGCTTCTTTTCTTCCTGTCCACTATGTGAGAACACATCAGGAAGGTAGCCATGGAAGACACCTCTCACCAGGACCTAACTAAACAAATTCCTGCTGTTTAAGCCACCTGGTCTGTGAACGCCACAGGGCAATGTACGGCAGCCCGGGCTGACTAAGACGCTGGGTTTCGGCCACATCTATCTCAACGCAGCACCCGTGCTCGTTGCAGCAGACCGTGACACCTCTCCGGGATGGTCTCTGATTCCTTTACGCTGTTCTGTTCAGCTATCACACGATGATGGTAAAGTAACTCACGACGAAGCACATGCAAGCTTCCCTGAGAAATCCGCACTGCCTTTTGGGGTTGTTTTTGGTATTTAAACTTGTGATAAGGATGCTGTTCAAAGGGAGACATTTGATTCCCATCCTTTGAATGGCTGGAGCCCATACTCAATGAATCCATCATCCCCGGAAATCCACTCTTATATCGTGGTCCTGGGTTCTATGACACTCTATTTCAGAGAAATAATTAAAAAGTCCTAAACAGTAGGAATTTGCTCTTACAGAGGAGTCATTCTTTCACTATTCACTAATTTTTGCCTGTGAAAAATAGACTTGGTTGAAAGTGCACGCAAGGCTTGTTCTGTGTTGATCATACGCTTGTCAAAACATCTCAAGAGTGGGCCATAGTAAGAGCATCTCAGGGAACATATCGCATCCAAAACACCTGTAAAAAAAGAAAATTGCTCCTGACTTTTCCCTTGTAAGTGAAAGGGGACTGAGTGGATTCTCTGCCTTCCTTCTAGAATGATCTTGGTTTGAAGCCCTTGACTGTTGGTGGCCCCACCCTTGGGCACTAACTCAGGGTAGTCTGTCCACAGGGGTCTTTGTCCCTTGACTGCAAATCCTCACCGCAGTTTTGGTGCTGGCCAAGACAATCTCCAACTCCGTCACCTTCCTCTGCTCTCCGACATCTTGCTCAAAAGACGGATTTCTCACTTCCTCACAGTAAACCAGGAGTTGGTAACTACTTTCCCTTTGAACAAACATATTGATTTTTTTAAAGTCTAAATGTACCAAACATTTGGAAATTGTTTTTTAAATTACTTAAAAATCTATCCCTCAGTGTAACCACTATGACGTCAGGGTTTAGATGAATGCTTTTTCTTGTGTAAATTTTTAAAAATGTAAATATTAATAAAGTATATAGACATGTTGGAATCCTACATTTTTATGAAACGTTACAACATGGTGTTTTCCAAGTTATTGTGGAAATGTCACACTATATTTTAAAATTACTGCACAGCTAGTGAAATGAGGAGGCAATTTGATAAATTTGGTATCAAGGGAAGACTAAAGGCTTCAGAGTCAGAATTATCTTCAAATACCTGCGATCACTTGGCAGTTGATGTGATTTATTTGTTCTCTCTGTGCCTCAGTTTCCTCCTTTCTAAAGAGAAGTAATATCATCTACCTTTTACAGATGTTGTGAGAATCAAATTAACTAGGTGCTCTATACCCAGTTGCCGTTTTTATTACGGCGTAAGAGTGGGTGTGTGATACTGAGCTGTTCTCCAGTCCTGGGGCATGCTATACTTCTTCTCTTTAAATTTGTGTCGAGCAGTTTTCATGTTTTTCCAGGAAACTTTGCCACCGATTTAAAGAGCTAATGGAATTCTCTTTGGGGCCTTGGTCACTGCATGTCTGGGTAACTTGTGCTGTTGTTAAACAGGTCACGATGACAGCAAAGGTCCAAGCTCTTGGGACTCGAGGACAAGTTGGGCTCCTAAAATGTTCCAGGAAAGCGTGATGTTGAAACCAATACCTCTGGGCTCCAGTCTGTGACTGGAGAGCAGAAGATATCAATTCGGTTTGCCCAAAATCAGTCCAACAGAAAATATTAATACTTGCAGAATGCCTTCTATGGGCCAGACGTAGCTCTAAATGGGGAAGAAAGACTAGATCCCTGCTCTTGAGATAGAGGAGACAGACAATAAATGCATTTCACACAAGCTCAGCATTCGGTAAGTGATGAAAAATGAAGAGAAATTGGGGTGGGTGTTTTATGAAGGTGTCTGAGGTAGCCTCTCTAAGGACGCGCCATGCAGCAGAGACTGGAGGAAATGCGGACCTTTAGGGCTGCAGGGTGACCGGCCCTCCTATTTGCCCATGAATGGAGGGTTTCCTGGGAACCAGGGCTCTCAGGGTCAAAACCAGGACAGTTTCAGGCACACTGGGATGTCTAGGCACCCCAGTCAGAGTGCTCCAGGTGGAGGAAACAGTAAGTGCAAAGGTAGGTGAAAGGGAAAGAATGTGGTGTGTTTGGGGGTGTCCAGGAGTGCGTGGCAAACCAGGAGAGAGAGAAGGAAAGATGAGAGCAGAGGGGCAGGCAGAGCCAGGCCACAGGGCCTGCTGGTCAGACTGAGGGCCAACGGATGAGTGCTGTCCACGGGCACGCCCAAGTACTGCGGTGCAGGGAGTGATGAAAGCTGCCTGCAAAAGCAGGGCTCTCCTGCCAAAGGGAGTAGGCCTGCAAGTTCTCCTGACACTGTGGCAGATGGGCAACTGCGTCTCAGACGGTCCCAGAGGCCCGGCTGTGTTAACGCTCTTCCTTACCCACCTCCATGATGGGGAGAAGGCAGTTAGTGGATCGTTCTGTTAGGAGCAATGAAACAATCTTCTGGGGCTGCTTAGGCCCGAGCGTTTAATCAGAGTGCTACTGGCAAGCACCCCTAGCAAGCGGCTGGGCTTCCCTCGGGCCCCTGGACTGTGGCGGTGCTTCTCTGAGGGCCACTCTCACACGCGCATGGCCCCATACTCAGCAACGTCGGGGCTGGAAGCGTGTGGCCAACTCAGACGAAGAAACCGGGACTGAGAGAGGAGGAGGTCACTCGGTCCAGGGAAACTCAGGGAGTCAAGGGCAGAGCTGGGAGGGCAAGTGTCTGAGAGACTGGTCTTGACGTGGAGCCAGGGTGGCTACACCTGACGAGCTGGGTGGGCAGATGCTGCCCTCCCTCTAGCGGTTTCACCTGGGCTGCATGAACAGAAATGTGGCATGAGGACAAGGAAGAGGGCGGTACGGTTTTGTTTCTCTCAAGTCAAGGCCTAGCAGGAGCCCTGAGGGGCATTCTGGGGAGCCCAGATTTAAGGGATGTACATCAGAGTGCGTTTGGAGAAGCGTGAGCCGATGGCGAGGAGAACTGCAAGCTGTCTGGACCATGATTGCAAAAACTAACAGTGTAAAGGTCAGAAAGGAGCTGAGGTCTGTGGTGCAGAACGTGAAGACGGAGGCCAAACATTTGAAGGGCTGACATGCATAATGGTCTTTTCTTGATTTTTATTATTTTCTCCATCATTCAATTAGGCATGTATTTGCCACAGTGCTATTTCTCATGTTGTATTCCAGATATATAACACTGCAACTCCTCTATGTAGGACCAACTGCATATTTATGGGTCTGGGACCTGAATCACTGAATCACCCTTTAGAAGACTCAGCGCCAACCCTGGCCGCACATTTTAGGGGGCTTTGTCATTGCTCATACCCCACCCCAGAAATGTTGATTGAATTGGTCTGGGTGCGGGGGCCCTGTGATAGTTTGGACCATCAGGCAGAGTAGTTTTTCTCCATCCTGTTGATATTGGGGTTAGCCACATAACTTTTATTTGCTGGTAGGTGAGTCTTAAATGTGCTCAATTTGCACCACAGTTCAGTGATCCACCATGGGAAGTACATACCCTTGGTAGCCACTGGCCCAAGGAGAATGAAACATACATGAAGCTGACTTGAATTCAACCTATAGTCTGAGGCAAGAGTCACCCACCTGACCCAGCTTAGAACAGCCAAGCTCTAGCCACCCATAGATCTGTGAGTAAGAAATACATGCTTGTTGATTTAAGCCACTGAGTTTTGAGATATTTGTTATACAGCATTGTTATAGCAACGTCTAACTAATACAAGACCTTAACCTTAGGAGATTCTGATTTAATTGGTTTGGGTTAAGGTCCAGTGCTACGGTCTGAATGTTTATGTCCCCCCAAAAACTCATATGTTGAAACCTAATCACCCATGGGATGGTATTAGGAGGTAGGGCCATTGGGAAGGGATTAGGCCATGAGGTTAGAGCCCTCATGATTAGGATTAGTGTCCTTATGAAAGACACCTCAGAGAGCTGCCTTTTCCCTTTTCCCTTGTGAGGAGAGAGTGAGAAGGTGCCATCTATGAATGAGAGAAATGGCCCTCACCGGACACCAAGTCTGCAGTACCTTGATTTTGGACTTCTCGGCCTCCAGAACCGTGAGAAGGAAACTTCTGTTGTTTGTAAGCCACCCAGTCTATGGTGCTTTGTTATGGCAGTCTGAATGAACTAAGATATCCAGGCATCAGTGTTTCTTAGAAGGACTCTCCAGATGATTCTACAGTATAGCCAGGGTTGATTACTGCCAATCTGAAATATTGCTTTTCTGCCCAGGAGTCAAGCCAGGTTTACAAGCAGGCGATGATAATGTCACTGCTTGAACGAGTATTTCTTAAAACCTGGCTTTGGAACCACCTACAGCAGAATGCCTGGGGTTATGGAGCATCTCGTTTATTAAAAATACAGATTCCTGGGCCCCACCCCAGACCTGCTGAATCAGACTCTCTGAAGTGGGCCAAGCGATTTGTAATTTAACATGCTCTGCCTTGGGCACTTTCCGAGTACACTGAAGTGGGAAAGGCTGATTTAGGGGTTATCACACATTTCCCACCACCCTGCCACAGAACAGTTGATGATCACTGAAACTTTCTTATTAAAATTTCAAGCCACTTCTGCTTGCCTGTATGAACATCTGACTTGAGTCTTTTCATCTTTATAGTGAAGATCTGGGGAGGAGAAGTGGATCCTGCTCTGATTTTGATGTAACGATGGAGGTTGGACTAAATTATTCCTTCCAGCTCCAACACTGTGTGATTTCACATCATTATGTTTGTCATTATGATCTGTGTAGCGCTGGTGTAGCGTGAGTCAACCCTTAGCTACAGCAGGTACAGGGTGGGTGACAGCCTAAAGCAGGAAGTCACAGAGCCCCGGGGATCCTGCCACGGGCTGATGGCTGGGCTGACCAGCAGGGTGCCAGACGCTTCTGGTCCATAAGCCTGAGCCGTGGGCCCCCCAGGCCACAGCCCTTACAGCGGCCACTCTGGATTTTTGTGGCTCTTGTCTAATTCGCTTTTATCTTACCCTGTGCTCCATTTCTGTCCCACTTTGGACTCTTGGCTCTGAGTCTGGACTTTAATCCCGTCGCTGATCCTCTCGGCTTGAGGGTGATCCTCGCTCTCCCTGAGTGTAAATCTCGGCTTTTCCTTATGGACTCTGATCTGATGCAACACCTCTAGCCCAGCGAGCCTCAGCCAACAACCCTGATGCAGGCTGCCTCCCAGACAATTCAGTCAGAATCTCTGGGGTAGGACAGAGGTGTCAGAATTTTCAAATACTCCCCAGGGGATTGATTCCAGGGGACAGCCAGGGCTGAGAACCATTCACTGGCAGAAACCACACTTCCCTGCAGCCCACGTCACCCTCATCCCCAGAGCCTGGGTGAGACTGCTGTCACTGAGATGCTGCTTCCACCGAGAGGACTGTAACACGGTGATCACGTTTCCATATAATAGAAGAGCTGTTTTAATGTTAATCCCAAACCGGTAGTTACTTCCCCGCCCTCAAGGACTAGAGTTTGAAATGCGCCACCGATCATCAGGATGCAGGCTGAGAACAGAGGCAGCTGGCCAAAGAAAGCAGAGCGCTCACGCGAGAGAGGCACAGACAGAAAGCTTCGGGCCATACAGAACAGGGAGGGAAGCCATTCCCCGTAATGAGGAACCGGCGGCAGGCGCTTCGCAGAGCAATACAGTTGATAAATACGCTGTACTTAAAGTGAACTTTGAACAAATGCATAAGCAGAGATGGAGCATTTTCTGCAAAGAAAAGCAAGCAAGGGCTTGGTACAGAGAAACTGTGTCCCGGCACAGACGGAAGAGAAACAAGGCTGGTGATGGAGACTCAGTGGAAGCTGGCTGGCAGAACCTAGGCAGGAAAACAAATTCCTCCAAAGCCAGATGAATCGATGGCAGGCAAGGTCCCAGTGCTACTAACTAGGGAGGGGTCACACTTGTTTTGTAGAAAGAAAAAATTGGAAATTCATATCAGCGCCTCCCTATGTGTTATTTATAGTTTGCTGAGTGCACCGTAGCTTAAAGTGACTGTATAAATAAGTAGTTTATCATTTTCATTACAGAGGGTGGGCTCATCATTTTGAATTAATTCTTTTGTTGTCTCCACAGAGGCCGGAGTGAAGGAATCCCCATCAGGTTCTTTTGCAGAAACATATCTGGAGAGAGAGGTTGGGTGTTCAGTTGGGGGCAGCGCAGGCAAGGAGCTCCCCTGGAGGAACGGGGCTTCGGCATCCTAATTTCTCTTTGGGAATGCTGCAAACCATGTTAGCACCGTCAGCCCCTAACATACAGACTGAGCATTGCCTGTGAGCAGGGGAGAATGGACAAGCCCTGGGAACCATGGGGTTGGGACATTCTTCAAAGAGACAGGCAGCCAGAAAGATCTGGAATTAGCACTATTTGTCAAACTGGAAGGTTGGGGAGTCAAGTGGAGCATTTCAAAGCAGCCATGCCTGCTTGTCATTAAGATGAGAAACCAGATACGTCCTTTCCGCTTGCAATGCCAGCTGGTCTCAGCGAGGAAGCCCAAACGCACTGACCGTCAGTTCCAGTGGGCGAGAATGGGATCTGATTCACTTCTTCTCCCAGGACCGCACATCGATCTGAGTTTCTGACAGGAATAAATAGAATTTGCTTTTCTCAGTGATTTAAACAGACATACTTTGGAAAGAAACATCAGGGCTGAAAGTAAAGCACTGTGACTAGACTTACTCTTTGAGCCTTCCCTCCCTTCCTTTTCTTTCCTGGTCCGCTAGGGAAGCACCTGGCAGTTCCTCCACCCCCGGTGACTCCCTTTGGAAGAGCTTGTGGGAACTCAGCAGAGGAGGGGGTTAAACTCCATCACCATTGAAAATAGATTAAAAGCAAGCGATTACTCGGGAGCTGAGCTGAAACTGAGCCCTGCCCTGGCAACGCACTCCTGATAACAGTGTGCAGTTACGTGGAAGGTCTCCTTGGATTTTCACAGAAAAGGGCAGATTAAAAGCAAACAAAGGGATAAAATACCCAACCTTCAATAGCTAGAGAGAAGCCGGGTGGTACGAACAGCCCTTGCCAGGGCCTGTCTCTTGGGGTCCTTGAGCCAAATCCCATTTCACACCAGATTTAATGGAGAATTCTTCTGAGAGTCAAAATCTGCCCACTGCCTTTGAACATCTCCCTTTAAAAGGGTGTTAATGGTCTTGACTTCCTCTTCAGGACCACGAGGCCCACTGATGCCACTACAGGGCTGGTGTCTACACAGGGTCTGCCCCCTGAATTCTCTCATTGGGAGATCCAGATTGTATCACCAATTTTTAAAAAAATTCCTTTATCTGAGAAGAAAGGAATATTTAGACATCTAATTGGTACGTAACGAGATAACTATAACAAGTTAATTCGTTCTCAATTAAGTTGCATTTACCATGCTTCCTGAATGTGTTCTCAGCAATTAGGGGCATCTAATGAACTTGCAGTAGCTGCTTGGCTTCCCAAGGTAAACAGGAAGATGAGAACGTCTTTCCTTGAGTCTGAGGCAGCATGGCATTGTTTTCTTGAAAGCCAGCACCGCGGTATACATCCCACCTGTCTTAGGAGCAATGGAATGTAACAGCTGGTCAATGTGATGACACAATAAGCTGAGCTGGGTCTGTGACATGGGAACAAAGAGTCGTGGGATTCGTGTAATGGAAAGAGCACTTGCTTTGAAATCCATTGGATGTGGGTTCAAGCCCTGACCACTGCTTTCTAGTTATGTGACTTTGGCAAGTATCCCAGAATCCTGAACCTCAGTTTCCCCACTTCTATGCTAGGCATAGCAATACAGACCTCAGGAAGGTGGCTGTGTAGATTGATGAGAGTAGAGGGTAAAGTCCCACAGTTTCTGTATATAGTAGGCATTGTTATTAGCTTGTAGATGTTTTCCTGTGGCCTCTGTCATTTTGAAGGATTTGGCGAAGAGGTTACCTGAATAAGCCCTTGGGGGCTAACTGTCATTTAAAGTCATTGCAGGAGCTCACTAGTCAAATTTCACTGGCTTGTTAGTGGAGAAATCTTCACGAAGGCATTATCAGAGTATTACAGGCAGGCCAGGGAATGTAGGTGGATAAGGTTAATTATTCATTTTATCCTGGTGTTTCCCTTAAGATCACATTGTTCAGTGAGATGGAGATCAGAAAAATGATTGAGTGTATAGTCAAGCACCAAGGAGGAATGAGACTACAAGAGGCCTTCTCTGGGGAGCAAAGGGAGCTCTGGAAGGGTGAGGAAGGGGATGGTCTCTCAGAGAGTGTGTGCCCTGCCGTGGGGAGGGGGCTCCGGAGTCTGCCTCTCCCTGCCTGTTCCTCTCTGTCCACGGGTTCACCTCTCCTTCAGTGCCAGCTATGATTAAAAAGCCACGTTGAGGAATCATCAGAAGAAGAGAAAAAAATTTACAAACTAATTTGCATTTTAATGAATTTTTAATTGAACCAAAATCTGTTGTTTCTGTTTAAAGATGCAGTGCTGACTTTGTGGTCTCTGCTGCTGAGGGCCAAGTGGGAACTTAATGTGATAAAAACAATGATAATGCTGAGCTTAATTAGGTTTGAAAACTTGTCTGGAAAGGCTGCGAGGAGTCTGGGCGTGGCGAGCATTCGCCAGCAGCAGGCTGGGAAGCTGGATTGGATTGGCAGAGGCTTTCTCCCCAAAACCAAGAACACAGCGCCCTCCACCATCAGCCAGGCACTTCCAAAGGGCCAGGTTGCCGCCATCCAGGCACGGGTGCCAGGCACACCCAGCCAACAGTAGGTGGACAATGCATTTCTGCATTGGCTTTGTTTTTTTGTTATCACCAACAGCTCCTTTTCGTAATGTCACTTAGCAGCGGCTTAGTGGAGGTCACATAGGGCTTACCCACGCACATGGTGGTTAAGGTGATTGATGCACCCTTGTGGAGAAGGCACTGAGAGACCACCACTGAAAAGAACTGTTAGTGGTCTGAGTTTACTCTGCTACCCTACCTGGATCAGAGACAGCAGACTTTACTGCTCACAGCAAAATCTGTAGCAAGAGCTTCATGTTGGTGCTGTTTCCCGGTGACCCGCAGTCCCATGGGGGGAGAAGGAGGTGGCATAGCTGTGCCTTCATGGGTGCCTGCACAGGCAGAGCACTGAGCTTGGAGCATTTATTGCTTTTATAGGGAGGGGAAGAAAGCCTGCTTTTGTCTGGGGAGAGAGATGCCACTGAGAAGCGGCCCAGGCGAAGAGCAGTCAGGGCCTTGCATCCAGGCACAGCCACCAAGGACAGGCAGGGATGCCCTCGGGCCATGGCGGCTTCCTCTCCCAACGACCATGGCTACGTGCCACTCTCAAAGCCAAAGACAGTGTCTCAGCCGATTCAAATGCAGTGTTTCCAGCAGGTACGTTAGGAAGAGGTTTGTTTCTTTACTAGAAAGGAGTGAGGTATTTGTTGAAATTATTGCCCTATCAGTCCCCATTTCGGAATATTTGTGTGGTGGGGGAAAACTCTGGAATGTTAACTGATGAGTGCCCTTGTGGCCCCTACATTTCTCCATTCGCTCCAAAGGCCTGTTTGCCGTCCCTCCAGCCTCCCACGTCCACTACTCAGCCCTCGGCCCGGCGGCCTGATGTGAGCCTACTTCCTCCCAAAGCAACGACCACGGCGGGGCCAGAGGAAAAGAGACATCACATACTTGGTTTTAAGGACTAAAAAGCCACTGCCCAGGAGTGGCTGAAAAATTTTGGAAGATTGTTTGCCAAACAGATGTTTTTCTTCCGCAAACATAGATTAGATAAAAATCCCACAGGCCCATGGGAGAAGAGAAAAGTTACAGAGAATTAAGAAATTTAAGCTTTTGCGAACTGTCCTTCGGGCTGAGTTGGGGGATGCCCACTTGACAAAACCCTGAATAAACTCACAAATAAGATACAATGGGATAAAAGTGGTGGCCTGAAGCGTGATGAAGAGAGCCTGAGAAACCCACAATGTTTCTTACGTTGAGCAAGGACAGCTGCATTTCCCCATGGTCCAAGGTCAGCTGCTGCAGGACATCAGGGCTGACACAAGTTCCAGCCCATCCGCTGGGTTCCAGCTTGTCCTTGCCCTTCCTCATATTACGCCCATCTTCCCTTCCTGACTTCCTGCTCTGGAGACTTCCAGTCCAATGACAGACGCAAAGACAACAGCATCACGGGGGCTGCTTACAGCTGTGTAAGATCCGCTCCCTGTAACGAACCTATCTGTCTGTCCACCTGCCTGCCTATTTATCTAACCTGTCTACCTAGCTATCCATCCATCAATCCATCCTAGTGGCCCACTTCTCTTTGGCTTAGAAAAGTCACTCTGGTTACTTGGAGAAGGAAACATCTAGAAGTTGGTGGGCCTGTGAGTGTGGCAAGAAGAGAAAGCATTCGAGAGAAGTTTCTTCTTTGCGCTTCCTTCAGTCACTGAAGTCTTTCCTCCCCCAAATCTTTTGGACTCCTAAACCCTCTCCCCACGGACGCTCTAAGAGAGAAGAGGGAAGCAAGGCCGTGTTCATTGTGCCCAGTCCAGGCAGCAGGGAGCATCAGGGCTCCTGCCTGTCTCAGCCAGGGGAGGCTGAGAGCCCTTCTGCTCTGACAGCTCTTCCAGTGCGTCTCTCACATCGTGAATCTAGTGGAAGGGTGAGAATCACACCAAACAAACCTAATTATTTGTAGCATCTCTCTTCTTGTAAGGTAAAAAACCAAATTTTTGCAATGGCGTTTTCCAGTAGCCTACTAGGAATTTTCAAATACAGGTGGAGAAAAGATCCTGAACATTTTATTTACTTTTCTAAAAATTAGGATCCAATCTAGGGAAGGCAAAATCTAAAGATTTGTTAGAGACGATTTGGACCCTTGATTAAGACAGGTTCATAGGTGTGTGAAAAATAATAGTTGGTTACATATTTGTCAAAGTGAGTGTAAAACATTTAAAAATAACATAGACTTATAAAGAAACTCAGCTCTTTCACAAGAGACGGAACTGTGTGTTTTGTTTTGTTTCTTAATAATCAAGGCCATAATAAAATCAACATAAAATACAAGAAATTATTCTGATAATTATTTCTACTGAGAATTTTTTTCTGATAAGAAACTTACTCTGAATCTTTGCTATCTAGAAAGATTACACAGAAACTAACAAATATTCTTTCATATTGTAGGTAAAGACATTGGTCAGTAAACAAGGAACCTAGCCCTTCGAAATGGATAGAACTTCAACAAAATGTTAACATGTTCCGTGTTTTCTTTTTTGGATTCAGGAATTAAAATTCACTTTCCATGTTTTGTCCTTCGCTTACCCTCTTTCATATTCGGGAATAGACTTGCTTGAAAAAACAAGAGCACAGAGGCTCTTATATTTCTCTGGGCTCCTAGTGTAGTCTCAGGCATACATATTAATTATGACTTTTAACTAATGTAACTAACTTCTATTTCACGGAGAAATTGGGAGGTAGATAATTGAGAACTGTCTGTCACATACAAGCATTTTAGCAGACTAACAAAGCTTGTGATACACATAATACGATTTTCGTCAGCCTCAGACATCGTTTACACTTCAAAATGAACATGCTCATTAACACGGCCCAAAGATATAGCTATATAGCATATAAAACGAAGAAGCAAAAGTACATAAACTTTAAATGATGCTTAGTAATCAATGTTTCAGTATTCTATCTTATTTAGAAAATATCTAGGTATCTAAAATCTGTTAATCAACTCACTTTATTATTTGTCCAAGTTTTAATTCAACTAAAGATGTTGGAAATTATGTCAAAACTGGTTCACTACAAAATATAGTTATTGTTGTCATAAAAAGTTTGTCAAATAATGACTCAACCTAGTTGAACACAAATTTATAATGTTCATAATATTAAACATCATTTAGGGGTAATGTTAGCTTATTTGATTAGTAAATGTATACACGTTTAGAAGATTCAGATTAAGTATTTTGTTCTTGAAAGAACAAACCCAAGTAAAATAATATGTACTGTTGTGTCACACTTAAAACTCATAAATCAGAGAAAAGACATAGTTTTTCTCGAACTAGTGTGATTTGCCAAAATTTACTTTAATTATGTGAACTTGGTTTTCTAAAGTGTTTCTGAGTAAACAATTTGTGTAAAGAGGATTTTTTTGAGTCTAGCACATTAAAGTATCATAAATTCAATGTTTTATTTTCAGGAAATTTTAGAAATATTCAATTTATCTTTATATTAGTTTATAAGCTAATCAGAACAGAGCTATAATTAAGAAACATTTTCTAATTGATTAATACCCTCTAATGGTGGGACAACATTTCATACTTCCACAAGGAGAAGTCAAGGCCTTTCTCAATTATAGACAAACAGTCACATAGAGAGTTTGTAGCTTGGGTTCTACAACTTTAGCCAGAACTCAAAAGTAAACACAGAAACATAAAAACCCACTGGTCCAGATTTCAAAGAGTTTTTCTCCTTCCTTGTGGGCATGCAAGCTCAAAATAGACAACTAGACCAAAGAACAGAAAAGACTAACAAACCAGATAATCTGTCATCTCTCACCCACTAGGTCTCTATCATCCCTCTATAGAGATTACCAAATGGTTAGACCATAAAACCAATTTCCTCATCGTTACTGCCACCTCAGGGGATTAACTCACTGGCTCCATGTGAACCAGAGACAAAAACAAAGATACCAGCTCAGCCAAGAAGAAACAACTTCCCTTTTGCCCTTCCTCTCAACTGACCCTCTTGTGCAGAGGAAGCTTCCTGCTGCCATGACCTGAGCCCCACGGCAGCTCTGGGCTGAGCAGATGGCCCAGCATGGCCCTTGGCTGAGGAAGGCAGCACCGCTGGTCTGATGCTCTTAGCGGGAGGCTCTTAGCATAACACGGCACACACCGGACTGGGAGATAATTAACACATGTCCGAGACTTGAGGCAATAGAGACAGAGCATCATGGTTTTCCACAGATTTAGAGTTGGCGGGGAGCTTAGCCATCTTCCTGTCTAATGTCCTCACTTGCTGAAGGGGAAACTGAGTCCCTGTGAGCCCAGGGTTTCCCATCAAGCTATAGAGTAGAGCCAGGACCAGAAACTCCCAGTCTTCTGCCTTCCAGGTTCATAACCAGTAATGTTTACAGTGAGTTCTGTCTTGTAGCTCAGTTGTTTTGGTGCTAAAACCCCCTAAAAGCCTTCATGTGTATTTAGCATCCCGGTCAGTTTCTCCCTGTTTTTGTCGTGATCAGGGGGCTTTGATTCTGTCCCTGTACAAATTTCAGAGGAAAGCCAGGTACTGTGTACTCAAAAATTGCCTCTTTTGTGGATCAAGGCAAGGTAAATCAGAGACCTGGTAAATAGTCCATAAATGTTGATTTAAAAGATCTCATCGGTTGATCAAGCCCACTTGACCAGTCAGCTCAATATTCCCTGTGTGACAGGAGTAAGGCGGTTGCCGAGGGAGGAAAACAGAAGTCAACCCTAATGCCGAGCTCTTCCCAGTCTAGCTCCTTAAATCCTCATGATAGTTCTAGCAGAACCCACCTTCCAACTTCTCCAAGCTCACAGAGCCAGCCTCTCAGGTAGGTGTTCAAACCCCTCTGCAGGTAGAGCTGGAACCCATCACACCACACACTGAGGCTTCCTCAAGCCCATCCAGTTGCGGACAGGGGTGGGGATGCAAGAGCCACACTGGGAGGAGGACCCAGTGCCCTAGTAGATACAGAAACCAGGTATAGGAGGGATGGATGAAAAGGGCGGGTGCTGGTTCCCACAGCAGGGGGAGTGAGGAGGTCCCGGGGAGCTGACTGCGGTGGCTTTTCCTGCGTGTTGGATAACGGAAGGAGTTTGGATGCATGGAGACGGGCATGCTGTGCGGAAAGTGCTTAGAATATGGACGCATAGGGCAATTTGGGGGAAAAGGCAAGCAGATTGGTTGGAGTGAGTCACAGTGGGTTTGCAAAGGGACTTTAAATGATAATCACAGAAATTGCATTCACTGAGTCCTTTTCTGTAGGCTAGATACAGCCCCATGGCTTTACATTCATTATCTCATGCCATCCGGTAACAATTATCCTTCCAGATAGGTGCAGTGATAGCCACTTATAGAGAAGGAACCCACACCACAGAAAGGGGGAGTAACCAGGCCAAGGAGACGTGTTATTAAATGCCAGTGCTGGGGTTTGAACCTGGATCTGTCTGATTCTTGAGCCTGAGCTTTTGTATCACTATTGGAGAAGAATATTAGCTTAAGATTCTAGAAGATTTTGAAGGTCAAGTTAAAAAATTTGGTCATTCCTTTTTAGACAGGCCTTTTCCAAAGCTTGTTCTGTAAGGGCTAATCTTTAGATGTCAGCAGATATTTCAGAGGGCCAAAGGGGGTGTATTTCTGTAGTCCAGTTCATTGAGAAGACGCAAGAAGCACAGGAAAACAGGTCTGTGTTCTTCCTTTAATAGGCTAATGTGCATTGCGGACCACACAGAGGGGATCTGGTTCGCAGCATTTCCCAAACTTATTTGTCCACATTTTCATGCTCAGAAGGTCATCCCTGGATCACTACAGCAGGCAGTGGAGACCCTCAGACAGGTTCTGAGCAGTGGGACGGCCACACATGGTCAGGTCTGTGTTTACGAAGGCAGCTTCGGCAGCGGATTTGAGGACAGATGCAATGGTGCCAAGCCTGAAGACAGGGAGACCAGTTAGAAAACAGCAAATGCTATTAGGAAGGGAGAGAGGGGAAGTAACCTCACTCATCCATCTGCTAATGAAAATCCTGGGCTCCAGTGACCCAGATCACCAGAGTGTCTTCAAGATCTTCATCCAATTAAAACAATTATTGAGCTGTCTCTTAGTACAAAGCACAGTGCTTGGGGTTGTGTGGTGGTCTCATGAGGGAATGGGGAATTTAGAACCCCACAAGGAGCCTGGTTCATGGTAGGAAATGCAAAACACGCACATGAAATTCTGGGGCTAGAGAAAGGGGACAGGTTAAGGTTTGGGTGTTTGGGTTGGGGGCAGAGGGCAGTGCAGAGAGAAAGAGAGGGTGGCAAGACAGCAGATACTGATAATTGTAAATGCTGTATTGAATCCTTTGTGGTTTCCTGGGGGGTGGAAAGCAGGTAGTGTAAACTAGGAGACTGGGTATAGAGTAGCGTTGAACAGAGTTACCACCGGGATCAAGTAGACCCGGGTTCAAATCCCAGCTCCACTTAAAAGCTCTGCTTGTCAAGTTACTTTCCTTCTCTATGCTTCAATTTCCTCTTCTATAAGATGGGAACAATAATGCCTAATTCATGGGACTTTTGATAAGATTAAATGATATATTGTAAGTAAATTCAGCAGAACATAGCCAGCACATGAGAACTAATTGTGGGAGCATTTACATCACAAAATTGGCAAATGCTGCAAATCAGAATTTTTTTTTTCAGAGAGCCCATAGTTAAACATTCACCAGCACACCACTGCACAGAAAACCCAATTAGGGAATGATGTTTTATATATGAGTTTGAGAACAAGAGATCCACTGTCTCTCCGAGGGAAGGCAAGATCTCTTGGTATGAGAAATTGGCACAGAAACGTCTTTCAAATTCCCACAACTTCTCCCAAGCCTGCCACCCCAGCTCTTCCAAAGGTGCAGACTGAGGAGGGCCAAGTGCAGAAGCAGCTGCTGTCCTGTGAGATTAGGAGCACGGCTGCTCGGTGGGAACCCCGGAGCTGGCTCGAAATCACCCTCATCAACAGAGGGTCCCACAGTTTCATGAAGGTTCTGTGAAAACCATCTGAGATGACTTTGTACTGAAGTTACAGACTCCTGGAGGATTTATTAATCAAAGGTACAGATGTTTTGTCACTGAATTAGAAGGGGTTAGAACTGGGGGAGCTGCCTAACCTGGCAGGTCACCTAGCTACTCCGAACACTCCCAGGCAGCCTTGCTTGGGTTTCTGCGACCACAGAGGCCACGTGGAGGACATTAGGCTGAGAGCACTTGAAACAAGTTCCGATTTCACCCCCATATGATAAATCTCTGAAACTAATCCAGTACGGTGGAAAGAGTGCCAGTCTAGACCGGGAAAGAAAAATGGCATTTATGGACAAGCAGGCGTTTCACATATAGGAGCCCATTTAACTCTCACAGCGACACTCTGGATCAGACGTCGGTTTCTCTGTCTCACAGACGAAGGAGCAGGGGCTTGTGAAGGCGACGCAGCTTGCAAAGGTGCCCAGCTGGTGAGAGGCCAGGTTTGACTCGAGATGAACCGGACTCCAAGGTTCTCCCTCTCTCTTATTCCACACTGTTCCCCAGGGTCAAGGTACCCGGGTACCCATCCCACGTCTGTCATTTTCTCACCTCTCTGAGACTGTTTCTTCATTGATTAGAAAAGCAGAATAAAAGAGGTGGGCTGGGAGGGGGTGGGGGTTTGGATACAAATCTTTTTCCATCACGGATTGGTTGGAGGCTCCAGTAAGGCCCTTGCCTTTGTGACAGAGCACTGCGAAAGCCACGGAGAGCTACACGCGAGTGACGAGTCACAAAGGCCAGACCTTAGAGACACCGTGACAGACTTAGGACACGGGCAGACTCCGGCTGCGTTCCTCCTGCGCCGGCACACCCAGCCCACCGTCTGTGTCGATGTCAGCCGCAGACAAGCCCGATTCGGGATGTGACTCCCACTCTGAGGACGCAGCCTCTGGGCGCACGGCTGACATCCATCTGTGCCAGGGCTCAGAGCTCCGGTCCAGGCCAAGGCCGAGCCCCCTCTGCCAGCGAGGCCATCGGAGGGCAAAGTGCATTCTCTACACCGCCCACGGCTCCACTGCAGGGGAAGCACTCGGGGCAGTGAGTGGTCTCAGCAACCGATACCTTCATTTCCTGCTTCCCTTGGCAGGTGGAGCCGCGTGTGTTTGTTCTTTGTGTCTCACTGCTTTTCCGTTCTATCATCACAGGCTTCTTGGGATTGTGGGTGGGTTCTATTAAAAACATGTCTACTTTGGAATATGTGAGTGTTTTGTCCATGGCTTTTGTGATTTTCTTGTAAAGTGTCTGTTATAACAAACCAAAGCAGTGAATAGAGGGCACATCAGGTGAACCGTGCCCCGCTCCTACCCCGGGGCAGAAGCACGCTGTGGGGGAGGTAGCCTAACGACCCTAGAACCTGGGAGGATGGATGGGATTCCCGACCCCACATCCTGCTGCCTGTGTGATCTGGGACGAGCTCCCAACCCTCCCTGAAGTCCAGTTTCCAAACCTGCCCAAATTTGGAAATGCTGCCACTCTTTCTAAATTGCCTATGAGGAGTCAGAAAGGACAAAGCGCTCAGTACATGCTAATGCTCCACATATGCCCACAGGGAGGATGTGTAAGTACAACTGACTTCTGCTGATGGCCCAAATCTCTTCCCATTTCACTTTGCTTTTGCCCATCAGTTAGCACCCATTCGTGTCCAGCACTCTGAGGGCCAGGCGGCTGCCTTTGCTGACTCACCCAGATGCTCCCATTCCGGCTGTATCTCATGCATAGCCCCGCTTTGGGGATTTAAATGAAAATGGCTCTACTGTTGCCTCCTAAAAGAATATGTGTCAGTTCTATCAACTCTGGGAATTGCTGGGCTCCAAACTCTCCGCAAGGAGGACTTTTACCAACACGGCTTGGATTATAGTACAGCTGATGTTTAATGAACACCTGCTCTGTGCTAGACAGTGTGCCCTGTGCTTTCACACAAGTTGTCTCACTAATGCTATAGAAAATGGCTATCATTTTATGGTACCATCAATAGCTCAAGGGAGCAATAACACACACATGTCCAATCCAGTAGGGTGAAACTGCTCTTTCCCTCATATAGGGTGATGTTCAAAACATTTATCAGTGAGTAGGGCTTGGATACTCACCAGTCAGGATGAGGCATTGGGGACAGTACTTGGAGGGTTTGGGGACAGCAGCTATTTATGAACTGGAATGGAAATGTATGAACAGTTTAATTTTTAATATTTTAACAACTGAAAGGCTGACCTGGGCAACCTGGATGAATATCAACCCAGCCTTCTTCCTCAGTGGTTCAGACACTGGAATGATGGTGAAATATTCCTTTACATACATAAGTCGCTGCTGGGAAAAAAGCTGCCCTTAGAGTGCCAGAGATAGAGAATGAAAACCAGATCCACGGCCCCTGGGATCTGAGAGATAGAAACAGGGTAGCCTGGCCAAGGCAGTGTAGCATAGGGGTTGGGAGCCCAGGCTGTGGATCAGAAGGACCTGGGTTTGAGGCCTCCCTCCAGCTCTTACCACCTGTGTGGTTATTGGGCTTGCTGGGCCTCCAAGGATTCCCACATATAAAATGGTGGTAACAGTGCTACCTCTCAGGCTTTAAATGCAATATTATGAAACAGTGTATGTAAGTCACTTAACACTGTTATTGGCTGGTAGTGTAATTGGAATATTTAAAAAATATCTTTCCAAATTTTCTTTCTTCTCTGTGATCCAGTTTTTTTTCTTTTGAATTTTCTGTCTTCATTTCCCAAGGGAAGGGAAGGACAAATGTACCAAAAAAGGAAGAGGCTATGTCAGAGGGACAGTTCCTATCAGACAGATGGGAAGAGGAAGAAGTAGACAGTCCTTTTGTTGTGGGGAAGGAAGAGAAAGGGAGAGGGAGGGAGAGGGCAAGGAGTCAGACACAGTGTTCTTGCTCTCTTCCCACCCCAACTCCTTTGGGAGGCTGAGGAAGACTTTTAGAAACATCCAGGTAATTTGGGTGAATCAGAGAGTAAGATGGCTTGCTCCTTGTTTCCCGGAGTGTAGCACAGGAAAACTCAGCTTGGCACCAGGACAGAATGTTGCAGCCCAGGAGGTAGAGGAAGCGGGGCTGAGGATGTCTGTTCCTGAGATAGTGCCCTGTTCCCCTACGTCTACCCTTGGCATCTGGGGCCCCAGGAGTTCCTGCATGTCCCAGTGGGGGACACACAGTACTGAGAGATCATGGTGTCCAGAATGCAGCTGGGAATTAGCTTGGGCATATGGGGACCTCCAAAGTGGAAGCTAATGGCAGGGACTCAAGACTTCACCTTGGACCTGAGCAAGATACCCAAGAAACAGACAGTAACAGCTACCCCCCAGCGAACATGAGCACAGTAAATCCAGCAACAGGGAGAGAGGAGGGACCACAGAGCAGAGGGCCTGAGGACCTGGGATAGAGCGTGGACCAGAGGCTCTGCTTCCCTCTGCCCTTGGACATCAGTTTGGGAGGAAGAAGGGAGAGAAGAGACCCTTTAAAAGGCGAAAAAAGAACCAAAGAGGGAGTGTGGAATTTGAGTTGAGAAAGAACCAAGAAATCACTACCTTTAATAGACAGTGATACAGTTTCCTCCTCCCCAGCGCCATTCCTCTGTCCTCTAAAACGGAGGCTCAGATGAAGCACATTACAGACATCAGACATCGACTTTGTAGCAAGTGTGTTTGGATCAGTCACATCACCTATTATTAGTAGCAATGACAGTGAAGCAGAGGTGACTTCATTGGCCTCCAATAACACTTCTGGCAATGGCCACATGCGAGGAAAGAACAGCACAGCCACCAGGGAGCTCTCGGTACTTCCCACCCAGGAGCACCCCACCCTTCCCCTCTGAGAGGAGCCCCGGTGGCCAGGGAGCTGCTCTACCAGGGAGTCACTCCAGCTCCATGGCCACTGCCCGGGCTCCTCTTGTCTTTCGGCTTCCTGTTTTCTGTCTCTCCCTTTGCCTGGACCTGTTTGGATTAGTGGCCTGAATTCACACTCTTCTCCTTGGCCCTGACATCCTTTAAGTGCACCTGTAGTCAGCTTCTGTTAGAATTCACCTCTGAAATCAGACATCCTGTTCTCTGATCACAGCCCTGTCTCCTCGCACATTTGTCACTGGTTACATTCATCCTTGCCCTGTTGATCATCCCCCTGTCCATCCTCATCCTCCTGCCCTCCCAGTCTTCCCTTTCCAGCTCAGAGCCCAGGATCCATCCACGTCTCACCCACTCTCTTGCCGGTATCTGAAGCCCCTTCATCTCACCCTCCCAGCAAACTCCAACTCCCAGACTTCTGCGGCGAGCAGGGCAGGAGGAAGTAAGCACACAACCACACACTTTGGGACGATAGAAATGACAATGTTCCACCCCAGTGGAGCTGTGCCGCTGCCCAGGAGCACTTCTGTTCTCCCCAGTCAGCTTTTTGTCCCATTCCTAACATAGGCTTTAATCCGATCACTGCTGCACCCACCCAATCTCAGCAGGTGATATTACTCCCTACTGCCAAAGTGACACCACCAGAAGCAAATGTCCTTAAGACTTCCTCAGCCTCCTCACCCTGCAAGTGGACTCGCACCTGTGCCTGGCTGTCTCTCCTTTCCCTCTGCACCCACGGCCAGCCCACCTCCTGCGCTTTGGACCCTCTTCCCTCCTGTTCCCTTTAGACTCCCACCTGGTCACTAAGTCCATCGAGTGCTTGTCAGATCTTGTCTTGTTTGTCCTTTTGGCAAGACTCCTCCCATGAAAAAAACCTGCTGCCCCTTGGATCCAATTCATTTGTTTTCCTGGATCTGCATACACCTTGCTGCTATTTCCACTCAATGCCTTTTCAGGGGAGGGGTAACATTTACAGGTTCCAGGGATTAGAACCTTTTATCTTTGAGGACTATTAGTCCACTACAAGCTCCCTCACCTTCAGATCCCCATCCTCAATTCATATCCAGATCTTTCCCCTTCTAATTCCTAAGTGTCTCTTGAGTCTCTGCACGCCCCTCCATTTCCACTGCTGCATTCGATCCGTGGTCCACCATCTCTTGCCTGAAGCCACAGTCATCTTTAACTGATGTTCTTGTCCCCTCTCCTCCTTCCTCCATACCTTGTCTGCAAGGCAGAGTAACCCAGAGCAGTGAAGCTGCTCCCCTGCTTTACCTCCTGCAACAGCTGCCCTGACTTCCACCAAATGCCCACTCTCCTGCTCAGGCTTCATGGCCTCCACATGTGCCCACGCCCACTGCCCACACTCACCGCCCACGCCCACCGCCGGCGCATGTCCACCTCCCGCTGTCCTGGTCTCTCATTGCTCAGATGTGCTGGCTCCTGACCTCCCTGCCCGGGTGCACGCTCTCCCCTCGTCTGGAGCAGGCTTCACACCCTCACAGCCCGCACTGGGCCCCAGGGACAGGTTTCCATGGCTACCTGTGCCTCCTCAATCACAGCCCCGGGCACGGGTCAGTGGTAACTGAGGTTTAATTTTCTGTTTCCCAACTACACCATAAGCTTTGGCTGTCACACGCACAGTACAGAACGCTTCACCTCTGGTCACCAAAGGGTATGTGAGGATTTCTCCCCATGAATGACCAATTAATTCTCCAGGGGACACCAACCGAGTGTCCCACAATTTGTCTCAATTGTGATACTATTTACCTGGAGTTAGAGTCAGATACCATAAATTCAGGACTCAGTCCCACAAGACTGCCCCCCACTTCAGATACCAATCCCAAGTAGCAGGTTATCACCTATACTTCTGACTAACTGGCTATAAACCAGGGCTTCTATGACCCTCTCCTTGGGTTTGATTAATTTACTAGGATGGTTCGCAGGACTTAGAAAAATACTTATGTTTACCCACTTATTATAGAGGATGTTATGAAGGATACAGGTGAAGAGCCAGATGAAGGGATGTGCAGGGCAAGGTATGTGGGAAGGCACGCGGAGCTCCCATGTCCTCTCTGAGCGTGCTATCCTCCGGGGACTTCCACTTGTCCAGCTCTCTAGATGCTCTCCAAACCCAGTCCTTTAGGTTTTTATGGAGGCTTCATTATGTAGGAATGCTTGATGACATCACTGGCCATCGGTGACCAACTCAACCTTCAGCGCCTCTCCCCTCCCCAGAGGTTGGCTGGTGGGGCTGAAAGAGCCAACCCCCTAATCCCGTGGTTGGTTTCCTTGGCAACCAGCCCCCATCCTGAGGCTGTCCAGGAGTCCACCAAGAGTCACCTCATTAGAAAAAAGATGCTCCTATCACTCAGGAAATTCCAAGGGTTTTAGGAGCTCTGTGTCAGGAACTGGACATGGAGACCAATGTATATATTCCTTATTATATCACAATATCACAGCATCGTTCTCAGTGTTGAGCACAGTGCCTGTTCAGAATAGGCACCAGACAACATTTATCAGGTTGAATTGCCATCGTTCCTCCCTCACCCATTGCCCTTCAGGGCCCAGGGACACCATCTGGACTATTTAGAAGTCACTAGTATACAAGAAAAAGTCAGCTCCTTTTCGCAGAGGCCCCAGGTGCATGTGTCTTTATATCACAGGTGGGGCTCACCTGCGCATTCTCTCTCCATTTTTGGCATTACGAGAAGCCAAGTCGATATGATGTTGATTTTTTTTTTTGCTTGGCTGGAGAATGACCCTGCATCTACTCTAAGCCCTAAGCCCTGGCCCTAGCTCCCACGCTCACCATTCCCAGCCCTTAAGCAGGGCCACACTCTACAGAACCTGTAACCATGAACTCGGACTATATTGCACCTACAGGACTCAGTCCTTATGCCCCTGGGAGCTCCCTACCTGCTGCCTTTCCCAGCGAGAACTCCTGCATACAGGCAGGGATCCGGGCACAGGCAGATGGTATTTGATAACAAATGGGTCCCAGTTTGGTGTTAAGTGGAAGGAGTTCAGGCCACCTCACTGACGCAGCACAGAACAAGAATGCCGACAAAGAGCTCCAGGGATGGCGAAAGTCCCAGACTCTCTCACCCCTTGCCCAGCTGAGCTGCTTCCCACCCACTCTACTTCTTGTGTTCAGATCTTTTCACTTCATCTCCTGCCCCCAGCTCCTTGCTTTCAGCACTGATCTCAGAGTTTGGTGCTTACTCTCTGCCTCTTGCTGGCAGGATATGGTATCAAGCAACCCAACTCCTAGAACTTTATCATCTTGCCAACCTGCCCACCCCTAGCCCCAAGGCAAAGTATATGTGTGTGTGGGGGTGTGCCTGTGTGCATGTCAGAGTGGCATAATGATTTTCCTTCTTTGCCTGTTGGATGATGAGCCTTCTCTTTCCCTGTCCCCTGACCAAGACTGCTGGCTTATAAGACCCTTCTGAGTCTCACTCCTCTACTTCACTGGCCTCATTTCCTACATGTTCTTCCAGCACGTTTCAGGACTCTGTGCTTGCTGTGTGCTGTTCCTCTCCCCTGAAATGCCATTCTTCATGTTCTCTGCCTTATGAACTCCTGCCCATCCTTCAAGGCCCAGCCCAATGGCCCTCTCCTCTCTGAAGCTTTCCCATTGCCACAGCAGAGACAGGCATTCCCCACTTCGTGCACTCACAACACCCTATAATAACCTCCATTGGCGCATTTGCCATATTGCATGGCCATGATCTGTTTGCAGGTCTATCTGTCTCTCCAATTAAAATGTGAACTTGCTCTCTGGGTCTCATTGATCTCCAGATTGCTTATGGCCAGCTAAAGCTCAGCAGATAGTTGGTGCTGAACATTTACTTGTTACAATAAAGCATGGACCCAAAAGAGAAAAGATCCCATCCAGCAAGCCGGGAACAGCCTCAGGCAAGTGGGGTAAGTGGCCCTCGGAGAATCAGCTGCAGCAGCTTCTCTCGCTCCCTCCCCACTTGTCCTTCCACTGCTTCCACTTCTTTTGTGATTTAATGGGGATTTGGCACTTCAGCCTCTTGGCTGGCCTCTTAAAAGAAGAGTCTTCAGCAAGGAAAGCTCTCCAGGTCGCATCACTCCTACAGGGCTTCCTGAAATGATGCCTCTCCCCTCCTCGCCCTTCAGCACCTGAGCAAGCTAGCCAGGGACCCTGCAATGAGTGGGATTGGTGAGCAAAGTGGTTTAGAGGAGTCCCTGCACCTGGCAGGGCATTATCTTGGCAGCATTAGAGTTTAGAAAATTAATGAAAAGGGAGGGAAGTCACTGGGATTTTAGACTCGCAATCAGGGGCTCTGTGCCCCCCGAAGCTGGCAGTATTAAGGGAGCTAATCTGCTGACCACAGGAGCTCAGCTGGTCTCCGTTTGCTGCTCTCCACTTCGCAGCAGGAGCTGGGCACTTTTTCCTCGCACCAGACAATGAGATGCTGGCGGAGAGGCAGCAGGCACACCGCTGCAAATGCCAGGCAGAGGCAGCCGTGCCAAGATTTGGAGGAGCAGATGATCCCCTGGCAGCCTACAAGGCTTAACCCATCCGGCTACCTTCACTGATTCAAAAGGAAATTTGGAAGGAAACTGATGTTCCTTGAGCACCAGCCACATGCCAGGCACTTTATAAGGTTTACCTCATTTAGTCCCAACAACTCTGGGGTCTCTGCCTGTCATCCCATCCCACAGAGGAAAAACCCAGGGCTCCTGAGGTTAAGTCCCTGCTCACAGCAGGGCCACTTCTTAGTGTCCTGCAGTCCGTGCCTGCATGAGGGCTCTTGGCTGAGCTGGCAAATGGGGGCTACAACCAGCCCACACTCTTGGGTCACCAAGCTGCACCCAAGGGGATGCCTTTTCTAATTTACAAAGACCTCCAAGAGGCTAGCGACTGCCCTGCTTCACAGCTGAAACCAGGGTTAAACTCGGGTTGATAAAAATTCTAAAAAAAAAAACACACAGGAAAAACTCTTCTACACATTGGCCTAGGCAAAGAATTTATGATTAAAACCCCAAAGGCAAATAGAGCAACAACAAAAATAAGTAAATGGGACTTAATTGAATTAAAAAGTTTCTGCACGGCAAGGGAAATAATCAACAGAGTAAATAGACAACCTACATAATGGGAGAAAATATTTGCAAACTATACATCTGACAAAGGGCTAATATCCAGAATCTACAAAGAACTCAAACAAATCAGCAGGAAAAAAACAAATAACCCCATTAAAAATTGGGCAAAAGACATAAACTGAGATTTTTCCAAAAGAAAATATACAAATGGCCAACAGAGATATGGAAAAAGGCTCAACATCACTAATCATCAGGGAAATGCAAATTAAACCCACCCCTATCAGAATAGCCATTACTGAATAATCAAAAAAACAATAGATTTTGGCATGGATGTGGTGAAAAAGGAACACTTACACACTGTTGGTGAGAATATAAATTAGTACAACCTCTATGGCAAACAGCATGGAGATTCCTCAAAGAACTATTTCATAACAGTAGACCTACCATTTGATCCAACAATCCCACTACTGGGTATCTATCTACTCAAAGGAAAAGAAGTCATTATATCAAAAAGACACATGTACCTGAATGTTTATCACAGCACAATTCACAATTTTGAAGATACGAATCAACCTAAGTGCTCATCAATTGATGAGTGGATAAAGAAAACACACATACACACAAACACACATACACACATACATACACCATGGAGTACTACTCAGCCATAAAAAGGAATAAAATAATGTCATTTGCAGCAACTGGGATGGAACTGGAGAACATTATCCTGGTTGAAGTTTCTCAGGAATGGAAAACCAAACAACACATGTTCTCACTGATAAATGGGAGCCAAATGATGGGCACACATGGTCCTAACGTAGTATAAAGGACATTGGAAGCTAACAAGAGGGAGTCTCGGATGGGATGAGGGATAAAAACTTACCTCCTTACAATGTACTCACAATGAACACTATTCTGGTGACACACAAACTAAAAGCCCTGACTTTAGCATTATACAATTCATCCATGTAACATGAACATTTGTACCTCCTAATATTTTGAAATAAAAATTATTTAAAAAAAATAAAAAATAAATAAGCTCAGGTTGGCCCAAATCCCCAATCTTGCTTCCCTGTGTATTTCAGCCTTGACTGCAAACCCAAAGGAGGTCTAAACTCAGGTTAGAACAAATAGAACAGAAAGTCAGGGAGACTCACTGATGGGAGGAATGGGGTCCACGGACCTGGCCTTCCCCCAGCATCTTATATCTTCTAATTGGGGCCTGCTTCTTTGTTTATGGGGCCCACCCAGCTGTTTCTCATTTTTAATAAAAACTTTGGGCTGTAATTGGATAGGGTACACAGATGGGGACATATCATTTTTGCTTTTTTTTTTTTTCTTTAATCATCAATATCAACACCTTCTCAAAGCCAGAGTTCTTCTGGCCGTAAGGCAGATAGTGTTATTAGTTTGCTCACAGCTGATAAAGTTGGGGCTTGGAGATCAGAACCTTCGTGAAATTGCTGTAAATGACACAGTTAAGCCTAGGCGGACATATCCAAATGATGGCTTTATCGCTGCCTTCTCATTGCCTCCAGCCTTTATCCTCTCCCGCCCATGCAGCAGACCTCTGGCAGAGGAGCCTTCATAAAGCAGCTTGTCATCTTTCTTCTCAACTCAGAACTCTTCAGAGGGTTCATTAGAGGATAAAGTCTTACCTTTATCCAAAGTGGTTCGCAAAGTGTGGTCCCCAGACCAGCAGCATCAGCATCATCTGGGAACTTGTCAGAAATGCAAAATTTTAGGGCTCCACCCCAGACCTACTGAAGAAACCCTGGGGTAGAGTCCCGCAATCTGTGTTGGAACAAGCTGACCATGGTACCCGGTGTGTAGAGGTGCTTGGTAAGTGTCACTTCCCTTTGGAACAGTGTGGACTGGAGAACTTAGGCGAGGCTGCCAGGGGAGTCCCTAGTCCTTGTGCCCTTAGAGACAGTCAGTTTTTTATGCCACAAACATTTACTAGGCTCCTCTCAGGCATCAGGTTCTATCTCAGGGGCTGAAGATACAAAGATGAATGAGTCAGAGGCCCTCCCCTAGCCGAGCAGACACAGTCTCACGGACCGGCAGGGGAGAGACAAGTTCACAGCCCTGCTGGCTTGCGATGATGCTGTGTTAAATGACTTGTAAAGTAAATAAGATGTGAAAATAAACCAGGTTTTGAACAACAGGTTGGATACATACAAATGAGGAGCAATTTGGAAGGTATTTCTGATTCTTGCTGAAGTTTGGCCTGTCCTAAGTCCTGACTACCACCTGTTTGTTGCCTTCCACTCCAACCCTCCTGGCTCTGCCAGTCTTGGGCTGCTTATTTGTCCTCTGCACCTCTGCTCCTGTGGTGTCCCCAATTGACAGAAGCAGCTGGCTGCCTCCCCGACTTCCATCCTTCCTTCTCTATTCCTAATAGATCTGTATTATGCAGACACCGCTGTACCTGGTCAATCACTACATTTCCTTTGCAACTAGGTATGGTCACGGAATTACATTCTCGCTAATGATTTAAGTGGCAGTTACTGGGAAGGACATCTGAAAAGACAGGACAGACAGCTGGGGAGAGCCCCTTTTTGTCTTTTCATTTTTCCTTCTTCCTCCTGACTGCTGCCTGCAGCGTGGCTGGGGCTCTAACAGCCTTGTAGGAGCTTGGGGTAGTCTCGACGGGGAAGTGATGCACAACCAAGCAGAAAGATGGAAAAAGCCCGGGTCCCAGTAATCACGAAGCCACCATAGCAGCCCTGGACGTGTGACTTTTGGACTTTACAGGAAAGAGAAAAATACCCTTGTGTACCAGCCACAAAAATCAGGTCTCTGCTAACAGCAACCAAAAGCAATTCTTAACTTCAAATGCCTTTCAAATTTCTCCACATTTGTATGTATCCAACCTGTTGTTCAAAGCCTGGTTTATTTTCACGTCTTATTTACTTTACAAGTCATTTAACACAGCATCATCGCAAGCCAGCAGGGCTGTGAACTGGTCTCTCCCCTGCCGGTCCATGAGACTGTGTCTGCTCGGCTAGGGGAGGGCCTCTGACTCATTCATCTTTGTATCCTCAGCCCCTGAGATAGAACCTGATGCCTGAGAGGAGCCTAGTAAATGTTTGTGGCATAAAAAACTGACTGTCTCTAAGGGCGCAAGGACTAGGGACTCCCCTGGCAGCCTCGTCTAAGTTCTCCAGTCCACACTGTTCCAAAGGGAAGTGACACTTACCAAGCACCTCTACACACCAGGTACCATGGTTGGCAACTTTCTCCACTCATGATTTCATTCCTTCTTCGCAGCCACCTGGCAACGTTTGGGTCAACATCTTCATTGCACATTTGAGGAAACAGCTTTGGTGAGATGGAAATGACTTGCTGTGCTTCCAGCAGCACAGCTGGTAGCCAATGGAAGTGGGGTTAATACTCTATTGGGATGTTTTTGGTTGTAAGAAACACAAAGACCAATTTAAACTGGCCTGAATGATAAAAGGAATTGATTGACGTACACAACCCAAAACCTCCAGAGGCAGGGCTGGCTTTAGGCAAGAGTAGTCCTAGAAGGTTCCTTCTTCGACAATCAATAAAATTCCTGGAGCTCATTCTTACTGAACCAACTTAGGTTCTTGTGATGAAGATGGGATGCGTGTTTGTGGCTGCCAGGCAATTGCCCTCCCCTTTCCTCCTCCACCCCACACTCCAAGCCACACCACGAGGGGCCTCATATTAAAACCTGTGTATGGGCACACCCCTGCTCACATGTCCAAACTCCACACCTGGCCTAGGGGTGCCCCACTGGAAGCACGGTCTGCCTTTGGGAGGACAGAACTGGGGAAAAGGCCAGTGCATGTCCTAGAAGGGGAGCCTGGATACCTAGACCATGGTCTACAAGGGGAGGCGCAGGCTCCTCATGGGCCTGTCCCCTCAGTCCCTTAGACTCTCACCTTGGAGGAAAATGCATGGTTCTAGTAGCATCAGTGCAGGGCTCTCTAAAGAGGAGCCCAAGGCAGGTGCCCTGCTGCCCACTCATAGTTTTGGATACAGCAATTAGCCTCAGCTGATGGGGCCCATTTCCAGGTCCAGAATCCCAAACTTGGGTACAGTGGAGTATGGCTAGGAAGAAATAAGATGGGAAGGGATGCTGAGGGGCAGCCACCAACTATCCCTACAGTGGCCCAGAAGAGTTTGCAGGCAGGGTCCAAGCTTTGTTGACTGTTGCATTCCCATCATCATCACAGAGCCTCAAATAGGTGCTCAATATATATTTATGAAATGCTGAGTGAATGAATTAAAAAGGCTTCTCTGTCACTCACAGCTTTTATCATGTGCATCCTGTCCATGGTCTACATCTTTTTGCTTTTGTCCATTTCAGATGACCTCTTGAGTTGCTCCAGGTGGAGTCCCTGCAACTCCAACCCTAGGTCAGGGCTGCTGGACACACAGTTCCAAGCCTTGGTGGCCATGACGAAAGAGCATCACAGGAGTGTGTACCCCACATCCTCAAATGTTGAGTGTAACCGAATGTGGGGCATGAGTTGCAGCCAGTTTTCTAACTTTTAGATCTCAACATTAGAATTTGGTCACATCAGAGATATAATTCAGCCAGTCATCACGAAGCATTTTGCTTTTGTCTAATTTACCATTATCAGTGGCCATGCATAGAAATAACAACACTTTACTGCCCAAAATAGCCAGGGCTGTCTTCACTTTTTTCTCTGCAATTCACAAGGGCCAGCCCTGTGCTCCTTGTGTGCTGGCTCCTGGCAGCACCTTCTCTGCACGAAATTTTCCTGTCTCTGTGATGAAAACAAAATGTATGTCACCTGTCTCTGAGAGATAGCACCGCATTTTCTGAAACATGAGTTTTGACCTGTGATAATGGCCATTCTCAAACGATGGCCTGTCTCTGGACAGCTGGGCCAGGGCCCCACTGAAACAATCGCACAAAACACACTGGAAATGAGGCCAGTCTACAAATGCACCCACTCTGGCATCTTCCTTTTAGTAAGCGATTTGAATGAGCGCATGCCTAAACCAGGAGGGCGAGATGTAATCTGCATACCCCGAAGTCCCCAAACGGGTCCAGGGGCTCGCAGAATCCACAGTGCAGGGACCCAGGTTCCACTTGACTTGTTCTTAACTCAAATCCTCTCCCTACTCACTCTACCCACCGCTTCCTATTGAATCAGAAGATTGGTGTAAACCTCTGGGGTCCTGGTTGGAGAACTATGAGTTTGAGATCTGCATCCAAATAATTCCTCTGTTGACTGGCCCATAGCAGGTTCTAAACAAAGGGTAGCAAGTCTCACAAGACCATAAAGCCGTGCCTACTTTGTTGCCTCTTATATCTTGAGCACCAGCACAACGATGAGTGCTGTGAGGCTTATAATTAATAATGAATGAATGAATGGATGAAGGAATTCACTATCCCTGGATCCAGTAGATGTAACCTAACTAACTCTTCCCTTAGGGTTTATTTCTTCTCTATACGTACCCTACCCAGAACGTAAAGGAATAGCTACTGTCCCCCCATGGCTTGAGAGTGTCTCAGCCTCAGAGAATTGCCAGTCCCGACATGTTCACTGTTGCTTATTTCGTAGGTTTCTCTAGATTTCATTTCAGGCCCTGGTGCAGAAAAGAGCACTGAGGGCTGAGCTGGCCCGCCTGAGTGTGCAGCTGCCTGCAACACCCGTCTTTGCTGTGGTTCTCATCACTGCTAGAGTGGCCAGAGCTGATTAGGAAGAGAGGTGATAAAAACGTGAGTGTGCAGAAAGTCAAAGGCTAATTTAAGCTTTGTGCTTAGACCCAGTGCTCTCTAATTTAGAGTGAGAACCTGTTAACTAAATGACATTTATCATTTTTGGTTTCAAAAATGGGAAAAACATAAAATCGTGAACACTATGTCTTACCAGTGAGTGATGGAACTCATACAAGTTACGACTGACCATGTAATGGACTTCTGAGGGATGGCTGCAGTACGGTTACACGGTGTTCTAAATGTGACAGGATCAGATGAAGGAGCCAAGGAAAACGTTGCAGAAATATTATTCTTGAGTTTGGATGCCCTCTGAACAGATGTTGCTGTAGGCTGTATAAATGGTCCTTCAAATACGTCCATTCCCTAAACACTGGGACCTCTGAATGTTACCTTATGTAGAAAAGGGAGCTTTGCATATGCCATTGAGTTAAGGCTCCTGAGATGAGGATATTATCCTGGGTTATCTAGAGGGCTGATGTGATCACACTGGTCCTTACGAGAGGGGGCAGGAGAAGTCAGAGGAGGAGATGTGGTGATAGAAGCAGAGATGGGAGCGATGTGCTTTGAACATGGCAGAGGGGCTGCAAGCCAAGGAATACAGGCGGCCACTAGATGCTGAAAAGGGCAAGGACCAGATTCTCCCCTCAGAGCCTCCATGAGCAACTCGCCCTGTGGGTACCTTGGTTTGAGTCCAGTAAGCCTGATTTCAGACTCCTGATCTTTAGAAGTATGAGAATTAACTGGTGTTATTTTAGCCACTAAATCAGTGATAATTTGTCGCAGGAGCAACAGGAAATGAATACAGAAGTCAACACTGCGTTTATGATTGATCTTATAATGAGTAATTTATTGTGTGTCTAACTTGCTACCAATGAAGGACACACCAGTGAGGAAGGTTTGTTTGGCATTTGTGACTTGGTGTGGAACCTGCTAGATTTATGGAGAGTGTAAGGGTTTGGGAAAGGGGGTAATTGCAATGTACCAGTATGCACAGGCATTCTGCCTTTTAGTTACTTGAGAAAGCTAACCTGAGCTTGGTGGCTTTGGTGGCCAAGGGTGGCTTCTGCTTCCAAAGAAAGTGTTAGAAAACAGAAATATTTTCTATAGAAAATAACCTTCTCAGGTTGAACCCTTCTAAATTGTTAACCATAAAACCTTTGAGGATGTCATTTTTAGTCTATGTAACTCGGATTTGGTAAAATGGTTAAAAGCATGGACTTTGGGGTTAGAGAGAGCTGGTTCAAAGCTTAGATACAACTCTCCAGCTTTTTACCTAGTTAAATAATGTTTTTAGGAAATATTTCATCTGTAAAATAGGGATAATAAAACCATCTGCATAAGGTATTTTGCCAATTGAATATGTAAATGAGTTAGCACGTGGCCTGGCACATACCGGTCATTTAATACTTGAGTGTTATTATTACCTTTGGGCCCATGGAAGTGCCATGATAATCATCTCCATGAATGTCACGAGGGCTGCCACAAACCCATCTTGGGAAGTACTTTCTATCTTTTGATCGGCCAACAGACAAAATGAAGGGGCGAATCCTGGTACCATCACACAGTCCTGGCTTGGAGTAGACAATAGGCGTGTCTGGTGTATCATGCTCTCTTTTCCTTGGGTCTCCAGTGCCAAATGAAGCCTTTGTTAGCCTGGACCCCAGAGTAGCTGTGACAAGCAGAACTCCCTGCTGACCTGAGATGGGCACGTAGACGGGAAGCATGAGAGAGCTCACAAATCTCTCCTGAGCACCAGCCTGACATTTAACAGCATAAATGACCCCTCCAGTTGGACACCTCCAAAGGACATCTCAACTGTAACATGACCACATGTCCAGAACCAAATTCTTACTTCCCTGCCTCCTCAGAACTGCTCCCCCACCGTCTTGCCCGCTTCAGCATGTGGCGGCATCACGCTCCTGAGGGGTCTTTTTGACTCTTCCCCATATTCCCCATGTCCATTTCATCAGCAGATCAGTTCTACGTCCACGTCTCCCCATCCCCAATGCTACCCTAATCCAGCCTGGGGCCAAAGCAGTTGCCTCTTTGACTCACCTTTGCTTTTATGCCTGTCTCTCTACACCCGTCCTGGGCACAGCAGCCAGAGTGATCCTTGAAAACCAGGAGGTGTATCTTGTCACTTTCCCGCTTAAACCTCATTCGTTAATTCACCTTTTGACTGAGAACTTATTAAGTGCAAGGCACTCTTCCTACACACCAGAAACGCAGCAACAAATAAAGGAATTCCTTTCCTCATGGGTACAAATAGGCTCATGAAAACTGCTCTACAGAACAGGAAAACAGGAAGGGCACAGATGCGGGTAGGTGGTAGATTTAATGGTGGGAAGATGAGGACCTTCTGTAGGGAAATAAAAGCAAGACTGTCAGCGGAAAGTGAGGCTGACGGGAAAGGTAGAGGGAGTTCAGGGTGAGAGGAGAAGGCACAGAAGGGCTTTGGAGAGGGGGTGACCAATTGATTAGGGAACTAAAGTGGGGTCACCAGCAATGCTGAAGGTTCCCTTGAGGTCATGAGCATACATTTCATGTCCGGCAAGTTGGCCTGTGTGTTTCTTTCCAGCCACATCCAACTCTCTAAAGGCAAACGTGGAGTATTTAAGCAGGGCTGGAATTGTGTTAGACAAGTGCAGTGGCAGAAAGAGGGGAAGGAAGCTGAAGATATATAAAAGGATGTGTTCGTAGTGATGGGAGAGGGATTTAAGCTGGGAAGAAGGAGAATGAGAACTTGAGGGACAAGGGGCAGTGAGAGAGTGCTAGCCTCCATGGGCTGGAGGTCTTTGTGGGGCCAGGGGCTGGTTGGAATCGGGGTACTAGAGAGAATAATGGTAGGGGTGGAACATGGGTAACTGCACTCAAAACACAAGCCAGACCATCATGCATCTCCCAGCTTCCTCTCCACCTCATCCCACACTCCACCTTCGTCCTTCGCTTGGCCACACCGGCCTCTTTCCTATTCCTTGTACATGCTCAAACTCCCCCACCCCACTCTCTCTTGCTCTCCCTGTTGCATCTTCCCCAGAACAGTGCAGGGGCTGGCTCCGTCTCATCATCCAAGCTAGCCTTCCCTGACCCCGTCTGAACTAGTGACCCGTCCCTTCCCTCATGCAGGTTACTCTTGATCATACCAGCCTGGCAGTACTTTCCTGAACCTGAAATTATCTCATTTGTTTGCTCATTGTTAGTCTGTCCCTCCCAGTGGAAGGCAAGCCTTGAGAGGGCAGGGGTCTCACGTGTCTGATTCCATGCTAAATCCTCAGCTCCTGTAACAATACCTGGCATGGGAGGAGCCTACCCAGGAGTTGATTAATGCATGAAGGCATAATTAAATGAATTTTCCTGAACAACCTTTCCCTTTGTCATTTTAGAACTTGTTGATCTGCATTTCCTCCCCCCCAACCCCAAGCAGACCTAGTATTTTTGTTGAAATCACCTGGAAATCCTTTCTAGTAGGGGCAGTGGTTCTGAACTGGAGACAATTTTGTCTTCCGGGGATATTCGACAATATCTGCAGACACTTGGTTGTTACAACTGGGAGTGAGGAGCATGCTGTTGGCATCTAGTGGCCACGGGTGCTACTGAACATCCTATAATACATAGGCTGACCTCACAAGAAAGAATGTCAATCGTGCTGAGGTTAGGAACGCTGCTAGGGGCCAAGAACTGCTGGCCCGAACAAACCCTATGTGACACATGAGCATAACCCCACAGCGTCCTGGAGAAGCGGTGCTCCTCCCCAAGGTTGGTAAACTGCCCCCAGACCCTGCCTGTGGACTGCAGCCTGCAAACTTCCAGTGAGACAGGCATGTGCTGAGGGGGCCACTGGGCTGGCACCAGGCAATGTAAACAATCCAGAACACATCCCCACTTCTTCCAGGAAAGGACACCGCCCGGAGGGCAGACCTGCATTGGTAGCTGGTTGTTATCTGCCAACTGAGGCCCCTGGCAGCCTTGTAGTGGACAAACATACAATTATGTGGAAGTGAAAGCTCATATTGCAGGCCTCGAAGGTCTGGCACTGAGGGTTTCTCAACTCCCAAAGCCCTTCCTTTTCATCAAGAGAGACCCCATTTGCAAAACATTTATTCAAGGCATGATTACTAATAAATCCCTGCATGGAGCCACTCCATTGAGAGGCCGCACAGTGACGTGGCCTGGTAATCAATGCCCCATTCATGCAGTAATCAGTGGAGACCAATGGGTGTGAGAGAACAGGCCAGGGACCCAGGGAGTCTCCCTCTTCCCCTCCCTCTAGGCTCCTCTCTAATCAGGGCCCTGTTCATATGCTCGTCAGCATGGGGTCCTGGAAATTGGGGAGAGCACTGCCCTGTTGGATCCCTGCTCCTGGAGGCTGACGCACTTGGCCACGTGGATTTCCTCCAGCCTGAAACAGCAGCCCTGCCTCTGGCCAGTTGGTGTCCCAAGCCCTATTTTTAAAGAGGCTGGGGATTATTCCTGAGCTGGCCTCCACCCACATATGCCCACCACCATGTGGCAGGTGGGGTGCATGGTTCTATTTAACCCCTATTACCCGTATGGGACATGGTTTTATCATTATTATCCGGGTGATCGATATGAGAAAACTGAGGTTACCTGACTTTTGACAAATCACATAGCTAGAAAACAGAAGAATTGGACTCCTAATCACCAATGAGTTCAACATTTATGTTTGGCACACATGTGCCAGGTACTGGAAATACAGTCCAATGCGGCAGACAGATACAAAAGCAGATAATTATCGTACCATGCAGAGGCCCAGGAGGGGGCCTGCTCAATCCCCAAACCCGAAGTTCTTATGTCCCCTGCACCCCATCATCCTTCACTGGGGTCCAGGTGAGACACAGTGGAGACTTAGACAGGGGAGCCATCTGATACCTGTGAGGAACAAGTCATTCCTATATTATTAAAGCTACTCCAGGTAAGGACAATAGGAGTAAAGAAATTTAAAGTCTCATTTTATTTATTAATGTAGATGTAAAAAATTTTACATAAAATATTAGCTAACAAAAACCAATAGGATATTACAAAATATACAGGGAACCCCGTGTGGATGAATAAGAAACATAGCAACTGCAGTAGAAAAATAGTCATAGGATGCGAACATCTAATTTATGGAGGAGGAAATCAAAAGCAATTAAGGAGATGCTCAAAATTATTAATGAAGAAAGGTAAATCACAAAATAAGGTATCACTTTATATCTGAGTAGACTAGCAAAATTAGAAAGCTAGATAATGCCAAGTGTTGGTAGGGACTTGGGGAAGAGAACACTTGGGCACTGCTGCCAGGAGTGCAGATGGGTGTGGGCATTGTGTAGAGGACAGCTGGTTCTCTTAATTGAATCCAATTAAGTAGATGCACGCTGCATGATTCAGCAATTCTATCCCTTGCTATGTTGTCCAAAAAAATCCTTACACAGCTCCCTAAGGGGAATATACAAGACTCTTCATTGCAGCCCTGGTTGTGATGCCAAAAAGCTGGAGACCACCTGGGTGTCCGTCACCCGGAGATGGGATAGGTAACTGTGCTGGGTGCACACGGCAGAGGATGGAGCAGCAATTTCGAAACCTCAGATTAGCTGTAGCCATAGCAACATGGATGAACCTTTTAAGAAATGGTAATTAGTAAGAAAGGTAAGAAGCCAAATGAAATGTATGACTCAGTAACATTTATGAAAAAGTTGAAATATATGCATACAAAACAACACCATTTTGCAAGCACATATACAAGGAGACTTGCAGAAGTGCCAAGGGATGGTTTTCATCGTTGGAAGGGGACCAGCAGTGGGGTGAATCAGTCAAGACTGCAGCAGGAAACAGATGGCCCACCCAAATGAAGAGAATTCAGGATAGGTGTACATACAAAGGTGTGGGAGGGTGTAGGGAAACCATAAGAGGTAGCAGAGAAACCCAGACTTGGTGGAAGTCAAGCTGTTACTTTAACGCAGCCTGAAGGGACTGCAGGAGGGAGTGGTGGATTTGAAGGGAAGAGAGAGTTGTCTGGAGAAAAGCAGTGACCCTTAAAACCAAGGGACCAAGCTAGGGACCCTGACCTCCCTTTCCTCCCTCCCTTCTCCAGCTAGAGCTCCCCCTTGGCCCATCCAACAGAGGGCCACAGGGCAAGCGAGCGCACTAGTGCATCCACGCAAGCCTGCTGCCTGCATGTCAGGGGAGTGGGTCTAGAGGGACAAATGGCAGCTGTGTGGCTAATGGGCTATGAGGAGAATGGGATCTGGCTAATAAAACAAGCAAATAAATATAAACATGGGTGGAGGGCAAGTAAGGACAGGTCCCTTCCTAAGAGAGACCTAGGGCCACTTGTAAAGGAAATGAAAATTTTTTTCCATCACGTTATTAATATCCTGCGCTGTGTGTGTTTAACACAGGTAAATTTGTTTCGTACGTTCGTATTTATGATACTAACTATAAACTCAGTCAGTTAGCATGCAAATTAAAGCACCGCTGGTCTCCAGTGACAATTGACTTTTGGAAACAAAACCTTTGAATATGCAAGTTTTTATCAGATTTTTGAGAAACAGTTAAACATATAGAATTTCTCAGCCAAACTTTTATAGAATCCTTGTAGACCTGCAGCATTCCCCCGGGGGCCCTAGTGTTTTAGGGCCAGAGTTTAAAAATTACTTTCTTGAACGAATGCATATTTCTCTGTGATTATCTAACCCAAGCCATCAATCTCCATAATGTGTCTTCTCTTCCAGCTCCAGCCTTTGATTAATCCAAATTTCTTCTAGTTTCTTTTATTACAGAGTATTAATGTTTAAAACGCCATAGTCTATATGAGTACAATTAAGTAGCCTTTGGAAAGTTCCACTCTTTTCTCCACTTGAATGATGAATCTTTCAAAAATTGCTTGACCATACTGTGATCAGAGGATAGGCCTTTTTTTTTCCCCGCTTCGTATCACAGTTGGATGTTAAAAGTGTTATTCGTGTGCAACACAGAAGTTTGCTAGGTGACCCACAATGAACTCTGGGCTTTGAAAGCAGGAGTGACTCTCCATGAGGCCTTAGACAACAGTGAGGAGCCCCATGTTAAGACAGCTTCCATTAGGGGCGGTGCCTTGACACCGGAGGGAGGGCCCAGTGCCCAGTAAGATCCACAGGTTAAACAGTCAGGCTTCGTTCAAGGCTGGAGTTTGGCAACAGACCAGTAAACAGTCCAGGCAAGCCAAACACGCTGGCTAAATGTTCCATAAGGAGGAAAAGACTGCCCTGAGGTCTGGAAAACACACCACACAGATCTCAGGAGATGCGAAGGGCCTTGCAAAGGGACACCGGAAGCCCAGGACAGGGCTCTTTGGAAGCAAACATGAGTGGACTTTAGGGACAGAGACACTGGGGACAGAAGAGCTACTGCAAAGACATGCTGGGACCTCTGAGGCCAGAAGAGCAAGCTGGAGTGCAAATTAGGGTGGAAAGCAGGCGGGGAAGAGACCTGCCCTGCACCACATTGGAGTGACTGTTGTCACTTCTGCTGAAGGCTGGGGTAGCTGAGAAATCCGGGCTTAGGGAAGCTGTACCTGCTGGCACCTCAGTCCAGCTCACTTGATTGCTCCATGGCTGTTCAGAGTTTGTTTTCTATGTTCTTTTTTTCCTACCTTCATAGAAAAATTATCATTGTGTCTTACCATGTTCAGGCCGCTATAACAAAATGCTATAAACTGGGTGGCTTAGAAACAAAAGAAATTTATTGCCCACAGTTCTGGAGGTTGGTAAATCTAACACCAAAGTGCTGGGAGATCTGGTGTCTGGCAAAGGCCTGTTTCCTTGTTCACCTTCGGTGTCTTCTCTCTCATGGTCGCCCTCACACGGAGAAAGGGCGAGGCAGCTCTCTGGGCCTCTAATGAGGACCCTGATATAAGGGCACTGATCCCATTCATGAGGCTCCACCCTCACGACCTAACCACCTCCCAAAGGCCCCGCCTCCTAATACCGTCACTTCGGCCATTAGGACTTCAACGTGCGAATTTGGGGGCAGCACACACATTCGGACCATGACACATTGTAACCCTTAAAGTTTGCGGGTCCTTCCACACAACCAGATGGGTGTAGATGGGGAGAGGGAAACTCTCAGAGTCCTGCTGGTGCGATGATGGAAGTCCAGAGGTGCAGAGCTCAGGAAGATCTGGAAATCTGGGGGCCTGATGGTGGAGGCTGGCGGGACCTTTCCGGGGTACCACGGCTGGTTCCCAAAGGCAAAGTAGGATCCTGAGAAGGCCTAGCTGGTCTTGCTCATCAACCACTCACCAACCACAAGCCACTTAAACTGATAGTTAAGTGTCCCGATTGTCTTCAATGAGCCCTGGCTGTGAAATTGTAATGTGTCAGTGGTTCTTAATAGTGTTGAGGAGGTGGAGTTTCTAGAAGTCATAGCATACCTAGCAGAAATTATGGAACATTCAAATATTCACAGCTAATTGCATGTGAGTAAAAAGACCATGTCTGCATTGTGCCATTAATTCTAGCACAGTGCCTGGAACCTAGTATGTGCTAAATAAATATCTGTGGAAAGAAGGAAGGGAGGAAGCAAGGAAAGAAGCAAGGAAGGAGCTGAGGAAAGGAACTCAATTTAGCCAGAAGAAACACTCTCCAGAAGTTATTTTCTGATCATATTTAGAGATTTCCTTTATCAGTTTGCTTCTGTACTTAATCATATTGATTTATCAATACTTAATAGCAAAACAATCAGTAATAGGAGACAAAATTTTAGGAAAAATTTTGGAAGGAAAACTTAAAACAGAGAAAATTCCAAGCTCCCCTACAAATTAGGAGAAGAACCACTGTTATCCCTTCCTTTTTACCAATGTTCCATTTTGGTCAAGGTCAAAACTGAGTGTTTTGGGGGCAAAGATGGAAAACTACTGCTCTCAATGGTTAACCTGGCAACTGAGGGAAGACACTGCTCAACTGAAGTCTAAACATTTTACTCAGCACCCGTGCTGTGTAAGGGAGTAGCATTGCTAGAGAGATGGGGTTGACATCTCCTTCCAGGAGTAAGTCTAGAAGTGAAAGGCAGCCTATAGTTGTTCCTGAGCAACACCCATCCTTCCGTCTATCCTTCCGTCCTTCCATCCATTTGTTCATCCACTTATCCATCCATTTATTTATTTATTCATTCAACAAATAGTTACAGGCACAATGCTAAACTCCAGGAGTAGAAATAATAAATTAACCTTAACAAAGTAGGGAAAAGCTTGAGGTGATTCCAGAACAAGTGTTTAAACCATGGCAGCACATTGGAACCACGTGAGGACTTTTGAAAGCACTCATGCCTGGATCCCACGCCCAGAGGTTCTGATTTAGTTGCTGTGGGGTGAAGTCTGGCCATTGGGTTTTTTTGAATACCCCCCAGTTGGTTGGCTGAACTTTCTAACGTGCAGCCGAGGTTGAGAAGCACTGCTCTAGGAGGACGAGTTTGAGTTGGCTGGACGCATAAGAGGAGAGAAGACAGTTCAGGAATAAACACACACAGGGGCAAAAGTTATAATACAGCATGTTGTATTCAAGGAATAATGAAGAGTGGAGATAGTTAGAGAATAAAGTGTTAGCTGGGCACAGGGAGACAAGCGGGGCTGCTACAGTAGATGAGAATAGGGCGCAATGGGACAGCCCAGGGAGGTTAATCCTCTGAGCCAGGAGGATCTGGAAAGACTGCTTGGAGAAGGTTGGACTTAGGTCCCTCCCTTGAAGGACAGCTAGGATTTGACAGGTGGAGATTGGATGAAGTGTCTCCAGTGGCGGCAGAATAGGTGGGCTAAAGTCATAATATGTCTGGTGCAGCTGGAGCCTGGAGTTGCCAGGTCTAGAGTGAGGGAGTGACAGGGAAGACAGAAGTCAGATGACAGGCTGGGGAATTTGGTCTTTACCCTCAAGGCAGTGGGGGGCCGTTAAAAGTGAGTCTTTGGAGGAGGGGAGCATCAAAATGATGTTGAAGATTCAGAACTCCACTCCTGCGGCGGAGGAAGGCTGGCAGGTGGGAGAGCCTGAAATGAGGCTAATGGATAATTTCTAGGCAGTCGACTTTGCATGTCTCTAACACGGTTAATGGGCACATTATTTTAGTCTAAATGAGTAAGAGACATTTTCTTACCCTTTAAAACTCAGAAGCTGATTTAAGTGAGGAGTCATTTCAAAGATCAATTTTGAAATTGTTGTTGGTAGAAAGCAGCGTGTGGGGGTGGAGACGGGGGCGACAGGATAGAAACGAAATGGGTTTTTTATGAAAAATCTGGCTGCCTAAGGAAAGGGAGCGATTAGCAGAGGATGAGTGCTGTAACTTCTGCATTAGGTTCCGGGAAGGCGGTAGCGGGAGGGGCGCTCTGCAAGTCACCTGTGCCTGCCCCGCAGCCCCAGGCAGGATTGGGCTCCAGGGAGACACCCCCAAACAGCTGCCTGATCCCCACGGCTATCTCAAAATGGAAAACAAAAAGCAGACCACTCCTACCCTCTCCTTTCCAGAAGAGGAAATGGATCAGCCCTGCCTCCAGGCCTGCAGGCGATCCCTGCTCTGTCCTGAGCCCATCCCTGCTCTGTCCTGAGCCCGTGTGGAGCAGGACAGGCGCCCTTTGGTGATAAACAGCCACAGTGCTGGGGAGGGTGTCTGGGATTTAGCTGGCGAGTGCAGAGCTGACATTTAACCAGATGTGCTAGCGGTTAAAACACTGAAATGTTTTCTTAGGTCTTAGAAAATAGCAGTTGCAGCCTAAATGTCCTTGCATCCTTTCCTCCAGGACCTCCTGGGACACCCCAGATCTCTCGATGGTCCAGCAGCTAAAGAGTCAGTATTCCTGGCATAGTAGGGGGCTCCAGGCTCCTGGCCCAGCATGATTACCCGCTCAGATGCCTCCACTTGCCTTACTGGTTGTGCCAGGATTGAACATCATCCTATGAGTGGGACCCCAGATGTCCCTCCTGAGAGCTTCCTTCTTGTCCTCCATTTCCTGGTCTCTGGAGTCAGGCCCGGATCCTTGCCCAGTCCTCTCTTGGGTCCTTTCCTGGGGCCAATGCTCTGTGCCACCCACCCCTTCCATCCCTCACCCCCCACTGCTCACCGGGGTCTTGCTTTGCACTAATGGCCCTCCATTCTCCGAGTACGACCGCCAGGCACAGCTGCTGCGGTGCTGTCCCGGATCTGAAGCACGGCTTGCGCCTGGCTAGCGCTGCCTCAGAGCACACCCTCCTTCACCAAGCTCCACAACACTCGACTTTGGTCCCCTGGTCAACCTCCCACCTGGGACTCTCTCCACCCAGACACTGCCCAATCCTGGCCCCTGCTCCAGCACCCTCAGCAGGTGGCTCTGGAACCCCAGCACATCTCAGCCACCAAGTACCTTTGACCGAGGACAAACACAGTGTCATACGGGACAATCTCAGATATCTGCAGGTCTTCTCTGTGGTGGGGAGGGCCCTGCACTCAAGGCAGTTGTCGGAAAACTGAGAGGCAGAAGATTTAAGGCCAAGGCCTTGGTACTCATGCTACCACTTATGGGCTGGGTGACCTCGAGCTATCTACTGAACTTCTCTGAACCTCAGTTTCCTCATCTGTAAAGTGGAGGGAATTGTGCTATCCTGCCAAGGTTGAGATGAGCACGAAATAAGATAATACATAAAGTGCTTGGCAAGTAGAGCTGCCCAATACAGGAGAGCTCTTATTATTTATTACATTACATTTCTTTTCTCTTCCTGCAGCTGCCAGGCCTCCGTTTCCTAGGCCTCATTCAGACCAAGCCTCTGGACTGGTACATTGGTCTTCATTTCCCAAGTACACCTCAGCTCTAAGGATTTTGGTTCAGATAGCCCTCTGCGTCTCTCCTCTCTTGGTCGCCTCACCCATCAGACTCAAACTCTGGCCGATGTGCATCCTGCTGGCTGTGGCACATTGCTGAACACACACCCAGTATCGCTCTTCCTTTCCACTTACCAACAGAACTCCGCTTCTGCCCAGGGCAGTTTCCCCAGCTGAAGTGCTCACCTTCGCAAACCCCCTTGCAGAAGGTTGGCTCAGGCGTTTATCTAACAAACACTTAGGCTGCACATGCTAGGGTCAAGGCATGGTTCTAAGCACTTTGCAATTTAGTTCCCATAATATTTCTATGAAGTAGGCACTATTATTCCTATTTGATCCATAAGAAAACTGAGATATAGAGAGGTTAGGTGACTAGCCCGAGAATACACAACTATTAGAGGGCGGAGCCAGGATTTGAAACCAGTTTGTAGAGTCAGGGCTCTTAGCTATTATGCTTTGCTGTTTCCTGCCAAGAGAGGTTGGATTTCTGGGAAAGCCTGTGCTCTCCTGACATGGTTGTTGACTTCTTGCTTCCTTTTGGCTTCTTTTTCTGGACAGGAACGCTGATGGGAGACATGAGGTAACGCCACTGTGATCTTATGGCCATGAGGTGACAGGCACGATGACATCACTAGCTACCGTATGTCCTCTGGGTGGCCTCTCTGGGCCCCTTGATATGGGGAGAAATAACCCCTATTTGGTTAAGCCACTGTAGTTGAATTTCTGCTGCTGATGGATGAACCCTAACTGGTACCCTGGCCCCATTCCCCCAAAAGGAGGCTGCCACCTGGGCTCACTCAGAAGACTTTTCAAGACACAGCCTGCTTCAAGCTTCAGTCCATTGGCCCCTCGAGTGACCCGGCTGCAGTGTTGCTTGTCTGTGCAGTGAGCTGAGAGGCCTTGAGAACCATCACGTCCTTGCCCAAGCTAACTCCAAATTAGGCGTCAGTGACGGCAACAGGGAGGCTCAATTAGTCCTCTCTGACCTGGCCAGAAAGATTCTGCCTCTATTCTCTTGGTTTCTCTGGCTCTGAATGTAAGAGGAGCAATGTAGGGTGGGGGGAGGACCCTTTTAAGCAAGATATAGATACCCAGAGAAAAATCAGGAGGACCAGCCAAACAGGCCCTTAGCTGGGAAAATAGAATAGCTTCAAACTTCTTTCCTAATTACCTGGCATGATGCCTAGCACATAGTGCCTGCTGGGTACATTCATCCTTTTGTTTGCTTCAGTTCAGGGGTAAAGAGGGGAGAAATGGATTCAGTCATGGACATGGTAAACAAAACACACAGTACCAAAAAAAAAAAAAAAAAAAAAGTATAAAATCCTTCTCACCCCTAATTCTAGTTCTCTTTCTGTTGCCAGATTTTTGTATATCTTTACAGAAATAACCTATGAATGCATAAATTTAATCAGAGAGTTTAGAACAGGATACACTAACCAATAACTCAAATAATAGTGACTAAAAATTAAAAACAAACATGGTTTATTTCATGCCACATGACTCTTATGGGTTGGTAGGGCACTCTGATCCCCCAAATTGCCAGTTACTGTGCCAGGGGGAAAGAGAGAGAACTGGAGGGTCCCACAGCAGCAATCAAATACCCTAGCCTGCAAATGACATACATCACTTCTGCTCAAAACTCATTGGCCAGAATGAGTCACATGACCCCTTCCAACCACAATGGGACCAGAAAGTCCAATCCAACCATGTGTTCAGCATGGAGGAGCCCAGGATTTTGTGACGAGTAGCACAATTGATGGCACGCACACTTTTGCATTTACTTGTTGGTTTGTTTTGTATTTTGGAAATACGTAAAGTATTTAGAACAGTGCCTGGCTCATAAATGTTGCTATTATCATCATTTTTACCTGTATTATTTCATCTATAATAATATATATTATATATGATATTATTTTTACCTATGGAGACTTCTCATTAAATAGATGCCTCTTGAATGAGAGAACGAAATGAAGTCCTGTTTATTGTTTCCCTGGTGCTGTGGGGGATAGAGAGGAGAAGGAAGCTGTAGCTTAGGAACTCAGTAAATGCATGCGCAGACAGCACCGCAGACGAAGTCTAGACCAGTTCGGGGGTGCGGGGGGAGATGTGAGTGTCGGACTTTCTGGCGAAATTCCCACACTGTGCTGAGCCTCAGGACCCGTCGCCAGCTCTGCATTTATGGCCTTCTGGGTCCACGTAATGACGAGCACCGCTGGGCCGACTTGTGTTCTTTGCCTGGGAAAGGACGGACGTTGGCGCGCTACCAAAGCCCTGCCTGCCTCTTGGATCAAGTTCCTCCAACCGTGCAGGACAACCACACAGAGCCCTTTAAAAGGCACTTGCGATGATTTAATTAAATCTGACAGATTTTTTTTAAAACCACTAACTAGAGAGCTCAACCTTATTTCCCATCTATTTTTTTTTTCCTGCTTCTAAAGGTTAACAACAGGCTTAACTCCTTCCTTCACCTCAGAACTGTATTTGTAATGAGCATCCCAAGAGAATATCCCTTTCTCTCTCTCTCTCTCTCTCTCTCTCTGAATGAACTGACTTCATCTACTTTGCCAAAAGGAGGGGGCGATATTTGCAGGCAGCACTCTGTCATTGTCTGTCTGGGTGGAGAGCTTGGAATATCTCAGCAGTGTGAGCCTCCGAAGCGAAGGCGCATTCAGACCGGTGTTCGATGGCAACGTTGCTACCACTTCAGCCTGAAATGGCCCTTGTCATCAGAATCGGGCTAACTCCTGGGGAACAAATGTGTTCATGAACAGACACTCCTGAAGCCACCAGAGTCTGATGGAGGGAATGGCTTTGGGACGAGCGTGCCTCAGAGTTAGTGGCCATGTCTGGAGAGGAGGTTAGTGATGAGATGACGTGAGAACCAGACTATTTCTAAACTGGATTCAGCCCGGCTCCCACTTCCAGACAGAATGGATTGTTATCGTATAATATTAACAGGCTCATCTGAATGAGGAAGAGGGTGAGTAGGAAATTAGCACTGGGTGAGCAATTTGATATAGAGTTAGCTCCTCTAATCCCCATGGCACTGCTGAGCTGTCAGCCTGGTGCTACTTATGATAACAGTTTTGTTAGGGGATTTGGCCACAGTCACAGGACTTGTGAGCAGCAGACCCAGGGCTCGAACCAGGGTCTTTTGACATCTCATCCAGTGTTTTCTCCACCCTCCCTTACCCACCTTCTGCCCCAAGGCCCCATCAAGACCAGTGCGTTTCCACACTGCCAGGACATCTCTGCTATGGTGTTTTTGCATGATCAGACCTTCCCTGTAAGAACTCCTCCTGTCCAGTTCCCCACACCCCCATCTCCGACCCCCCAAATTTATCTGTCTGGGACCCATTCTCTCAAGACCTTTTTCTCCAAATCTGAAGGGGACAATCAGGATTTTAAAGCCCCCAAAGCAGTGCTCATCACTGGGCCGGGAGAGGGGCGCTGCGTCCCCTGGTGGGGAGGATTAGATTCCCCAGGGCGTGGGGAGGAGGTGTGGATTGAAGAAGCAATGAAAACAATACTGCTTTGCTGTTTTTCAGCATGATTTCCTATTTATTTTGAAATTTGAAATAACTCTAAAGAAGGCCATGAGCTTTTTATGTTTGTCAAGAGAGGACCTGCGTTTGGAAGCACTGAAAAATACTGACATAACCACCATTAAGGTTCATGTGGCTCCCGCTGGTGTCTATATTTTATTTTATTTTATTTTATTTTTGAGACAGAGTCTCACTGTGTTGCCCGGGCTACAGTGCCGTGGCGTCGTCTTAGCTCACAGCAACCTCAAACTCCTGGGCTCAAGCGATCCTCCTGCCTCAGCCTCCCGAGTAGCTGGGACTACAGGCATGCACCACCATGCCCGGCTAGTTTTTTCTATATATTTTAAAGAAGTCTCGGAGATGTGGACCAAATCCCTCAAAACAAGCCTCTAAAACGGGATCTCAGGCTCCACTGCGGATAGACACTCTCTAGTCAGACTGGCTCTTCTCTCCTCTGCAGCTACCCCATTGGTGGTCACTGAGGTCTTGGGTGGAGGTGTGCTATAACAGCATCCACTTTCTCGCCAGCAGCCTGCAAAGCCTTTACAAGGGGCAGGAGGGCCAGTTCTGCAAATGTGGCACGGCCTCGCATCTTTTACGCCCTCTCTTTATGGGAATTTTCGGAGCCAGAAGATCCTAATGGTGGCAGAAGGCTGGAAAACTAGTGAAAATCAAGAAAGACTCAAAAAATATTCTGAAGGAGACATGTGTGCCAGGACCATAGTGAGAAATATGTGTTTGCCTCCTTGCCCATTTCTGCAGGGCCCCTCTCTCTCCTGCCACCAGGCAGGAGGCATCTGCTGCCGCCAGGAGGGGGCGGCCCAGAAGCCAGAAGACAAAGGCAACAGATTCCTGGCTTTTAAATAAAACAAAGAAATACAAAACTGCCGTCCACACCTAAGGGAAGAAGATTTCGTAGAATACTCACCAAAGACAGTGCTTTTCCCACCTGAGAAGAGTTTAAAATATTTTTGGTTTGCAGGAGAAAGAAGAGTTTGGGGTGGTGCAGGGGTGGAGGGGGAGAGAGAGAGAGAGAGAGATGTGATGTAATCCTAAAACACATACTTCAAGGAAGGGACTGTGATATGAGTTGAATTGTGTCTCCCCAAAAGATATGGCAAAGTCCTAACTCTTACTACCTGTGAATGTGACCTTATTTGGAAATAGGGTCATTGTAGATGTAATCAAGTTAAGATGAGGTTGTACGCTAATCCAATGGTTGGGGTTCCTGTAAGAAGAGTAGGTTTGGGCACAGAGACATAGAAACACAGGGAAAAAGCCAGAGGAAGACAAAGGCAGAGAATGAAACAATACATTAGTAAGTCAAGGAACCCCAAGAATTGTCACAACCAGCAGAGGCTAGAAGAGGCCTGCAAGGATCCTCCCCCAGCACATTCAGAGAGCAGGGCCCTGCTGACGCTTCTTCTTTTGTTTTTTTTTTAATTTAAGATCTTTATTAACAGGCGCTTGCAGTTTGTTGACTTTTGTGAAAAAATCATGTTGTAAACTTTTATGACAAATTAAAAATGAAGTTCTTAAAAATCTCAACTTGACCAGATATGAAACAATTTAAAAATCTTTAAAGGCATATTGAGAAAAACCAGGCTTTTTAAAAAAACACATTTGTTATTACCAAAAAAGACGTCTTTAGGTAAAAATAATAAAAACCCCATTCTGCATAGGTAATGCAGATAGTTCTAGTTATCTGGTCAACGGGCGAAAAGCAAGCAACTAAGGTCTCCGGCTCCAATCTTTCGTTCATTTCTTATTGCTGGAATTTCATATTCATTTCTTCTTGTTGGATGACTAACCGGGTGATCGTAGAGATGGTCAGCCGGCATTTACTCAGCCCCGCCCTGCTCAGCCTCGGGAGGGGACGAATTCTCAGCTGGTGGATCGGCTGTTTTTGTCTCTTTGCCATCTTGTGGTTTAGGATTTTCTGGGCATCCGCGTCCGTAATTGAAGTTATGGCGGCACCAATGTTGAGGCAGCTGCTGACCTTGGGTTTCATCTCCTTGATCTCTTTTATCCTCTTCATTGCCGTCCTCTCTGGGCTGTCTTTGGGAGGAGGGCCCCTGTGGAATCGTGGTCTATAACCCCATACATATGCTGTCTTATTGGTGGTCTACCTGGGTCTCCCGCACCCTGGTTGTCAGCACCCTCCATCACTCCTCCCTGCACAGGAGGGTTGGAATACTGTGGTCGACGCCCATAGGGTCTCTGCATGTATAAGGGGGGATCCTTCGCCTGCAGTAGGGCGGGTGTTGTTGGCCTGGCCTTCAGGAGCACGCTCCGATCCCTCATTCTCTTCCCCACTCTCAGTGTTCTGATGATTCTGCTGGTGAGTGCGTGGAGGACCCCTGCGACATGGAAAGCGTCTGTAATGGTTACGGTCTGCTGCATATTGACTGCCTTGAACTGGATTCCACCAGGGCCTGTAACATTTGCTGCCTCTGCACCCTTTTCCCCTTCAACACCATCAAACTCCACAGTCTCTCCGTCTCCTACACTGCAAAGGTGCTTCCTGGGGTCATTCTTCTTTATGGCAGTCTGGTGTGCAAATACATCTTCCTTGGTGTCATTCCTGTTGATGAAACCATATCCGTTTCTTACATTGAACCATTTTACTGTCCCCAAAACCTTCCTTGCAATGACCTTCTTGTCCCCGCTGGCAGGCGCCGCTGATGTGAGGCTGCCCGTGGTGCCGGGCTTGGAGTCCGCAGTGCTGAGGGCGGGGTCAGCGGGGGGGGCTGCTGGGTCTCTGCCTCGCTGCTGCTCATGGTTACGGTGATGGTGACTGGGGCCGGCTGGGGCAGCTGCCGCTCCTCCCAATGTGTGATGGTAACTAGGCCAGCGGCAGCGGCGGTGGGGCGGTGGGGCTTCCACAGGGCTCTCTGGGGTCTGCTCTTCACTCCCGCTACCGATCGAACTCCTGGCTGACACTTCTATTTCAGATTTCCAGCCTCCAGAATTGCATACATTTCCGTTGCTATAAGCCACCCTGTTTGTGGCAGTTTGTTACAGCAGCCCTAGGAAACTACTACACAGTGGTCTACGAGGTAACACAATTCCCAGGGGAATTTAGGGGTGCAGGTGCAGAGGGAAGCCTAGGGGACAATATCCTTGCACCATCATGGCTTGGGAGCGGTAAGGAAGGGTGGGCTGTCAGCATCAGGGAGGGCCTGCATATTTTCAGAGGGGTGAGGGCAGGAATATGCATTTCCCCCTGTTCTCGAGAAGGGAGTTAGCCAAGAGAAGAGGCACTGGCAGGTTTGTAGTTGCGATGGGGTTTGCATCAGCTGACACTGGCTGGGACCCTGGGCTGGGGAGCGGGGAGGCGTGCAGACACAGCAGCAGATGCCTACGTGGGCAGACACCACGCATAAGGATTCCGGGGGCTCACAAATAGCACCCTATTCATTACCTAAGTTCAGAAAAAATTGAGAGATAGAGGCAGAAGTCCAGCAGTCATAAATCCAAGTATCATCTTTAGATTAATAATTGAGAAAGGCAAGATGGGAGGATGTCACATCACTGAGTTCGGTGGAAACAGCGGGCCTGCCAATACGTCCTGCATGCCAGGGTTCCACGACTAATCGATGCGCAGGCCAACTGCAGCATTTCCTTGGGAGGGGCAGGGGGGAATGGGGCTTTCTGCAGACAGACCTCAAAGAGAGGGAAACACCCAGAGAGGCAGGCCTAGCTCCTTCTCTTAGATAAGTCACAGAGGCGCGAATGGGTACTACTGTGCAGATGTTCCTCCACCTAGAAACGGGGACTGGAGAATATGAGCTCTTTCCTTTCACCTACCTGGGACTAATGATCCTGTACGAGGCTCCACAAACTGTGCTGTTACTTCTGGGAAGAAGGAGGGGATGGGGGAAATCCCGAGCTGTTCCAGTTTAAACCTGAAATGCTAAGATTACCCAGAACTTACTAAGATTACATTTTCTGCCTGCAAGCGGAATGGAGCTTCAAATAGAACTTGAGTTGTAGTAAAATGAAGTTACATTTCTTGCAAACCTAGATTTTATGAACTGGGTTCAGACTTGCTGCATATGCAGATACAGTTGGTCACATTGGGAGGATATTGGGAGGGCAGCTAATCACAGCTCTGACCTTCCAGGCTTGATGGACCCTTAGCCCTTGGTGAAATGATCACAGGCCACGGGGCCACTGTCAGTCTGTGGTTCCCGAAGCCCTCTGAGCCCAGTATTTTCCTTTCCTTGAGTGCTGCCGTGGACACTCTGACATGCTCGGTGGGAAGCTCAGTGATTGTCCTCGTGGGTCTTAGCGATACCAGAGGACGGTTTCAGGTTGTGAAAGCGCTCTGCTAATTGATGCCCATGGCAGCTCAGAGGAGTAGAATTCCCAAATGTATCACTGCTGTAGACAATGTAAAGAGGTCAGGGTAGGAGGCGAGGTTATGTGGTTGGCCTGAGGCCAAGCTGAGATTTGAATTCAGGTCTCTGCATGCCCGGGAGGCCCAAGATGCCTCTGTAGACTGGCAGCTTCCTGAGAGCAAGTCTGTTCTGCATTCCTCCTTTGGCAACTCCCCGCACACCCACTGCCCGCATCAGTGTCAGCAACGATGGAGGCGGCCTAGTTGTAAATAGCATCGGTGTACCCACGGGGCTCTTTTTCCAGAAGCAGGTGACAAGAGCCTCTTACAGTAGGGGCCTTGGCAGAAAATCACAGAGGTTTGTGTTCATTCATATTTCCAACTCACTCCATCAGGAACTTTGATTCTGCTATTCTTCAGCCTCTTGCCTTGGTACAAAGCAGTTTGCTCCCACCACCCTGCTCTCCATGGGCACATAGACTGTCAGGACATGTCTGCCACTTGTGTTGGCAGTCCCCAGGGGCTGGGGCACCTTCCTCACCCTTGCATCTTCTGCCTCATTCATGTGATAAGGCCACCGATGCAGAAAGGAATAGGATCTCTTTAGGTTCCCTGCACCAGACAGAGAAAGAGGTAGGCAAGGGCTCTAAGCATTTGCAAAAGTGACTTTTTCCTCCCAGAAAGACACAAAAGAGCTTCATGGAGTGTTTTTTCTTCCTTGGCCCTCAGAATAAACTCTGACTTCTGTGTGGCATTTATTTGGCTTACACCAGGATCCTGGTTAAACACACAATCTGTTGGCATTTATGGAGGGCCTGCTTTGTGCTACATTCTCATGGAAACAAGGAACTGAGCAAGTCCTGGTCAGGTCCCTCTGGGAAACTACAGGGGACACCTTTCGCATGAATGCAATGCCACCCTCTCCAACCCCCCGTTCCCTGCCCCTCCCTCACAGAGCAGAACGTGGGGGCCGCAGCAGGTACTAGAGAGGACAGAGAAACAGCCACCAGGGCCTGTGTCATTCCGGGCTTCCCAGCTGGGAGCTCTAGCAGCTGCATCTATTAATATTATTGGCGCCCAAAAGAAAGGAAAAGAGATCCATGTCACTCTGACTAAAAACATACTTATTTCTGTAGATGGTTTTTCCCGAACCGAGCTGAGGGATGACTCCAAAAGCAAGATGAAACTCAAACAGATGGATTTTGTCTGAAAATATTTCCACTGGCTTCTGGTTGATAACATTTCCCCAAGGGAATAAAGAGGAACAGACATGCTCAAAATCTTTTACTAGATTTTTTTTTATGTATGGCATTTTTATTACTACATGGATAAAATTATAATATATGTTCGAAATGTCATGGTCTCTTTTTATTCCTCAGTTATGCATCTGTGAGCACTTCCCACATTCACCAGTCTTGATAACTACCTTTTAAAAATTGATTTTGGGATTATTAGGTTGTCTCCAATTTTTCCTGAGAATAAATAAAATGATTAAAGGCAGCTTTGTGCATAAAACTTCCTCTTCTCTGGATTTGCCTTTTAATTTTGTTTCTGTAGATTTTTTTTGATATGTGGCAGTATTACATTTTAGTTTGTCAACTCTACCCATCTATTCTCTTACAATCTCCACCGTTGGTGTCACCACCGGAGCACAGAGACCAGCGAAAGCTATAAACAACCTCATTTTAATTTAGTTGGTGGTTGGTTGCTAAAGCCATCTTTAAAACAGTATGTTTGCTGGCAGATGTTCCTGTATGGGTCTGGAATATGCTTGTTTCTTATCTTGATTTTCAGATATTTTTATGAGTTATGCCCTGTTTTGTTAGGAAATAAGCCATTGGAGGTTTTCCTTCCACCTCCTTGCTCTCGGGGCACCGTGGAGAGGGGCACCGAGCCAGGCAGACGTTTTCATTCCAACATGTGTTAGGGAAATTGCTGCAGGGGTTCCCTAGGTGTCAAGCCCTCTCCTGGGATCCCATTTTCTCAACTCACAACTCAGATAACGGCCATGCTGTGTTTCCTGTGGGGAGCGTTCCTTAACGTGGTGTCTCAGAGGGCTGGGTCATGTCTGGTGTGGTCACTGTCCTGTTTACAATCCTCTGGATCCCTGTGGGCTGAGGGTCCAAATTGAAACCCTTCCCTTTGGTCCTCCAGCTTGGGCCCTGGCTACTGAAGACCTGCCTCATGCTGCGTCAGCCCTCGCATCCTCCACCCAGTACGTGGTCCATTCTCATATTAGCTAATGAGGACAGCTGAGCAGATGCCCCAAACCACACACACACCAACGTTCCACTCCTGAGATAATGTGAGATTCAGGTCCCAGCAACCAAAACCTGAGAGCATTCCTAAGTGGATAAAAAGGCAATGTACTCAATTTGAAAAATCAAAAAGCAAAAGCCCACAAATTGCTACTGTTTAATTTATGGACCACTTAAAACCCCAAAATTCGGCCGGGTGGGGTGGCTCATGCCTGTAATCCTAGCTCTCTGGGAGGCCGAGGCGGGCGGATTGTTTGAGCTCAGGAGTTCGAAACCAGCCTGAGCAAGAGCGAGACCCCGTCTCTACTAAAAATAGAAAGAAATTAATTGGACAACTAAAAATATATAGAAAAAATTAGCCGGGCATGGTGGCGCATGCCTGTAGTCCCAGCTACTCGGGAGGCTGAGGCAGGAGGATCGCTTGAGCCCAGGAGTTTGAGGTTGCTGTGAGCTAGGATGATGCTACGGCACTCTAGCCCGGGCAACACAGTGAGACTCTGTCTCAAAAAAAAAAAAAACCCAAAATTCTTTTCCAAATCAAATTACTTCATTAAAAACATTCTGTTATGTCGGACAGGGGGGGAGGGGGGAGGAGGGGAGGAGGGGACAGGTATATGCATACACAAAGAGTGCAATGCGCACCACCTGAGGGATGGACACACTTGAAACTTGGTCTTGGGGGGGGCAAGGGCAACATATGTAACCTAAATATCTGTACCCCCATAATATGCTGAAATAAAAAAAAAAATTCTGTTATCTTTTTTAAAAAGCCTTCATTTTCCCCACTCCAGTGAAACTGTGTCCCAGCTGTTCTCGCTGCCTAGACTACACTCCCCCCACCCACAGAAGCTTTACTCGCTGCTGTGATGGCACATGTCCTGGTATACTTGATTATTTAGGTCTTTTTTTTGTTTTACTAGATTATCATATTCAAAAGAGCAGAGTCCTTGCCTCCCATGACCTTTGGCACCAGCACTAGCCCAAGGCTTGGCCCAGTGTGGGTGATCAGCATATGTTTGTTGAGTGAATACTAAAACTAGTGGAAAGGAAGAAAGGAGGCTTTGTAGAGAATAAACACATAATTTATATGGTGAAATAGGGAATAATCTTACTAGAGGTACATATACGTTTACTGTGGGTTATCATGCAGTTTTGGGCATACTTGCATGTACTGCTAAGACTCTAAAGGGAGGAGCCAGTATTTGCTCTGACACCTACAGTGCCGTGAAGCAGGATTAGGGAAGACAAGATGGCAGGCAGCTAGCTGAGCCTTTCAGATTCTTTCCCCATCATCGATGCCTAACATGACAGCTTATTTAACCAGGCCCTGGGGAAAGGATGCCACTGGAATTTAAGCTCTTCCCATATTTGACCTTCCAGTATGTGCATGGTTATCATACCTTGAGAGACTTAATCTGGTAAACCAGGACTCGGCAAGATTCTCTCAAAATAGCCACAGGTATTTGCACGGTGCCTACATGTACACAATTTTACGCCCACAACAACTCTGGAAGGTGAGAAAGGCATGTTTTGCTATTATTTTCATCTCCATTTTGTGAATGAGGAAACATGCTTGGCGATATTAAGCAACTTACTGAAAGACACACAGCAGACGTGCAAAGTCAAGATCTGAACTTGAATCTCTCAGACTCCAGATCCAGCTACTACCTAATGGTGGTTAAGAGACGGTAAAGAGAAATACAAATCTGCATCCCAATGACTGTCCCGTTTTTAAACATGTGCGATTCTTTGGCTGATGGACGTTTGTAACCATGTTTGAGTCTACCTCAGCACTTTTCCTTCCTCCTATAGTGGGCTACGGCGATTCCACCAATGCAATATAGGCCGTTAACAAGACCAAAAAAGTATTTTGAGATGCAAGAAGAAACTAATTAATGCTGAATTTTTTATCTTTTGGTTTTTGAAAAATTAAAAAGAACAAAGGGCATTATAATGGAATAAGTAGTATCCACCAAAAAGATATGTCCAAGTCTTAACACCCAGTGTCCACATGTGTGACCTTATTCAGAAATATGGTCTTTGCAGATATATTTCAGGATCTTGGGATGAGATCATCCCGGATTTAGAGTGTGCCCTAAGTCCAATGACTGGTGTCCTTACAAGAGAAAGGAGAAAGAGATCTGAGACACATGAGGACACAAGGGAGCGGCCACGTGAAGACAGAGGCAGAGATGGGAGTGATGCTGCCACAAGCCAAGCGACACCCAGAGCCACCTGGAGCTGGAAGGGGTAGGAAGGATTCTCCCCTGGAGCCTCCAGAGGGAGCACAGTTCTGCCAACATCTTGGTTTCAGAATTTTGCTCTCCAGAACTGTGGAAGAATAAATTTCTCTTGTTTTAATCCACCGTATTTGTGGTAATTCATTACAGCAGCCCTAGGAAAGAAACAACGGATTTTGGTACCAGGAAAGGGGTGGTACTGTCGCCAATACCTAAAAACGGGGAAGTGGTTTTGAAACTGGATAATGGGCAGAAGCTGAAAGAACCTTGCTTGAGAAGCAAGGTAGAAAAGTTCCAGATCTGCACGAATCCTCTTTTCACTGGATTTGCATTTGGGAGCTGCTCAGCCCCTCAGAGTCCCCACCAGTGCCCTCGGTGAGTGAGACGTTTCCCACCCCGGCGAGCTCACTCTTCTCGTGAAAGGCCAGCCTGTGGCCTTGTGCCTGGTGTTCAGCGAGACCCTCAGAGGCATCCATTGTGTGGGAGACCCCTGGAGCCTGAGCTGGAGCTTGCCGGGAAGCGGAGCGCAGGACTGTGCTTTCGCAGGAGCCACCTGCAGAGGCAGAATGGAAATCGGGACGGCTGCAACGGGGACCCGCTCTTCAGGTGAAGACTGTGTGGAAAGACTGGGCTCGTCCAGCATGTGCAGGATGTGCACCCCTCTGCAGAGTGGGGGGCAGCATGATTCCGGGAGAGGACCAGAGTGCTGGCTTTGGAGCCAAACCGACGTGGAAGTGAACCCTGGCTCCATTGCTTACTGACCCCATGATCACAGGCAAGTCATCGAATCCCCCTGAACCTCACTGTTACCATCTGCAAAGGGGGACGATCAGACTCACCTTACACAGTTATTGTGAGGATTAAATGAGACAACAGAGGTAATGACGTGGTAAAGTGCCTAACCCAGTGCCTGGTATAACTCAACGAATGCTTAGATCGTCTTCTCCACTTTATGGAGGGAGTAATTAAATTAAGTTCCATTTGGCAAGCATTAACTTACTTCTTACTCAGTGCTGTGTGTGTACATTTCCTGGGAATACAAGGATGAATCCAGGGAAAAATATCCTTGTCCTCAAGAAGGTCATAATCTAGGAGGGGAAATAGAAATGTAAAGGTCATTACGGTAGCCAGAGAAAAGCAGTGCTAGTTGTCTTATGGGATAAAGTTTATAGTACAGTATTACAGCACAAAGAAGCTCCCTAGAGAGGAATGCCTTTCTCCCTCTCTCTAGGGGTGAATAACCACATTTGCCATTTGAGAGATGAACAGGAGCCTCCCTGGTCCACCTGAGGACATTCAGGCAAAGGCCTGAAATCTGAGTTGGCATATTGGGGGATCTGTAAGTAGCCCTGGATGATTGAAGGGCAAACTTTAAGTTGCAGAGCAGTGGATGTGATGCTAAAGAGATGGCAGAGCCAACATAGGTAGACCCTGTGCATCACGCTGAGGCTTTCTCAAGTTCAACTGAAAGGCACTGGGAAGCCATGAAGGCTTGCAAGCAAGAACTCTGCAATCGGACATGCTTTTAAGGAAACTGCTCTGGCTGCTGAGAGGAGGATGGATTCAGGGGTGGATTAAGGAAGTCTCTGTGGCCATGGCTTGGTAAAGAGCTAGGAATGGCCAGGACCAAGGAAGAAGGTCCTTCCTGTAGGCCCCGAATACCGTATTTTCTCTAACCCAGTGGTCCCCAACCTTTTCGGCGGCAGGGACCGGTTTCATGGAAGACAATTTTTCCATGGACCTCGGGTGGGCGGATGGGGTGTCATGGGTGGGAGGGAAGCAATGGGGAGCTCAGGCAGTGATATAATATGTGGCCCATTTCCTAACAGGCCACAGACCGGTACTGGGCCACAGCCTGAGGTTTGGGGACCATAGCTCTAACCCACCTTCAAGGCACTCAGAGATTTCCAACTGGAGTCACCGGGGAATTGGTATTTGACTGTCCAGGAGGGAGACAACAGTATTAACTTGTTTACTTGATTAATCCAATACGACCCAAGGCCACTTAACAGTGCAAATAACTAACTTCTCTAAGACTTGGCTCTGTCACCTAGAAAATGGGATAATAACATTACTCAGAGATTAAATGGGATAATGCATGAGACACGCCCAGCAGAGAGCAGTGCATGTGGGTGCTCTAATATAGGCTACGTATGAATCCTGGAAAGGATGAGGGGAGGAGGCCGATGATCCAGATCCTCTCCTCCTTCTTGACCCAAGTTTACCATGAGAGAGAAGAATTGGCTCCAGCTTTGATTTGAAAGACCTCATTACTGGAGAAATGTGTCCTGGCTGACAGATGCAGGCCTTTGGGGATTGAGGGCCTTTTCTCTCCTTTCACTAGGACCAAGTGTAAGCCGTGGCAGCCCTTACTTGAGGCCCGTGATGGTAAAGATGCTCTGACATCCATTGCTAATGGGATCGGGGAAAAGATCTCGGGGACACCCAGGCTGCCTGAAGCCCAGTGTGGATGAGGCAGTGGGTGGCTGTGTAAGCCCTTTGAGTGGATTAGGAATGACACCAGACCTGTGTGTGTGTCAGTTTAATCACCGTTTTTATTATAACAACTCTAATGGAAAATTTAAAGACCAAAATACATCGTTTCTAATCCCACGACTATGAAATTGATTTCATTTTATAAACCGCTTTTCTGCTGCTCTTATCTATTTGCATATATGTATGCAGACATATACATACATCTGCATATCTGTGCACACAATTTTACTTTTCAGTTGGCCTACAAAATATATTTTGGTTTTGAAGATTAATATTAGACTATAGACTTCTATCTAATGTTACATGTTTTTCATAATTGTCATTTTAACAAGCACAAGCTATTCCTACAAGATGGTATATTATACTTTGCTTAACTGCTTTTCTCACTTTGGGGACTTTCAGGGAATTTTCATTTTTTTTAAAGTTATAAGCAAAACTTCAGGAAATATATATGTGCATATAATCTTTTTAGGAACTACTGCCTGAGGGAAAATTCCCAGGAGGGAGGTTTCTGGAAAGCAGTAATGTGTAAAAACACTGGCTCTGGAATGAGGCAGATGTAAATTCAAATCCCACCTCCAGGAGTATCACTCTAGCTGTGTTACTTAACCTCCATCCTTCCCTTCATCTGATGGTCATAGCGGTCAGATTTTGCTGCTTAACAAACAAGCACAAAATATCCGTGGCACGCAGCACTAAGACTGTGCTGGGTTACACATCTGTGGGTTGGCTGGGGCCCAGCTGATCTAGACTGGCTCCATTCAGTGACCTTACTTCTCACTGCGGCTCCGTGGGTTAGTCGGGATGCTTCTGGGCCATTTGTCTCTTACCCTCTTCCTGCTTACCGGCATGTTCTTCTCATGGTAATGGCACATGCACAAGATAACAAGTCCAAATGCACAAGCATTTTTCAAATCTCTGGTCACATCACATCAGCTAACATTTCATCAGCCAAAGCAAGTCATATGGCAAAACAAAAAGTGATGGCACAGGGAAATCAGTTCTGACTCTTCAGTGGAGAGAATTGCAAAGTCACAAGTCAAAGGGAATGGATACAGAGAGAAGTGAAGAATTAGGGAATATTAATTGACCTCCCAGAGTGGGTGATAATGGTACCTGCAGAGGTATGATGAAGACAAAATGATATAAAGTTTCTAATGGTCAATAAATGTTACCTTCAGGAGAGATGGGTTCATTTTTGTTTTTATTTCTCCATTTTGTTTGTAAGCTCCTAACAATTCTTGGCATGTCATAAATATTTGGTAATTTTTTTTGTTGCTGCATGAAGTTGGCTATTATTATTTGTCCCAAGGATAAAGGACCCTAACCTTACCCCCTGCCATGTTACACCCCACTTTTCTTTTCCTCCAGCACTTTGCCCAAAACTCCACGGGCGTTCATCACATTCTATCATATTTAATGGTTTCAGCATCTACCTTTTCTACTAAATGGTGAACTGATGGAGAGCAGGGGCTGTGACTTACTCATCTCTGCTATCCCAAAGCCTAGCGTGGCACCTTGTTCCTAAATGCTAGAATGAAGGAATAAATCAACACTCTCAAAATTGTATGTCTTCCTTTTCTTTCCTCATCTTGACCATGTTTTCTTCTACCTTCTGGAACATATAGAACATACCTATAAAAGATGTTTTAATGTCCTTTTCTCTTATTTCTATCACCTCTATGATTTCCAGGGTTTTTTTTTATGGATCGATTTTTCTTATGGTTATAGATCATACTTTCCTGCTTATTTGCATGTCTGGTAAGTTTTGATTGAATGTTGGATATTGCGTTTTTATGTTGTTGGTTGCTGGATTTTGCAGTTTCCCTTCAAGTATTATTGGATTTTGTTTTGGCATGTGTTAAATCCTTGAGAATCCAGTTGATCCTTTTGAGTCTTGCTTTTAAATTTTGTTAGAGCTGGTCCAGAGCAGCCCTTAGTCTAGGGCTAATTTGGCCCCACTATTAAGCCAATGTGCTTCTGAGGATTTTATTCATTGTCACATGTATTAAGAGCTCTTTCCACTCTAGCTAATGAGAACACAAACTATACCCAGCCCTGTGTAAGCCCTGGGAATTGTTCTGTGTACTCCTGTCTGGTACTTCTCCAATCTTAGGCAGTTTCCCCTCAAGTGTGTGTAGATCAGTACTCAGCCAGACTCAGGACCCTTTCTGTATAGCGTCATTCTACCTCCCCATAAATTCTAATAGCCCTGGCCTCATCATATCCTCGACTCTGTCTCCTCCTGCCCCCCCATGCTGCAGCCTAGAAAACACCTCCAGCAGTGAGCTGGGGCAATAGTAAGGCTCGCCTCAGTTGTTTCTTTCTCTCAGTGATGATAGCCCTTAGCTCCTGTTGTCTGATGTTGTGCAAATGTTGGTTTTTATATATTTGTCCAGTTTTCTAGTTGTGTAATGAGGATAAATCTACTCCTAGTTATTCCATATTAGCTGGAATTGGATATAACTTTTGCAGTTGCTCCATGTGTGGACATTTTCAGCTTGTAAGAGAGCTGTGCTCCCACCTTGTCAGGCCTTTGATACCACCAGTTTGCATCTCCTTGACCCTCTAGGCTAGGGTTTCTCAAGCTTGACACTACTGAAATTTTGGGCTGGAAAATTCCTTGTTTCGAGAGGTTGTCCTGTGAATTGTAGAGTGTTTAGCAACATCCCTGGTCTCTACCCATTAGATGCCAATAGCACAACCCCCCCATGATGTGACAATCAAAATGTCCCCAGACATTGCCAAATGTTGGCTGGGGGCCAAAATCATCTCCAATTAACAACTACTGGCCTAGGCTATTCATTTGGTGGCAAAGCCCTCACTTACACCTTCCATGTAGTAGAGGTCTTTCTATTTTCTGGAATCATGTACAAAGATGTGCTCTTCCAACCAAGGGTTTATCTCACTGGAAAGATGTCTCATTGGTCAACATAGTCAGTGATTTTATGATGACTTTAAATGTCTTTTGTTCTGATGCCTTTGAATATGAAGGGTTCAGAATCTTCTGAACCTGAAGAGTGAAATCATCACTTATACATCAGTGTAAGGTGAAGGAAAGATGATTGAAAGGGTTCTTTTTCTCAGTAGGAATGTCTTCAGCTGGGCACTTCTTAATGGAAGTATGCATAAGTACGATGGAGATGGCATTCTCAGTGCTTCTATGTGTTTTGGAACAACAACAGACAATTATTGAGTACTGGTCCCTGTAATTTGCATCTGAAAAATATGCCATTAGTGCCAAGAAAAACAGATTTATCTGAGTATTCTGGAGATCAGTCCTCTCTTAAAATGGATCAGTATAAATAAGCCTTGTTATAAATGTGAAGACAGACAGGAATATGACACCAGTTAACAAAACGGAAGGAACATCAAAAGGCTATTGACTATTAAGTAGAAACTGAAATCTCTCTTTTAATGAGTGGCCTTATGCGTGTTCTGTGTCTTTAATCTATTAGTCAATTTTTTTCTTTGCATTTGAAAAATTCATCTATTATGTTTATTGGCCATTAGTCTATCTTGTTTTGAAAAGTTTCCAGTCATATCCTTTGCCCACTTTTTAATGGGGTTGTTTGATTTTTTCTTGCTGATTTTCTGAGTTCTATATATTTCTATTTAAGAAAAATAAGAAAATCCAAATGAGCATAAAAGTAAAGTACCATAAAATGACCACTAAAGATAACTATTCTTATCACCTTGGTGTCCATGCTTACAGATAGCCTTTTTTCTCTCCTTCTATAGATACTTATCTATAGACACATCCCCACCTATCTATCTTCTTTAAAAACAAATTGAGATCGTACTGTTATAAGTTTCTGTGACATGTGTTTTTAAGTATGTAACATTATATTATAAACATCTGATAGAGTTATATAATCTTTAAAAAGGGTGCATAGTATTCCATTGAATGAATGAATCATACTTTAGTTAATCAATCTGCTATTGATGTCATGCATGTTCTGAGTGTTATCTTTATAAGCAAGATAGTGATGGACATCTATTTATATACATCCCCATGGGCTGTTCTAATTATTCTTTAGGACACTGAAGTCTCATCTCTCTGTTTCTTCCCAGAATAAGGTCCATTTATAAAGTATACTTCTTTTAAAATAGGTGCTGAGTTAGTGTCATGATGAAACTCTCTTACTTAGTGAGGGTCAGAAAGTGGTCCAATTGTGAGGAAACGGGGGAAAGTTCCCTTTGCCTCGGGTTGCCAATGGTGATGCAATTTTCTTTAAAAATCCCATATTTCAAATGGAGTCTTCAGCTTTGTCTTCATCTGATTTGTTAAGGCAAGTAATACATGAGAATTTCTAAAAATGAAAAAGAGGAAAGATGACAGTCACTCATATTAGTTTTCTTGCTACATAACAAATTATCTCAAACTCAGTTTCTGTGGGCAGGAGTCTGGGCAAAGCTTGGCTGGATCCTCTGCCTAGTGTCTCATGCTTTCTTCTAGGCCAGCAGGAATGTCTGGCTCTTTCATGTCCCATCCTTAGATCCCTTCTAAGAACTGACCTGATTAGGTCCAATCCACCCAGAATAATCTTCCTTTTGATTAATTCAACTGATTAGGGGTCATAATTACATCAGAAAAAATCCCATTTGTCATATCATATAAGTAGAGGAGTGATAATCTCATCATATTTACAAGTCCTGCCCACACTCAAGGAAGGGGATTTTATGGGGTATGCACCCCACGGGGAAGGACCATCTTAGAATTCTGTCTACCACACCCATAATTCTAATCCCCTGGGAAAACCGCTCTCAATATTTTAGTTATGTTCCAGATTTTTGTCACCCCTATGTTAAAGTATTTCTTTAAAAAATCAGTTATGTTTATAGTGGCCAACACCATTGAATCCTTCATTCTCCTCATGATAATGTGCCAATGTATCAGTGGAAAATTTTGATGAGCATCATTTGAAAATTTTGGTTCATATTTGTTATGGACTAATTGTATTCCCCCAAATTCATATGTTGGAACCCCAACTCCCAGTGTGATCATATTAGGAGCTGGGGCCTTTGGGAGGTGATTAGATGAGGTCATGAAGGTGGAGCCCCCTTGATGGGATTAGTGTCTTTATAAGAAAAGGAGGAAACACCAGAGTGTCCTCTCTCCATCACGTGAACATACGGCAAGAAGGTCATTGTCTGAAAGCCAGGCTGAGAGTCCT
>NW_012144967.1:7346626-7348606 GCF_000956105.1 Propithecus coquereli
AAATGTTAGTGCTTAGTTTTCTACATGTGTGAATGGGTACGGTAAAAAGACTAAAGGAAGGGTTACTCAATAATTCTTTTATTTTGGTGGAGTTATGACTGATTGGCATGAGGATTTTCTTTCTAATTTTCTTATATATTCCAAATACTTTATAATGAACAAATATTCCTTTAACCATGGAGAAATAAAATTAGATAAACAAAAATAAAGTCAATTGACAGAGTGACAGGGGTGGTGGTGATGAGGATCCATGATGCTCTTGCAGGCCCCAGCTGATCCAGCCATTGGGTTGGGACGGTGTCACCAGCTCTCACAAGGTGATGGTAGCGATGGTCACAAGGGGTTGCTTAGAAAGTCAAATTGAGATGAGACACATACAGACAGACTTATAATTATCAAGCAGGACCAAGGAAGGAATAATCTGGAACACAATCGAAGGATGGATTAAAGAAGGAGAACTCTGTGGGCTTGCCTTCCCCTGTCAGAAGTGCTGGTTGCATAGTAGGGTATCTGCTTAGACAGGTAATGACAAATTTCTCACTTCCAGGAGCACCTGATCTCGTATTTTTTTATTAGCCAATCAATCAGCAAAAAGCCATTGAGTGTCGACACTGTTTCCTGTGCAATTTGCTGTAATCCAACAACTAGCGAAATGGCCTCTGTGGCCCTTCTGGGCACGGTGCAGGGCGGGCTGCGTGGGGAAAGAAGTGGCCATGGTGGTTGGGGGCCTAATGTGCTGATTCAAGAGAATGGATTTTTAAGAAGAAACATTGACGTAGTATCCTAGGGAGGTCTTCCCGCTGTGGCTTTTATGCCTTCAGCCTCTTCTATTTCCTGCAACACTTCCCACCCCGAGTGCATGGGTCTATAAACTACTTAGCTGGGAGGCTGGTGCTTGGTAAAAAGCATTCTCAGTTTTACCATTTGCATGAGCGTGTTCCATTAAACGATCCACTCCCACGGGTGATAGAAGGCATCAGGAGTGAGTCTACTTCTAAAAACAGTCCCTGGCACAAGCTTTGGGGCAAGCAAAATCTTCAAGCTGGAAGTTGTTTGCTGTGCTCTGGCCAAAGATGGGAGTCTCTTGTTACTCTGTTTTCTGCATTGGATGTAAAAACAAGCAGCAGGGGAGTGGGGCGGCAGGTGGCAGGAGGTCTCTGCCACCATCCAGCTACACTTGTGCTCTCCCGAAGGGATTTGCTCTCTCTGGGAGCCAAGGGATGGCAATCGTTGCTTTGGGGCTGCTGGTGGTGTGTGCAACTCTCCGCGGAGCACCCAGTGGGGTCATTTGAACAATGGTAGTGTCAGTTTCTCCCTCGCCCATTTTTATTTCGACTTGGACTCAGGGCTAAGGAACTAATTTCCTGCCTTGTTGAATGCAGAACCCAGAGGCAGCTTAACCTTTGATGACTGAGTTAAACTCTCGAATAGGCTGAATAATCATTAGGATTTAAATTAAGGATTAAACACTCCACAAGGCTCCCAGTGTGAGTGCATTCTGAATACACACGGCTTCTGTGGCTGTCAGTGTGGCAGTGAAGAATGTGATCTCGGAGTCTCTGGAGGCCCAGCTTGGGCTGGCAAACACGGATTCGGTCTCTGCACTTGTATGCAAAATCCCTGCTCCTCTTATCATAAAATCCAGGCACTTCTACAGCGCCAATTATCTCAAAGCAAGCTTGGCAAATATTTGAAAAATCAAATCTCTACCTTGAATGCATCCAAGGTTGGCCTGGTGTTAATAACTCTACTTAATCTACTGTGGTGCTGGTTTCAGCTTTGCTGCTCTCTTGCTGTGTGTCTTTGGGCCAGTTACTCAGCTTTTCTGGACCCTCTTAGATGAGACAGCTGGACTGGAGAATTGGTACTGCTCAAACCTTGATGATTCTAGTGTAGGCAGGGACTTCAGAGTTCCCGCTTTCTTCTTGTGTCATGAAATAACCTTAACCTTCAATGCCCCCATAGATCCAACTATTATGT
>NW_012144967.1:7348656-7351095 GCF_000956105.1 Propithecus coquereli
GATGACCTCATAATTTTTTCTTTTTATGGACGTCAAGGGAAAAAGCATCCCAAGTTGGAAATCATGGATCTAATTTATCCTCCTCACATTCCAGATAAGGAAAGGAAACTCCTCAAACTAAAGGAGGGCTTATGAATATTAAGGAGGGAAGTTGGTCAACCACTCCAGAGGATGGTCAGAGAAGTGGTTCTCTGCCATGACTACACAGTGGAGTCATTTAAGGAGCTTCCAAAAATACTGACACCTGGACCCAGAGATTCTGATGCGGTTGGTCTGGGATGGGGCTGGAGCATCTGATTCTAATGTGAGCTGAGGTTAGAGAGATCACAAATGCTTTCAAGTCTTGAGAGTCATTGAACAGGGATCTTCTGTTGAAGAGGTCTATTCTCCTGCGCCCTCACCCCACTCAATTTGCCTCACTAGTAGAGGAAGGGCTTCAGTGAGGAAATGAAGAGAGAGATCAAGCTGGGCTTTTGGGGAGGGGCAGAAATCCTGGTGGTTTATTAGAGCCACCCTGAAGACTTTTGCAGAGACCTCGTAAACAGTAGGTTGTCATGAGCAGAAGCATGCTTGTGGCCAACAGGTGGAGAATGGAGGTTCACAAATTGACATTGGACACACTGCAAAAATCTCCAGAGGTCAATTTGCTCATCTTCAAAATGGGTATTAGGACACCTGGATCTTGCTAGATAAGAAGCATGTCATATAATAGGGAATGGGAGAGCTGGTGGCAAAATGGGGACTTTCTGCTCCTCCTAAAGTGGGCAGCTCGTTGTTGTCCTGCAAGAATAGGAGCCCAGTACTGGAAGATGTCCTAATATTTTCATTTTAGCCAGAAATCCAGACTGTTATGTAACATCTCCTGAATTTTAAATTTTGGCAACACATCCAAATGTTTTAAATCCACTTCTGGAGACAGCATCAGTTGGTGGCATTTAGCTCTGTGAAGGTTGGCAGCTTGTGATTTCTAACCCACCTTATTTCTCAGATCTCTTCCAGACCTCACTTCCTAGGATCCTTGATTGGGTTCGGCTTATATGAGAGTTGCACCAGCTGTGAGGAAAGCTAGGCAGCCCATTTGGTGAGTTACTGTTCTTTTACAGCTGAAATGCTGCTTTTGTCTTTGTCTCCACCAGCCCCACCTGCTGCAGCAGGCTAGCTCTTAGTCACTGGTGAATTGTGGAGACCAGGAGCAGCCTAGGGTGTAGGACACATGCTGACCTCCTCTGAGTCTCCACATCTCCCAGCTCCGAAATGGGGTGGCAGCCCCAGAATTTCAAGCAAAGGCTCTGGGTAAGCCCGAGCAGCAAGTGTGCTGAGACCCAGACGGTTGCTCCTGGTACTGAGGGAACGCCCAGCAATCGATGTGGGGTCCTCTCTCCAGAGCTGAGGTCAGAAGATGGTTCCAGTAGGTTAAACTGTGTGTCACTGGACCTGAGTACAAAACCAGATTTCCCTCCACTCTCCGCCAGCTGAATTAGGCTTCTAAAAATACCTCCAACGGCAGCACACTCATCTGACTGGCTTGACAAGGTACAGTCTTCAAACCCCGTTTCCTGCTGCTCAGCCAGGAGGAGTCCTTCCCTGGTCAAAGTGTCATTTTTTTTTTTTTTTTAAATCTGCCACCTTCTCCAGATCAGCGGAGAGATGATGGGTATTTTATTTAATATAAGAGCAAGTACTCAGCTGTCCAGTCTGAAACAACAGTGATACCCACTAGAGAAGCTTCCTGTGTGACCTGGGTCGTGGGAGAGAAGGACCATCCCCACATTTCGGCTCCTGTCACATTTGTGGAGAACATTCTGTTTTCTAGCTGCTGGGGGCAGCCTGAAGGCAGCTTCCTGAAGGCTTCAGGACTTACTCATTGGTACACCTGCCCTGGGAACTACTTGTGTAGAAGCATCAGGATTCTTTAGGAGGTTTACGGAGTATAATATTCAGTGGAAAAGTATACACTGTATTATCTATCTCATTTCTCTGTTAAGAAATGGGAGGAAATCCACTGAAATATTAAAATCGACAACCTCTGAGTGCTAGTGAGATTATGGGTGAATTTTAGATTCACTATGGGTGAATTTTAGACTCTTTATACTTCTCTTCTGTATTTACCAAACAACCCACAAATAGCTTTTACTACATTAACACACTTTTAAAAAGTTTTTTAACAGTTTATAATAAGTAGCACTTTTAGTTTTGTGTGGAAGTTTGGGGTGCAATGCTATTAGAGCCTTAAAATTGCTTTAAATGCTATTTTACTTTCAGTGGGGTAGTGTAGTTAGTAACTTCTGACAATGATGGATATTATGTTCTTTAAATTGCATAAAATTGCTTTGAATCACAGAGATCAGTTTCGCAAATAATTTGAATAAACCATTTAAAATATTTATACCTGTTTGGTCCAGTAGTTCCATTTCTAAGAAACTATCTTAAAGAAATATT
>NW_012144967.1:7353966-7355867 GCF_000956105.1 Propithecus coquereli
TATCACCCTCTTAAAAATGTACAATACACAATAGCTTTGTATTCGCAAAAGTTCTGTTTAACTTTGTTTAACCAGCGTTTTAACCTTCCACGCTATTCATCCATGGCGATTGCTTGTGTCTGGTTGGCTCACCGTGTCCTAGCACCTCACACTCGCTCCTCTCCCTCGGCGGAGGGCATCTGGCAGCCGCCTTGGGTGATGTGCTCCCCGCCTAGCAATAGTCAGTTAGACAAGAGATGGCACCTCACCCAAACGGGGACAATCAGCTGTCGTGGTGGGCTCTCGACCCACAATGCGCACTGAAGCAGGAGAGAACATCAGTCTGGAGAGGAAGCAAGAAGAAAGGGATGAGCAAAGAGGAGCAAAAGTGAGAGTATCTGTGTGGCGTCCCCGATCCAGTTCCTGCCTCATGCTGGCTGCCTGTGAGTTCCTGGGGTACTTCTGTATCCTTATAATAAGTTCTCCCTTTCTGCTCAAGACACTGTGAGTGGCTTCTGTAACTTACAATGGGACGAATCTCATTTTCTTTCTTTCTTTTTTTGGTAAGGCATGATTAATAGCATTTCCTTGAACCTGCGGAATAGTTAACAATAATTTCTTCTCGAGTACCTTGGGAGCTGAGGGCAGGCTAAGCCGGGGAGTGCTCTAGCAGTAAGACCAGCATTAGGGCAGAACTGCAGCGTTTAGCTCAGGGTTTGTAGAAAGCAGGCAGGGCGATTTGGGTGCAAGTCATCTGTCGGGGCAAGTGGTGCAGAAGAAGCCTGAATAAGCAGAATTGTGTCGGGAACAAGGGAGTGGCCACTCTGACATGCAATTTGTCACTGTTTTGAAGGACAACGGGGGCTCAAAAGTGTACAAATCGTGTTTTTTATTTTATGATGCTTTGACATCTTGGGGGGCCTTGCTGACTGGAGAGGAACTGCCCCCCCTAGGGTTAGCCAATTCCCAGAACCAGTAAATGGTTGCCTGGGAACATGCCCTTCCCATGCAGGCCGCACCCCAACCACCTCCTTCATCCAGCTCTCACCTACCAAGCCAGTACTTCCCCTGCCCTGATCAACCCAGGGCCAGGAACCAGATAACCAGGGACAGCCCTATGCCCCAGAGCCCGCTGGAATTACTCAAACTAGCCACTCTGAAGCTGCTTACCCTGCCTTGCCTTGCTTTTCCCACAGAAACGCCGGTGACGGCTGTGGCCCCTGCCTTCCCCAGCCTCCTTCTCCCCCTGACCGACTCTAGTGTTCCCCCGTGTGTCCCGCGTGGTGTGCCATGCCTCTCCTTCCTAGGGAAACTGTGTGACATCAAACTATTCTGTCAATGACACTGACCTCTGTGTGTTGTAACTCAACCACCTTTATAAATCAAGACCCACGCACATAATAAAAATCATCACAGAGAAGGAGCCAACCTATGAGCTATTTCACTCATTATTTCATAAAAACCGTTTAGGGAAATGGATTCTTTCAAATCAAAGAAACCAAAGCTTGGAAAAGTTAGGTGACTTGTCCCAGGGTCAGATAGCTCCAGTGGAGGCAGATTTGAAATCAGGCCACCCGAGGCTGAAGCACACACCCTTGACCACAACTGAGATAGAGGGTCCTGGGTCCACACGGTGCTGGGGGCTGAGCATGCAGGAGTGACTATGACAGGTACCGTTTCTGTCCTTATGGAGTTTACATTCATTCTAGTGGGGAGAAAAACATGATAAAATGATTCTACAAATAAATGAGTACTTTGAAACCAAGAGTGTGCTGTAAGTACAGGGTAGTCAAGGAGCTAATTAAGAGATTATTTTCAAGTGCAAATAGCCTGAGGTTGGAGGAATGTGGCAAATTTTAGTTACTGAATGGGTGGAGATCAGTAGGGCTGATTTGAGAAGTAAAAAGAAATGGGTGAACTTA
>NW_012144967.1:7356532-7381771 GCF_000956105.1 Propithecus coquereli
TTATTTTCTTATCAGCTGTGTCTGTCTAATCTGCTTACTGAATGTACACTGAGTTTTTAATTTCAATGACTAAGTTTTTCATTTCTAAAAACTGCCCTTAATACTCTTTAAAATACGTCTTTTTAAAAAGTTTGACTTTTTCTTTCGTTATAGTTCCTATTGCTTCTTCTACCTCCTTCATTCTCTTGCTTATTTTATTGTCCTCTCGAAATTGTCCCATTGGCTCCAGATCTCCATTGGATACATCTGCAGACTCACCGTCATTGTATTTCATTTTCTCATTTGAGTGACAATTTTTATTGTGAATTCACCTCCAGTAGGGTTTGTTTCATCCACAGTGGGGCGTGGAAATGTCCCTGTAGTGGGATTTTGTTTCTACATTTGCAAGTGTTCTAGGCGTTTTCCCAGTTCAAGACTAGTTATGTATTCCTTTCTCAGTGTAAGGGTTTCTTTATCAAGTGGGCAGCATAATTTTGCACTATACGTCCATAGTTTCTGAGTTTCCATTTCTTAGGGTTTGCTTATTTCTATTTTCATCCCTGGCCCTAGGAGGACAAGTTTCCTTGCTCTTTTCCCAAGCCCAGGGGCAGAGTTTTGTTGTCCTCCAATTGGAGGAGAGAGTAGCTCTTCATGGCTCCAGGCTGTATGCAGGGGCCCATAGCTAGCTTCCCAAATCCTGGGTTTGATGCCTCGCTTGGGTGTCAGAACCCTAAGTCCTAGAATTTATGTTTGGGCTTAGTACCTGCAGAAGCCATTGTCAATGAACTCTCACTCACTGAAGTCTCTTGGCTTTGAGTTCCCTTTCTATTTCTGAAATCACAGGTTTCCCCTTTCTTGTTCTATTTTTTCCCAAGCTCTGGTGTATAATTTTTTGCTACCCTTTTCCCACAATTTCTGTTTGTCATGGATAAGGGGGCCCTCGTGTCTTTTCAATCTACCCTGCTGCTACAGACCTTCTATGCCTTGTTTTTGTAATTTAAAGAAGAGGTAAGAAAAGTCTTTCTTCCATTGTTTCCATAACTTCGTATTTCCTCTGGTAGTTTAAATAATATTTTCGAGTTAAGTGTTGTTGAGACAAAACATTTTTATAATCACGATATTATATTGTTTGTGACAGGTCTAAAGAGAAAGCGATTTGTAGGCTCTCCTTGTAAGGTAGAAGAGACAAAGAGGCTATGTGTGGGTTTACAATCAGACCTTAGCTGAACCCTCTATGACCATGACCTTGGAAGGTAAGCTACGGGAGAGGAGGATTTTGCTGTCTTGATCCCCATTTAACCTGTGCCTGGCACAGAGTAAGCCAACAAGTGTTTGTTGAATGGACAAACAAGAAATAACTTTAATTTTCTGAGCCTTTATACCCTCATCTAGTAAAATAAGAGTAACACTGATAGATTATTAAGTTGTGCAGCTTGCAGGTGGTGTGTGTAAAGTGTCAGGCACATCGTAGGTGCTGAGGATATTTACCGTGTGTGGTTCTAGAAAAGGGAGGAGCATGGTTTGATTCCGAGAGTGATCAGTGTGGCTCATGAGAAATTTTATAACTGGACTTTTTTATAACTCATCCTGTCATCGGTGAATTTCCCAATCAACTCGATTGTTTGTTCACCTCCACACATCTTCTAATTCATCCACAGCTCTTGGCTAAGCACGCTGTCAGATTGGAATGTTGTGCTCATGGCCTCGTGCGTGGCATTATCTCCTTGTCCTTCATACAATGCCCTTTCACGTGCCCCTTCCCTCACAATTAGTGCTTGATTTTCTTGTCATCCTTCCCCTTTAGAGGGAGGCACCTAGCTTGCCGTCTGCTGTCATCCTTAGCTTTCCCTCAACATCCTTTGAATGCCTCAGAAAGCTAAATTTAGAATCAGATCTTGCCCTCCACGCCTCCCCCTGTTGTTCCTGTAACTACGTTGTCTCTACAACTCGAGGCCATCGCTGAAATAATTTTTATCCATCAGTGACTTACCTCTGTGATTTGCCTTGCTTTTTATAATTTTAGATCTATGTGTAATTTAGAGACCTTGATGAAGGGAGTTTATTTGGCTTAGTCTTTTTGATCTATGTTCTGATTTTCAACTTGGGAACAACCTAATTACTCTTTTGCTGATTACCCACCAAGTGTCCATGGCTCTACCAGCAATGGCAGGGGTACGACAAAGTAAAAGTTTCAGTGTCTGACTTTGAGAAGAGTACAGTTTTGGTGGAGGACAAACCACAGGTGGAATGACAGGATAATTATCAAATAATGTGTTACCAAGTAGGAAATTATGTGGCATAGATTATGACTGCCACGTGAACTCAGAGTTCGGTCGTTGTGGCTGGAGTCATCTGTGGAGCTTCATGGGTAGGAGGATCTTCAGCTGGGCCTTGGAGGAGAGGGAAAACGTGACCAGGCAAGAGGGACTTAGAGAAGCAGGGCACAGGTGGTCTCAGCACGGTGTCCCTGTGGGGCGGAGAGCAACTTGCTGTTACAGAGCAGAATTTATGCTTGGTGCTGAAGGTGGGCCGATTGCTGAAGGCCTCGGTAGGATGAGAGGCACTCTTCCCAGAAGAAAGCACATAAAAAAAAGACTGAAGAGGAAATATTTCTGTGCCAATTTTGATCACCTTTGGTCTTCTAGGTCTTATACCACCCACCAACCCACCTACATTTCATACCCACACCAGCTGCTCTGGACTGGCCAGTGCCAGCTGGAGAGAATTCTCTCCGTATCCAAGCCTGCTCAGTATCCACACCTTGAATAGAAACTCTTAGCAACTGAAGTTTTGAGAGGGTTTACAACTTCTCCTTTAGCTCATTCTGATATAGCTGCTGATTGATTAACCCAGCAATGACAGCTGGGTGTCCTGAGTGGATCTCCTGTCCTTGTGCCCCATTCTGTGTCTCTTGAACCAATTGTGATGATGGCAGTAATTTGGGAGACTTGCCATTGGAATCAGAGAACAACCTATGCCATTGTACAGAAGCCACATGCTCCATGGCATTCCCTGTGATCAAACTTAGACATACCTGGCACTGTAGCAGATCTAGGGTTTGCTGTCCACTGTCACATGAGCTCTTGAGCCCTGGAAGTGACCAAGTGCAAGCCAGCCATCAGTTAAGGGTAGAATAAGAAAGAACACCATGGTTCTTATTGGGTTTATAAGAAATCCTTGCTGGTTATAGGAAGTATAACCTCTCCATATAAAGACATGTCAAGTGATTTTCATGGGCAAATGTGTCAGTTTAGGTGAGAACAAGCTAAGATGAATCAGGAATATTTTACCTTTTGGAATGAGTTTGACCTGCTGGATTTTGTTAAACTGCTATAATACCTGCAGTGAGAAGCAATGCTTCACCCAGACCAAGAATCCATGGGGTGTGAAGTAGCTCAGAGAGCTTTTCATAAAATCCTTTAGTTTCCTGTCATTTTAATGTTTTAAGACTGACAATTGACAGCAGGGAATAATATGCTGGGATGGAGTCACTCTTGTTTGAGCTGGAAGAATTAGAAAAGGGTTGCCCCTGTTCTGAGTAGTCTACATGGTGTGACACAAATTATCCACACACACTTGTGCGTGCATACACACACACACACACACACACACACACACACACACACACACTTGACCTCACCTTGCCCTGGTAACCAGGAAAATGACCTGATACTCAGCTAAAAGAGATACTGGAAAAATGACTCAGTAAAAATTAGTCAATTACTGAATTAAGAATAACAGCAATAATAGTAAAGAGATATATGGCTTTTCCAGAGCTTTCTGACCTTTGAGTTATATTTGCAATCTCAATTCCTTTGTTTTCTACTGCCCACTGTGACATCATAAATGTTGTAGACAGTGCCTAATGTTAGGCTCTTGCTGTTGTTCAAATCGTAGCACTGGCTGCTTTAATTTCCCCCTCCTTGGCTGCAAGTGATTGCAAGTGGAAAAGTAATTGTGCCACATGCAAACACTAGCCACCGATGAATACGTGCCGGGGCCATTTCTGAGAGCCTTTCACCTCCTCCGAGTTATGCAGAAGTTATGAATTGGCCACGTGCAAGAAACTGCTTGGACTATAGGGAACACACCATTGACTGGAGCACCATCTCTGAGTTTGCAGTCGTGGATGTGGTCTGGGGCTGGGTGCCTGAGGGTTGGTGCCGGTGCAGAGGAGCACAAAAATAGGAGTGCTCAAGGAGACCTGGAGGTGCTACCTATCTTGCTGCACTTGGACTCTTAGCTAACGCAACAAATGGCAAATCTCAGCGATTGCAAGTTGCCTTGGGTTGAAAGTAAAATTCTCCTTTTTATACAACAGATGGTTGTGATTGTTACCTTTGCTTCAAGCAAATCTGTAAGAGAGAAAATAAGCCCACAGGGTCTGGAAGGGAGAGAAAAAGTTGAATGTTAAGAGCTGAACTTAATTCCTTAGAAGCTGAGCAGGAATTAGGAGATGTGACCTATATTTTTTAAATTGCTGTCGGTTTTTGTTTAGTTTCAGTTTTGTTTTTGCTCTAAATAGAGATGGCTCTAGGGATCATTAACAGGTATTTGAACAACAGCTTTTTCATTTTCTGCTTTTGTGTTCCTGGGTAGAGAGCCTAGGCAAGCACAGCGTCTGGTCTAGGAATGGACTGCTACACCGTGCTGCTTTTTCAAGCAAATCTACCTCTCCCCAGCTACTGGGTCCTCGTTACACTTTAAGACTGGTTGGAGGAATGAATTAAAAAGCGCTTTGCTGGGTAGTCTAGTGTTGATCAGAAGAAGAAACATCTGTTCTTATTGGAGGAAGGTTAAATTAAAAAAGTATGACATACATCTGATTGGAGGGTTTGAGGATTTTTGACCATGCAGTTCTGTGTGCTTCATTTACTTATTGAATGAGTGTACATTGGTCTCTGTCCCAGCACTGTTCCAGGTGCTCGAGGTCCATGTGAACAAAAGACGAAGACCTTCTTCTGGAATCTAACTTCTAGGGGAGGAGAGACACGAGATGTGATCATAACTTAAAAATACATTCATTGTGTGTTTGAAGGGACATACAGAGCATGGCGGGAAAAAGCGGGAGTCCCAGCATGGAAGGAGCTGCAGGATTCCCAGGGTGGTCAGGCTGAAGATCATTGAGAAGGGAGGTCTGAGCAAGGACTTGAAGGAGGAGAGAGCACTGGCCAGGAAGAAATCTGGAAAAAGAGTGTTCTGGGCAGAAGGAACAGCCCGTGGAAGGGCCCAGGGCTGGAGCATGCCTGGCGCATTCCAGGGTCTGGCAGGAGGCCGGTGTGGGCAAGTGAGTGCACGGGGGCAAGTGAGGTTCAGAGGCAATGAGGGGGCCAGACCACACAGAGCCTTGTAGGCCTCCGAACATCTTCAGTTTTTATTCTGGGGGAAATGGGGAGCCATGCAGGGTTCTGGGCAGAGGAGGATGTTGTCTGACAACATTTTAAAGAGATTAATTCAGTTGCTCTGTTATAAATAGACTTTTGAGGGGCAAAGGCAGCAAAGGGAAAAAGGGAACCAGTCAGGGAGGGATTGCAGTGACCTGAGCTGGAGGTGGGGAGCAGCTCGAGGCAGTGGGAAGTGATCAGATTCTGGGCTTGTCTTGGAGGTAGAATCAGCTCGGTTTCCTGATGGATTGACTAGTGGATACGAGCGTAACAGGAGACAAGGGTGACTCCACATTTTTTGGCCTGAGCATCTGGAAGATGGAGCTGCCATCAGGAAGACAGGAGAAGCTGAGGTTAAATAGGTTTTGTGGAGGAGGACGAGGAATTTGGTTTGGGAAATGTTGTGTGTGAGATATTTATTAGATGTGCACGAGAATGTCTCAGAGGAGGAGATGGATACTGGAGTCTGGAGCTTAGAGGAGAGGCTGAGCAGGAGATAAGACTTTGAGAGCAAACAGATGGTATTAAATCCTTGAAACTGGATGGGATGGAGAAGAGACAAGGTCCAAGGACTGAGCCTTGGGGCACTCAACATTAGGATGTCAGGGAGGAGGGGTAAGTTATAAGGGAGGCTGAGAAAATGCTGCTAGGGAAATAGGGAAGTAGGAGCAGAGCCGAGTTTGGTGCCCAGGGAGCTATATAAAGGAGGAAGGAGTGATCAACCGGGCTGAGTGTTGCAGACGCAGCAAGATGAGGACTGAGGGCTCTCCACTGAATATAGAATCGGAGACAGCAAACAGAGGTACCTTTATTGTTTTGAGGATTTTTGCATAGAAGAGAGCAAAGAAACAGGACAGTGGCTAGCAGAGGAGGAAGCTGGGTCAAGGGAAGGATATTTGTAAGATGAGAGAAATAACTACAGATGTGTATGCTGATGAGAATAATCCCGTAGAGAGAGAAAAAAATGATCAAGAGAGACAGGAAAGAATTGCTGGGATGCTCTGAGTGTCCTGCTGGCTGCAATGTGGAATAGTTGCTTGGAGATCTCGCAGCCATCTTGGGCCATGAGGTGGCATGCTAAGGAAGGCAGAACAACAATATGGAAGGAGCCTGGGTTCCTCATCACCACGGAGCTGCCACTTCTGGATTGCCTACTTCTGGACCTTTTGTGGAGAAAAATAAACCCTCTTTTTTCCCCCAACATGTTCTTAAGAAAAATTTCAAACATATAGAAAACTTGAAATAATTGTACAGCAAACACCCACCACTAGTTTCTAAAATTAACTTCTCTCTATACTTGTTCTATGACACATCTATCCATCTACCCACCCCTCTATTTATCCGGTGATTTATCTTATTTTTAGTGCATTTCAAAATGAGTTTCAGATATCAGCACATTTTGCCCCTAAACACTCAGAGTGCAAACCACTACCTAGAGTTTAATGTCTATTTATAGTTCTTTTTTTTCTTTTGCTGTAAAATTTACATAAAATGAGATGATCTAATTTTACTGTAGTGTTTGATGGGATTTGAAAGATACATGCCTTTGCATAACTCAATCCCCATTAACATATGGAACAATACCATTACCCCAGAAGGTCCCTTCACCCCCCTTTCCAGTAAACCCTGGCCTCCACCACCCTCCCTAGCAACAACTGTTCTGATTCTTTTTAATTTTTTTCTTTAATTTCAGAATATTATGGGGATACAAGCATTTAGGTTAGACATATGTTGCCTTTGCCTCACCCAAGTCAAAGCTGCAAGCGTGTCCATCCCCCAGACGGTGTGCACTACACCCATTAGGTGTAATATACCCATCCCCTCCTCCCCCTCCCACCTGTCTGACACCCGATGAATGCTAGTACCGTATGTGCACATAAGCGTTTGTTGATTAGCACCAATTCGATGGTGAGTACATGTGGTGCTTGTTTTTCCATTCTTGGGATACTTCACTTAGTAGAATAGCTTCCAGCTCTATCCAGGATAATACAAGAGGTGCTAGATCACCATTGTTTTTTGTGGCTTAATAGTACTCCATGGTATACATAGACCACATTTTATTAATCCACTCATGTATTGATGGGCACTTGGGTTGTTTCCACATCTTTGCAATTGTGAATTGTGCTGCTATAAACATTTGAGTGCAGATGTCTTTATTAAAGAATGTCTTTTTTTCCTTTGTTCTGATTTTTTTTCACCATAGATTAGTTTTCCCTATTCTGGCAGTTTAGATAAATGGAATCATGTCTTAAATACTCTTGTGTAAGGCTTTTTTGTCTCAGAAAACTGTGCTTGCGATTAAACCATGTTGTTGTGTTTATCAGGAGTTCATGCGTTTCCATTGGTGAGTAGTATTCCATTGTATGACTATGCTACGGTTTGTTTATCTGTTCTATGGATGGTCACCTGGTCTGTTTCCAATTTCTGCATAATATGAAAAGTCTAGAATGACAAGTTTTATGGACATTTGATTTCATTTTCTTACATAGAATTGCTGGGTCATAGAATAATGTATTGGGTTTTCTAGAGAAACATAACCAATGGGGTGTGTGTGTGTGTGTGTGTGTGTGTGTGTCTGTGCACACATGCATGCCGGGGGGAGGGAGAGGGAGAGAGAGAGAGAGAGAGGAAGGAAAATTTATGTTAAGGAATTGCCTCATGTGATTGTCAGGGCTGGCAAGTCAAGTACCTGTAGGGCAGGTCACAGGGAAAAGTTGATGTTGCAGCTCAAGTCTGAAGGCAATCTGCCGGCGTAATTCCTTCTTCCTTCCATAGGAACATCAATCTTTTCTCTTAAGGCCTTCACCTGACCGAATGAGGCCCACCCACATTATGGAAGGTCATCTGCTTTACTCAAAGTCTACTGATGTAAATGTTAATCTCATCTAAAAAATGCCTTCCCAGCAATATCTAAATTAGTGTTTGACCAAACATCTGGCTACCATGGCCTAGCCAGGTTGACACATAAAATTAACCATCACAAATGGGTATATGTTCAGTTTGGTAAGAAACTATCAAATATTTTTCAGAGTAGTCATACCATTTTACATTTCTACCAACAACGTATGCCGATTCCATATCTTAACCAACATTCGGTGTTACATTTTTTAATTTTAGCCATGTTAGTGAGTGTGAAATGGTATCCCATTGTGGTTTTAATTTGCATTTCCTTGATAGCTAATGATGTTAAGCATCTTTTTACATGTGTATTGGCCATACCTGTATCGTCCTTGTTCTCATGTGTTTCCCATTTATGTATTTAGTTGTTTGATTTTTGTATTGAGTTGTTGAGTTTGTCAGATACTTATTTAGCAAATATTGTTTTCTCATCTATGGCTTATTATAAATTTTCTTAATGATATCTTTTGATGATCAAACGTTTTTCATTTAGATGAAGTCTATTTATAGCATTTTCCTCATTTGTGGTCACTATTTCTGTAACCAGTCTGAAAGAAACTTTGCCTACCTCCAAATTGCAAAGATATTCTTTTATGATTTATCCAAGAAGCTTTATAATTTTGCCTTTTACAGTTAGGTCTATGATCTATTTTGAATTAGTTTTTGTGTATGATATGAGGTAAGTGGTCAAAGTTTATTGTTTTCCATATGGATATTTAGTTGTTCCAGCCCAATTAGTTGGAAAGATTTTTCTTTCCCCATTGGATTACTCTGGTACATTTGTCAAAGTCAAGTGACAATAACTGTAGGTCTATTTCTAGACTCTCTATTTTGTTCCGTTGATCTATTTGTTGATCCTTATACCAGCACTACACTTTGTGATTACTATAGTGTTATAGTAAATCTTGATTTAGATGGTTTCAGTCTTCTAACATTTTTCTTCTTTTTCAGGATTTATTTAGCTATATAAATCCTTTGCATCACTATATATATTTTAGAATCAGCTTGTCAATTTCTATAAAAACCCTGGTACGATTTTGATTGGAATTATGTTGAATCTATAGAGTAGTTTGGAGAAAATTGCCATGTTAAAAATATTCAGTATTCAATCCATAAAAGTGGTATATTTCTTTATTTAGATATGTTGCAATTTTTCTCAGAAGTATTTTATAATTTTCAATGTAGATGTCCTGCATGTATTTTATTTATAAATTAAATCCTAAACATTTCATATTTTTTATATTATTGTAAATTTAATTGTTTTTGTTTAATTCCATTTTCAACTGTTTGCCACTAGTACATAAAATACAATTGATTTTTGTATATTTATTTTACATGGTCTCATCTTGTGTAATAAACTTATTAGTTTTACTTGTTTTGTAAATTCCCTAGGATTTTCTATGTAAATAATCATGTCATCTTCAAACAAAAACTTTATATTTTTTAAACCTCTCTTAGATCAATGTTTTCTTTTCCTTGCAGCAGTATTTAATTCTTTCTAATTATACAAGTAGCACAAATGAAATTCAACAACAAACCAATGCAAAACACAACAAAACTTTTTTTATAATAAAGCTTTTTACAGCATTATTTATAATTTCTAAATAAATATTCAACAATAAAGGATTATTCAATAAATTTAGAGTTCATAAACCTACGATGAAATATCACGGAGGCATTGAAAATCTTGTTCTTGTATAGTCTTTAAGAGTATGGGTAAATGCTGATGTACCATGTGGAAAAAAATCCCACGATACAAAATAATTAAAATACATTAAGTTATTTTTGTGTTAAAAAAACAATTTCAAAGTCTCGGCGTCTTAACACAGCAAAAGTTTATGAGTCATGTGGGTCTACAGTCACCCAGGCACCCCGACTGATGGTGTGATTCCAGCATCTGGGATACGTGGTCCCTTTAGCGGCTGCTATATGGGAAGAACGTCTGGAGAGCGGCCAGAAAGTAATGCAGTTCATATCTACTCATGTTTCCGTGGCCAAAACTTGTCAAATGGTCCTTTCTGACTGCAAGGGGCTAAGCATAGTTATCCTCATGACCAGAAGAGAAAAATAACCTAATATTGGTAGACATCGAATATTCTGCAGTATAATTCCAAGCTTTCATTCAGATGTATATACTAAAAATATTACACTGGACAAAAAATATGTCTGTGGCCACATCTGCCCTACAATCTACGAGCCTGCAACTTCTGACTTAGATGCAGAAATTTATATCTAAAATCAGTATTCAAGATAAAAATTTGAGCTTAAGCAAAAGTTCTTTGAAATTACAAAAATTATATAGATACAAGAAAAATATCCTTGTACCATTGAAAAAAAGAGAAAAGGATATTATCCATAGGCCAGGATTTTATAAAATTTTTGGAAGAGAGCAAGCAGATTCAGATTGACAGACGTGCTCAGCAGACAACTAACTTGCAAGTCAATGCAAGGAGAGGGGGTAGCTGCATGGAAGGGAGTGGATGGATGGATACTTTTCGGTGCCATCTCTGTCATTTCATGAGGATGAGCCCATTGCTATATTTTTTTTGCCATAAAAAGTTTGCTTTACTGGAGATGATGTTGTTTGGGATACTATGGCAGCAGATAAGCACCAATTATGCTGCTGGTAGAAGCATTATAGGCAAGAAAAGCAAATCTATTAGCAGAATATACATTTACCCTGGTGAATCAAATTATTGCCCTCTCTGTGATGGAAGGAGAATGGAGTCAACTTGCCTCAGGTGGCTGCTTGGTACACCCAGGGATTAGAGCACATTGAGCTCCGTGTGTCATTGGCAGGTAGGGCATTCAGTGGTGGCAGGAACCAAATGAACCTTGCTGGGGAAAGTCCACGCTTCTTGACTCCAATTGTGCCTCCAGGTCCACTTTGGTCAACAGCCTGTCGAGCAAGCACTGGGGCAGCTGGGGAAAGAGGTTGACTGACACACACAGTTATTACTGAGAGCCTGCACTGGAGTGGTTGCCCTCTGTGGGCCTTTTTGCAAGAAATGATTATCTTCTCTGTGCTCATTCTGAGAAATCTATCCACATGTCTCTAGCCTAGGCTTCTCTATCACCAACTTTCCAATATTGATCTCTCCAAGTCCCTAACCAGCCACTTAGCTATTAACCATTGCCAATGACTTAAAGTTGAGCCTTCTTCCATGTGAAGCAGACAGTCATTTGACTGTACTCCCCAACGTCTGCCCAACTGTGGATTTCCCTCCACCACGCTCAAGGCTACTCCCAGGGGAACTATGCACTCTATAGACCCATCCATAAACTGTGCTCACATCTTTCCTTCTCAGGAATTCCCCATGAGGCCATGAGTGTGAGTAGAGGAGAAGCAGTGAAGGATTAGGAAGAGATGCCCTGGGGAAGTGAGCTACATGTTCAGGCCATTTACTTGTCCTTTCTGGACCTGCCTGAGCCCAGTCTTATCTAGATCATTTCCATTCAGTGATGGGTGCTGTGTCCAACTCTATGATTTGGTGAATCAGATACTACCCAGTTCACGATGGGCGGTTGTCCTCACCATGTATAATTAGCACATATCACTGAAGTGATGCCCCAAAAAGATGCTCTGTGGGACATCAAAATGATCAAGGTCTCTATGGATTATATTAAGACAGAGAAGAAGGAGAGTTACCATGGTCTTGAGGGGAGACAAGTGAAGGCAAACCTTTTCTGATTATCTTTATTAATAGAAACTGGAGAAATGGCATTTTCAAGATCAATATCTGCATACCTGCAGCCAGTGGATGCGCTGATTTTCTCAGTAGATGACCAGATCTGGAACTAAAGCTACAATTGTCGTTGTCATATGATTAAGCTTATGATAATGCACAATTATTCTCCAGACCTGTCTGGGTTTTGGATGGGGCAGATAAGCTAGTTAACTGGGGGATAAGGCAAGAACCACTACCCCTGTCTTTCTCAAGTCCTTGATGGTGGCCTTCTGCATGCTGGGGCTGGGAAAATAAATCATGATGGATCCCACTAGACTCACTGAGAGATGGATTCAGCCTGAAACTCTGACCACCATTGGCCTCCAGTCTGACTGGCAGACCATGGTGCCAGTTCAGTTCCTAGGGATTGACATCAATTCAGAGATGATTTTTATAACCCTTGGAAGGTCTGGATGTTTCCTTTTCCCTAGTGCACAATCACTGTGCAAATAGATGCAGATTCCTTTGGGAAAGGCCTGGAGGTACATGCACACTATGTATTCATACTTGTGATCACACTACAGAGTCCTCCCTCAAAGGAACCAATCTATTCTGTGTCTGTGAACTGGCTTATGTTTGAGAAAGGGATAAGAGGCCATGGAATCCCATAACAGTGACTTATACTAGGAATCTGCCAGCCAGAACCAGAAAGTTTTCTTCTACATGAATTAGGTACACCTGAGTAAGTCTACCCAACTATTTCGTTTCTAGGAACCCTATAATTGGCCATTGTCACAGATTTTGTGCGTCAGAATACTTTCATTGCCACAAAAGACATCACTGCTAATTTTAGAAATTGTGTCCATGTTGTTGCTGATGGTTAAGTGTTGCCACCTGGAGCTACTCCTGGTACTAATGACAATGTCAGTCTAAGCTTGTCAAGAAATGGATGGAACATTCAGAAGGGCAGGTGGGGAGAGTTTAAGGAAGGAACGTTTTGCAGAGGTGCGAGTTGGGTTAAGAAGCTCCAACAAGGCCTGGTGAAGCACCTCAGGACTAGAAAGGGTGTCGAGCTGTCCCTTGCACATCCCCTGTCCCCCAAGTCCTGAAAGGCAAGGGGAGGAGTGATTTCCAGAAACTGTGGGGTTGAGAGCATTTAGTAGAACCTGTGGTGTTTGGTAGAGAAATGCAGCTTACTGACACGTGCTAGGGAGGGTTCCGGGAGAGTGTATATGCCCAGCGTCTCCCTCCTCTTCCTCCCAACACCTCTTTAGATTTCATAAATATGCTTCCCATTTGGTGAACCCAACCAGTAGCCAGAGGGCAAGGGGACCACCCTCCCCACGCAGAGCGGGTTGGAGAAGGTAGAGAGTGGATTAGAGGGTCAAACCAAGAAGAACATCCGGCACAGGTGCAGATAAAGCCCCAGATAAAATTCAGCACCCATTCAAAAGAAAGACTTCTAACTAACTATGAATAAAAGGAAATTCTCTAACTGGAGACAAGTAATCTACCGGAAAACAGCAGCGAAGGTTCAACCTATTGGGGAAACATTAAAAGAATTCCCATTTAAAAGTATCCATTTGTATAAACTCTTAAAAGAGCATATGCCCATTTATGTATTCCAATAATTTATTCTAATCATATCCACAAAATTGATAGTACATTTATGCTCATCGCAGACTTCTTCATGAATTAAAAAAAACCACTGGGATTATCCAATAATTAGACGTTGATTAAATAAAGTGTGGCATAGCCATGCAATGAAACGCTGTGCTCAAAAGAAAATTTCTTCTTTTGTTGTTTTTCAGGTTTAAATTTCATTAGCTTCTCCTGTGCACCCAACTATAGATCAGGCACTGTCAGTCACTTTCTCCAGGTTCCACTTATTCTTCTATTTTGTTTGGCTTAACATCAGGCATTTATTTTTCAATTTAAAAATTTCTATGAAAGACCTAGCCTTCAGAAGACATCAGCATTGTTGCTCGAGGGTGCTCAAGATTATTAAGATATTATAAAAATCTGTCCCCACGAGGAACTCCCAGCCGAACAGAGCAAATAAGGCACCTGTACTGTAACACACCAGTGGTAGCTGCTGTAGGAGATAGTAAGGGAAGGACTCCAGAAGCATGAAAGGGGGAGGGCTTGCTTTTGTCCCAGGTTGTAAGGGACGCTTCGTGGAGGAAGAGGAGGAGGTACCTGTTCTGCGTCTGGATAACTCGGTCGGATTCGATGTTGGGCATAAACAAAGGGCACCCAGAGGAGACGGTGCTAGGGAAACAGGGGTAGAGAAAACGAGCAGTCGGGTTTGGTGATATTGCTCTTCAGTATAATTACGGATCAACAGGACTTTACTGAGTAGCCTGGACCCTTCACCATCACTGCTTCTGTGAAAAGGAAATGCTCTACTTTCTTTAGACAGTGCACTTTCAAGTGAAAACCTCTTCAGGAATCAGGGCCTTTTATTAATATTTCATCTGTGAGTCTTTTGTGAGCATAGTTTAAATCTGCCAGGAATAATGCTGACTGTCTCCAACGCCCACTTGCTGTTAGATTCCATTGGTTAATTTCAAAGGCGGGTGCCTCTTCCTTGCTGATGTTGGAGTCGTGGCGGCAGGCTGTGTGCTTCTCCCTGGGATCGTTCCCGTGGGGCCCGTGGCTTCCTAACAGCAACGCGACATTTTAGTGGAGGTTTCGCACATATGTTGAGCAAGGCATTCAGTTGGAAATGCATCTCCTAATTTTAATTGTCGATCACCACCCCTGGTAGGAGAGCCTTCCTCTTAGCATATGGAATATGGATGTGAAGAGGATTGGCAAAGGGAAGATACAACCACCATCAATCAGGAATGTTCCAGACTGGGGAAGGAGGGGGAGCACCTGAGCATTATTGAAATGATGAATATGACAGCTGTTGGTCACAGGCTAGGATGGAGGAGCAGTAAAAACTGAGTCGTGGAAACCTGCTGAAATGAAAACTCCTTTGGGAAGAACAATACAAGGAACATGGCTTGTTCATGGGAGGCACGCGTTTAGATACTCTGCTCTCTTCTCACAAAAGAGAGAGTTGCTCTTCATGCTGCTTGGGGGGCACGAAGAAGATTCCAGAGGGAAGCAGGGGCTACTTTTGCACAGCTGTTACCCTGACTTTGCCAAGCGGAGGTCAGGGCTGTGGCCGCCTCTTGTAATTAATCATCCAGGCCTGCTCTGCTGCAGGTCTGCTTGCAGCTCTGTGTCTTGGATTTTCATTGTGTCTTTTGATCTCGTTGCCTGGGATGAATCGACCCTGGGGAGTGTGACAGCAGTTTTCTGGAATGTGGTAAGGGGAAAATGGGCCAGGCATGCAGCTATCAGAGGTGGGAACAGTGCAACTGCTCCTTAAACACAGGTGGTAGGAAGCCTGACCTGGCATTCCATCATCACGGGGCACAAATATATGCAAAGCCAGTGGTCACAAGCATTTATTTTCAGCCATGTTCATCCACCCACTACATCCAGTCCTGCCACAGTGTCCTTGGGGCACTCCAGCCAGGGCAGGGTGGATTGCTGGGGTGGGCGTGAAGGGCTGGCCCTCTAGACCTGCCACTATCTGATCCCAATGGGACCCTCCACCTGCCTTCCCCTGGTTCTGATATCTGACACATCTCACAGCCGGTCCAACTCAACTGCTTGCTCTTCATGTGTTTCCATACTCCCTGCCTTACATCATTCTATTCCTTTTGCACTGAAAGCCATCCCAGTGACCCTGTGCCCTACAATCCAATCCTGCTTCTCCCTCCAAACCCCCTCCTCCTCCCAGAGCCTTCTGCAGCTCTTCCAGCTGGGGGACGGAGAGGAGGCTCTTCACGTCATTCCATCTCTTGCTCCTTATGTGCATGTGTTTCAAGTGACCGTGTCCTTTGTGTGGACTTCTCCCACCATGAGACTGATGGCTTCCTGAGGGCAAAGTGCCCACCTGGTTTACAATCCTGTGCACTGTGCCTAACAAAGTGTAGGCCCTAAATGTGTATTCAGAGTACAATGGTCTATTTTTTCCCCTAAAATATTTCAGGCCGGTTTTTCTCTTCAGGGCCCCTCTTTTGACTTGTAACTAATTTTCACAGCTGATTTGTTAATTTGGCCAAGTTTTCATGAACTTTAGAGCTCAGATAGCCATGAAGGAGAGGAGAGAAAGAATGCATTTATTGAGCATCTATTTGTGCCAGATCCTAATATGATCTCATTGCCATTCAACAATGACAATTTCAAAAAGTTGAACAATCTTTCAACTTTTGCACAAATTCCATACAACCTGTCCTTTAGCATGTTGACACCCTTAGCTGCCTTTTATGAATCCAGTTTATTTATTACTAATGAAAAAACATCTGCAGCTATCATGTGAGGTCATTGCCACCAGCCAAAGGTCGAAGGGTCTGGAGATTGCCTCCTTTCCCTTGGGCTCCACTCCAGTTCACACTTGGCCTCCACAGGGCAGGGCCCTTCTGGAATAAAAGATAACTCCAGGCACCCCTTAGACACCAGATGCTCTGAGAAGAAAGGGATCTAAGAGAAAGAGCAGATTCCAAAGAAGAGGCCAGTGAAGGCAGCACAAATGGTTAAGCAAAGAGAATGCACCAACAGACTGGACCTTTGCAAGCTCATGGTGTTTACAGGGAAGACTCCACACCAATTATGCTGGCCTCGTTTTGTCCTGAGCCCTGGCCAATATCAACTCCCCTTTCTTCTTCAGTATTAGTAGGTGGGGGGAGAGTGGTCAGGAAGCTTTGAAGTGTGCTACCGGATGACATGGCTTATAAAGCCTTTTAGTAGTAATCTCAACACTTTGCTCTTGCACTCTGCTTTGCTGCAATGCCATACTACTTACAAGTCCTACAAATATACCATTTCTCTTCCTTCTAAGCCTTTGACTCTGCTGCTCTTCCTTCTGGAAAGTGCTTCCCCTTCCCACTCCCCTACTGTCCCTCCCTTTCATCAGGTTAACTTCTACCTGTGCTTCCCCTCTTGCTTAGGCATCATCTCCTCCAGCAGGCCCTCTGTCCTTTCCTGACTCCCTATGTTGTCCTCACGGAGGGCCTGTGACATGACACTTCACTGGAACTTCTGTCCCTGAATCTAGACCTTGAGCAGCTTTAGGGCAGCTGCCGTTTCTCATGCACCACTTTGTTGTAGTACCTGGCATACTGCTTGCACACGCAAGGTGCCCAAGGAATATTTGTTGAATGAATGAATGAATTCCTGGGTCCTCATGCATATGTTCAGCGAATGGTTTGCTGTGTGTGGCAATGTGTACCATTAGAGAAAGTTATTTGGGGACTGACATGAACAGGTTTTAACATCTCTATGGGGTTCACAATATGAGAAAGAGTTCAATTTTCCCAAGTCTGCTGGCAAAATTCCTAGGACCTCAGGGCTCAGGGTGAAAGAACCTTTTGTGTTTGAGTAAGGCCCTGCAAAGAGTCGTCATCATCAGTCTTGGTTGATAAAACATGTGACCCTACTTTGGCACAATTGTTTAAAACTGATGTTTTCTGCTCTCTGCAGGCACCTGTCCTGAGCCCCCAAATATGTGATCACTCATGGTCCTGTGAAGTTGGTGTGTTACAGAGCTGATGAGCACAAAGCCACGTTAGCCAATAGCTATAGTAGTGAAACTGCCAGGGGACAGGATTTTGGGTCAGAGGCATTGTGAGTGCTCCTGAAGCTCTGAGAAGTGAGTCATGCGCCTTGACTGGGCTCACTTCCAAGTGAGAAAAGCAAGGAGCCCCTGCCCATGCTGCCCTCACGTGGGAGCACAGGCTTTGGCATGGGGATGGTCCAGAGAGGATGGGTATGGCCTGAGAGCTCCTCAGTAGGAACGACAAGCCAAAGTACAAGCTGTTGTTTACATTTTATTTTAAATAAAGATTAATCCCCCAAATTTCAGGTACTTCTTTGGGAAGTCTCCTGTGCAAATGAACTGCAAGTCTACTCACGCAGACGCAGATGTTCATGTCTTCATTATAGTTTGCGTTTGTTTCAGTCTCAAACCATAGCGAATAAATTTGGCAAGTAAAGGAAACAACCCCTTCCCAGTTGCCCTACTCCCAATAAAAACAATCAGTATTAATGCATTTACTTCTATTTTTTAACATGTAGATGTTTTAGCATAACTGTAATCTTTGTATTTCCTCTTAATGTTATCAGCATTAAAATAACATAATTTTTAAAACATTAATTTAAAACAGTTTCATTTGTGATTATAAATTTAAGACATACTTATTAAACAAAAATTTGGGGTAAATGAGCAAAATTTGAAAGAGAACTATACCACAAACACAGCTAATGCCTACATTTTGCAATGTTTTCTTTCAGGTGTTCTTGGGAAAGGAGTTTTTAAAAAACAGTCATAATCAAGCTCTAGATACAATTGTGTATTTTTTTTTAAAACTTAACCTAGAAAATATTTTTTGTCTTAATACCGTAATTATCACTTGGTCTTCACAGACATAATTTTTAATGGCTCTGTAATATTCCATTGACTTAATGTTAGGCTTTAAGTTGTTGACAATCTTGTCACTTTCCAAGTATAACTACGATGAATTTCTCCCTTACTTCCTCATTTTCTTAGGATGGATTCCAACACATTGTATAAGGGTTTTCTTTTTTTTTAAATGATGATGATTATTATCATTTGCTTTTGTTTGGGTCCCCATTTTGAGTCATCAACTCTTCCTACAGGGGATGGGATAGCTGCCCTTTAAGTACAATAAACCCTTATTGGGCATGCACTGGCTTGGAGTTACTGGGTGTTAGGGACTTTTGAAATCAGAGAGGAAGTTTTAATTGAAATGCTAGGACCCTTGGGACTGGACCTGAGCCAGGCCTTGTACAACCCATGCCCAGTGGAGACAGTTGCCTTTTGGCAAAGGACACGGCCTGGCTCACAGCTCCACTGCTGACAAGGGGCAATGATGGTGACTCTCTGTACTGTACATCCTGCACCGTGGAAACTTGTTATTCAAAAACTCACCACATTGAGGTTGATAAAGATGAGATGCATTTTAAAAACATTTTAAAGCTTTTTAGAAACAAAGTAGGATATAACAAAACAAACAAACCAATGACTACTATGGACATTTCCACCTTGCTGAATCTCTGAGGATTCTCAGTCTTCCATATGCTCCCCCATTTGCTCATTTGTCTACTTTTTAAAGTCACTGTCTCTCCTGTGCTCTTAATCTCTTCTCATTTTCAATCCAAATCAACTTGTTTATCTCTAAAACCTAGTAGTGTCTTTGTGTAAGTGGGAAAGGTCAAAGCTCAGGACAGCTGCTGTTTCTGGAACTGCAGCCTAGAAAGGGAGAAGTGATTTGATAGAAAATGACCTTTTACTTTCAATTAAATTTGGTAAATACAATGCCCCCAATTTACCCATAGCTCTAGTTCCACAAGTCAATCTCTATTGCACATTTCCTTCTAGATTTTTTAGCATGTTGATTATTTATACCTAAAAATTGTACTGTGCTAATTTATTACCCTGCTTTTCCTTACCCTGTCATAGTTAATCTTTCACTGTTTCCAACTCCAGCCCATAGACCAATGATTCTGAAAATGTGGTCCCTGGACTTAGCAGCTTCAGCATCACCTGGGAACTTGTTAGGAATTCAATTTGTGGGTCCCCCTCCAGATCTATGGGGAACCAGAAGCTCTGGGGGCAGGGCCTATCCGTCTGTGTTTAACAAGCCCTCCACATGAGGTGATGACACAAGTTTGAGAATCACAGCCGTAGGCTATTGTATTAAGCCCCTGCAATGTGCCAGACATTCTTTTAGCCCTCGCTGCCCAAAGCGTGGTGCTTGGACCAGCTGCATCGGCATCACCTGGGAACTTGTTAGCACCATAGAACCTCAGACATGCCCCAGACCTACTGAATTAGGATCCACATTTTAAGAGCAATATGAATCACCTGAATCTTGTAAAAATGAAAATTATAAATCGGTAGGTTTGGCGTGGGGCCTGAGAGTTTGCTCATTTCTAGTGAGCTGTTAGGTGATGCAGGATGCTGTTGGTTTGTGGACTACCCTTGCAATAACAAGGTTATATTGGACATTTTTGGTACTTTAAAAAGTGCATAATGAGCTTTAAAAATATACCAGATGCTATATGTAAGCATCTTATAATTTATGACCTAATCATAGCTCCCTTTTATATTAAATAGATACAAAAAACGAGGCAGAGAGAGATGAAGCGACTCGCCCTAGGTTGTACAGCTGGTTCCTGCTGGAGCCCCGTATGCAGGTATGTGACCTTTTACCTCTGTGCCCCACCTTCTAATGCGTGGTTTTAAGTGTTGAAGGAATCTAAAATATGCTCAAAAGTGATAACTTTTGAATAACTGAAAAGCAAATCAAAATCTAATCTCGTGGTGTCATGATCTTCTATTCTCCCAACATGCTTAGCATTCATAGCTCTATTTTTTGAGGTTTGCTAATATTTTATTGTACAATTACCACTTTCTTTTTAAATATGGGAATCTAAAGCTATTAGCTGTTTTATGAGGTGTGACTTTATTTTGAATGTAAAATATTTCCAGGAGATTAAATCTCCAGCTTTGCCCAGTGCTACCAATTCCTCCTATTACAGCCCTTGCGGGGTAATAAATACACCTGAAACTGTTAATGGCGTAGGCATCTCTTGATCAGAATCAGCTGCTGTATTTCTGTGCCACGGAAGTAAAGCAGATCATTTTCTGAAGGAGGCGGGGAGAGGGAAAAAAAAGGAAGGCAGCTTGCGCTGCTTCTGTGTGTCTCGTTTTGGAGTCAGCTTAATATACATGTGTTTGAAGGCACCTCTCTCCATGGTGAATGTGGCTTTGTGCAGAGCCTAGAGTAATGTATCCTGACCTGTTGGGAGATGAGCTTAAGGCACAGCCACAAGTCCTCAAAGACGGGTATCGTCACTGCTTTCTGTCCGGCTCTCTGAGCGGACGCTCATTTTCTGAAAAGGAATAGGTTTCATTCTGTACCTGTTACTGATGTGCCAGCTGCACGCGGTGTCTGAAGCTATTACCAGGGGAGGGGAAAAGAAAAAAAGCTCCATTGCACTTTTAAATTACATTTCATGTTCAACGATCTCATTACTTCCAAAGTAAGATGGAATACAATATAATTTTAGCATATGTCTTGGCAGCCTCTTCCTTTTCCACGGGGTGTGTTGGCAGGTGGGGGATGATGGATAAGTGGAGAGGAGGGAGGCCCAGCTTGCTCCGTGTCATCGAGATCTCAGTCCATATTCGGTGATAAACATAAATAGATCACCTTGCCACCCCCGAGGTGGGTTGGTGCATTTATCCAGACTGATAAATGAGGGGGTTCGCGGTACAGGTAATTTTGAAGAGCAAGCCGAAAGGGATGCATAGAGGATTCTGTCGGGCACATTCAGCATCGATAGCTTGTCGGTTGTCTGGGAAAGCGGCTGGTAGATTCCTTCCTCGGAGCTTCCTGCCCAGGGAAGGCGAAGCCCTCCTCTGACGGGCATCACACTCTGATTCACACACCATGTGGCCGTGCAAGTCCCCGCGGTCTGTACTTCGAAAATAAAGTTCATGGGCCTTGTGGACACAGATCTGGCCGTTACTCCCATAAAAGGGAATGTGCATTAGCTGGGAATCTATAATGAGCACTCTTCTAGCATTATACCACCTAATTACCACCCAATTCAATTTATAGTGTGCTGAGCATGGCAGAAATGCAGTATTTGCTTTTGGGCTTTAATTTGTGCTTCTGGTAATTCATCCTAATTCCAACCAGATAGGAAAACCACACTCGAAAGACCTGCTTCAGGGAAGTTGGGAAACTGTCTCATTTTGTTACCCTGTGCTGTGGATTATGCGCCCCCAACCCCAACTGGATTAGGAACCAGCAGGGCAGGCATCAAGGTCTTCTGCTCTGGTTTTTGCATCCTCGCCCCACTCCCTGTATGTTTATATGGTGCCCTGCCTATATTAAATACTCAAGAGTATTTATTTAAATCTTCGTAGAGAGTTCTGGTCATGTTGATATTTGTTCAACAGCCTTGAATGGCTTCTCATGTTCTAAAATATAAGGCTCCGTCTGGCTCCTCTACATGCTATGCTAACTCCACGATGTGACTTCAATCCCATTTTTGTCACCTAGTCCTTTCCCCTTTGAATGAGTCAAAGCAAAACACTCAGTGTTCCAAAAACCCTGTAATTGTCTCTTGTGATGACATTTCCCTCTGCAGGGAATGTTCTTTCTGCCATCTATCAAAATTCTACCCACTTCTCAAAGCCCAGTTCTGATGCTATCTTCTGCCTGAAGCCCTCCCTGGACCCCCAGCTAGAATTCCTATCCCCTTTTCCTTGTTTTCTCCGAAGAGGACTCTGTTCCTTTCACAATTGCTAACATAGCCGCTTACCGCCGTCCCTGTTCCCTCAGCCCAACGCAGCACTCAGTCTGTGCTGTTTCAGCTGTTCTGAAGCTGTTAGACAGCCTCTCCACCCATTTGAGGATAGAAAGGGCAAATTTGTGAAAGAGAAGCAGGCAAACTGAAGGGGAACTATTATATTAATACTTTCAGCAGTGGCAGTGTTGGGATGGGGGCTCTGATGTGTTCTAAACCCATTATGAAAACGGGGGAGCAGTAGGAAGAAATCAGGGGTTGGGGAAGATGGGTCTCATCTGACACCAGAGGACTTCTCAAGGCTGACTGTGTGGAGGGCTGCTGGAAGTTGCAGAGCACCCAAGACTATAGAGTGTTTGTTCCTTCAGCTTTTATGAAGAGTTTACTATGCAAAAATGTGTATTATGTTACAAATTATGAAACAAAATAATAAAATAGACACAACCCCACTGCCCAACTCAAAAAAAGAGCATTACACTCACTCTTCACCATTTCTATGTATTATTTTCCAGTTCCATACCTCCATCCCCCATCCTGCCTCTCCAACTAGAGTCACAACTATTCTGAAAATTAGCATTCCATTGCTTTCATTGTAGTTTTATCACAAAGTATGTATGTTTAAATAGTATGTTTATTTCATTTTTCCTTGTTTTGTACTTTGTATGAAATGGCATAATATGGTTTGTATTCTTCTTCATCAGGTTATACTTGATTCATCCATGTTCATGTCTGTGGTTATAATTCATTTGTATCTCTGTGTAGTATTTTCATTCTCTTATTGATGGGTACTTGGATTATTTCCACCTTACTATTACAACAATTCTCCTACTTAAATATTCTTTGATATATCTACCTAGATATAAGTGCAATAGTCAATACCATACCTGGATTTGATTTTTGTATGTGGTGTGAGACAGGGACAAATTCAATCTTTTTCAAGATTGACAATAAGTCCTACAACTGTTTATTAAATAATCCATCCTTCCCCCAAATATGTGCCAAATTTCCATATGTGTGGGTCTGTTTTTTGCTTCTTAATTTGTCTATTTTCTACCTATCCACCAAAGCCAGACTGTCTTAATATTTATTGTAAATCTTGATATCTAGTAGAAAGGTCTACTCACTTGCTCTTCTTCAAGAGTATCTTGGTTACTCCTTGCCTTTTACTTTGTCATATCCATTAAAATTTGGCATGTTCGAGGAATCACGGGACAAGAGAATAGATTTACTCTCCTACCTTAATACTTGAAAATGGGTCATTGTAAAAATGTAATGACAGGTTTTGGGTATTTGGAGAACAGAGAACATGGCACAGTGATTTCTTGAGAGCAAGGAAAAACACTAGGTGAGCCCTTTAAGTGCCACAGTTCAGCCTAAAGGAAATTTCCAGGTCAAAGCACAGGTAGGGGTAATCCAAACAGAGTTCTGCAGTCTGGCTCAGTTCATAGCTGAGAATAATCAAGGCACCTAGAACACATAGAGCAAAATACTACAAAGGAGGCAAGTGAAAAGAGAGAGAATGCAGCAACGACTTTCCAATGTATCCCCTTGAGTCTTTGGCTGAGCACTGATCTGCAACATATGAAGAAACTACTGAGGTTGGGGAAAGAACCACCAGAAAGAGGTAGGAAGAAAAATTTTCACAGCTCGGGTGAGGCCAAGAATAGTTTTCATTCCCATAAGCTAGAGTGGAAAGACTTCTTAATAGACATGGCATTGGATAGCATCATAAAAAGCATAGTGCCTCTGTAGTGGAGTCAAATTAGTCCCAGCTGAAAGGCTGTTCTGGATTTGCCATAACAAAGCTTAAAAACAAAATGTCAGTGGGCAAAACTGATTACAAATAAGTTTACTGCATCCCAAACAAGGCCCAACATTATTTAAAAGAATGCCACAAAATCTAGTCCCTAACAAAGTAAAAAAAAAAAAAAAAAAAAATCATAATGTCTAGCATCCAATCAAAAATTACCAGGCATGAAAACAAACAGTAAAATGTGATTTATAACCAGGAGGAAACCCAGTCTCAATAGAAACAGATCTAGAAATGACACAAATGATAAAACTAGTAAACATATTTCTAATAACTGTTTCAATATATTGATCTCATATGCTTAAGATAGAAGAAAGAACCCACATGCTAAGGGGAGACAGAAGATATAAAAACACAAACTGAACTTCAAGGATAAAAAATACAATAACTGAAATGAAAACCCTGGATGGGATTAACACAAGATTAGATACTGAAGAAGAAAAGATTAGTGGATTTATAGCAATGAAGACTATCCAAAATGAAAGAAAAATGACTGAAAATGAATGAAGTGTTAGTAAGTTGTGAAACAATGTCAAGTGGCCAAAAGACATGTAATTTGAGTACAAGAAAAGGGATGAGGAGAGAAATGTTTAAAACAATTTCATAAAATTTTCCAAATTAATGAATACTATGAACACACCAAAGAAGCTCAATGAAAGCCAAGCAGAATACATATGAAGAAAACAACACCAGAGCATGTCATAATCAAATGGCCAAAAATAATCATAGAAAATCTTAAAAGCATTTGGAAAAAAGATGTATACAGATGAACACAAATAAGAATAGCGGACTTATTGTCAGAAACAATGAAAGCCAGAATGCAGTGGGAGGACCTTTTAAAGTATTGAAAGAAAGATTTTAAATGCAACCTAGAATTCTACAGCCAGGAGGGGGGAAAAAAAACTTTCAAAAATGAAGGCAAAATAGAAAAGACAGCTAAAAGAGTCCATTGCCAGCAGAACGACGTGACAAAATGTTAAAAAATTTCTTCAGACAAAAGGAAAATGATACCAGATGGCTATCTAGATCTACACAAAGAGGACTAGAAATGATAAATTTGTGACTATACAACATTTTCTAATTTTTAAATTTAAAAAAA
>NW_012144967.1:7383502-7384939 GCF_000956105.1 Propithecus coquereli
TCATTGTGGTTTTGATTTGCATTTCCCTGATGATTAGAGATGTTGAGCATTTTTTTGTATGTTCATTGGACATTAGTCTGTCTTTTGAGAAGTTTCTGTTCATGTCCTTTGTCCACTTTTTAATGGGGTGGTTTGATTTTTTTCTTGCTGATTTTCTTGAGTTCTATATAGATTCTAGTTATTAGCCCTTTATTGGATGTGTAGTGTGCAAATATTTTCTCCCATTCTGTAGGTTGTCTGTTCTTATGATAGTTTCCTTGACTGTGCAGAAGCTTTTTAATTTGATCAGGTCCCATTTATTTATTTTTGTCATTTGCTGTGATTGCCTTTGGGATCTTCTTCATAAATTCTTTTCCTAAGCTGATGTCTATAAGAATTTTTCCAACATTTTCTTCTAGAATTCTTATAGTTTCATGCCTTAGGTGTAAGTATGTTATCCATCATGAGTTGATTTTTGTGAGAGGTGAGAGGTGCGGATCTGTTTCAGTCTTCTACATGTGGCTATCCAATTTCCCAGCACCATTTATTGAATAATGGTTCTTTTCCCCAGTGTATGTTTTTGTCTGCTTTGTCAAAGATCAGATGGCTATATGAGGATGGTTTTATATTTTGGTTCTCTGTTCTGTTCCATTGGTCTATGTCTCTGTTCTTGTGCCAGTACCATGATGTTTTAGTTACTATAGCCTTGTAGCATAGTTTGAAGACTGGTAAATTGATGCCTCCCAATTTGTTCTTTTTGCTTAAGATTGCTTTGTCTATTTGGGGTCTTCTCTGGTTCCATATGAAGCTTAGAATTATTTTTTCTAGGTCCGCAAAAAAAGACATTGGTATTTTAATAGGGATTGCATTGAATCTGTAGATCACTTTGGGTAGTATAGACATAACATCTAACCTGCAACAATGCATTCAAACTCAAGGTGAAGGGATGGGAAACAATATTCCATGCAAATGGAAAACAAAAGCAAGCTGGCATAGCAGTTCTGATTTCAGATAACTTAGTCTTCAAATAACAAAAGTAGTGAAAGACAAAGATGGTCATTATATAATGGTGAAGGGTACAATTCAACAAGAAGATATAACAATTCTAAATATTTATGCACCTAACTCAGGTTCATAAAACAAATCCTATTTGATCTAAACATAAACGATAAATAGCAGCATGGTAATAGCTGGGGACTTCAACACCCCTCTGACAGAACAGGACATATCCTCCAAACAGAAAATAAACTAAGAAACAATGGACTTAAACAGAACTGTAGAACAAATGGGCCTGACAGACATTTACAGAATGTTCTACCCAAAAGCTACTAAATATACATTTTTCTTATTAGCTCGTGGGACATTCTTTAAGAGAATGTCCTAGGCCACAAAACATGTCTCAAAAAATTAAAAAAAATATATAAATTATACCATGCATCTTCTCAGACCACAATAGAA
>NW_012144967.1:7384989-7391632 GCF_000956105.1 Propithecus coquereli
AGCTAAGTCTGTTATGGAAATAAAAGGGAATATAAAAATGCTACCTTCATACAAAAAGTCAGGTGAAGAGAAGAAAGAATAGAGATGGAAAATAGAAAAAAATCTATCAAGGTGGTAGATTTAAACCGAGCAATATTGATAATCACATTAAATGTAAATGATCTAAGCACCCAAATTAAAGGCTGGGAGGGGAATGAGGAGTTGTTTAATGGGTTTAGAGTTTGTTTCCTTTTTATCATTATTTTAAATTGCATAAAACAAAATTTGCCATCTTTTTTTTTATTTCAGAATATTGTGGGGGTACAAATGTTTAGGTTACATATATTGCCTTTGCCCTGCCCAAGTCAGAGCTACAAGCATATCCATTCCCCAAACAGTGTGCACCACACCAATTAGGTGTGAATATACCCATCCCTTTCTCCCCCGCTCCCACCCTCTCGACACCTGATGAATGTTACTACTATATGTATACATGAGTGCTGATCAATTAATACCAATTCGATGGGGGGTATATGTGGTGCTTGTTTTTCCATTCTTGTGATTCTTAGTAGAATGGGCTCCAGCTCTATCCAGGATAACACAAGAGGTGCTAGATAACCATTGTTTTTTGTGGCTGAGTAGTACTCCATGCTATACATGTACTACATTTTATTAATCCACTCATGTATTGATGGACACTTGGGTTGTTTCCATCCTTGCAATTGTGAATTGTATTGCTATAAACATTCGAGTGCAGATGTCCTTTTTATAGAATGTCTTTTTTTCCTTTGGGTAGATTCCCAGTAATGGGATTGCTGGATCAAAAGGTAATTCCTTTTTTTTTTATTTTTTTTTTATTTCAGCATATTACAGCGGTATAATCATTTAGGTTACATATACTGCCCTTGCCCCATCTGAGTCAGAGCTTCATGTGTGCCCATCCCCCAGATGGTGCACACCGCACCCATTAGGTGTGTGTATACCTATCCCCTCCACCCCCCTCCTATCTGCCCGACACCTGATAAATGTTATTACTATATATGCACTTAAGTGTTGATCAGTTAATAACAATTTGATGGTGAGTACATGTGGTGCTTATTTTTCTATTCTTGTGATACTTCACTTAGTAGAATGGGTTCCAGCTATATCCAGGATAATAAAAGAGATGCTATGTCACCATTGTTTTTTTGTGGCTGAGTAGAACTCCATGGTATACACGTACCACATTTTATTAATCTACTCATGTATTGACGAGCATTTGAGTTGTTTCCACATCTTTGCAATTGTGAATTGTGCTGCTATAAACATTTGAGTACAGATGTCTTTTTTTATAGAATGTCTTTTGTTCTTTTGGGTAGATGCCCAGTAATGGGATTGCTGGATCAAATGGTAGTTCTACTTATATCTCTTTGAAGTATCTCCATATTACTTTCCACAGAGGTTGTACTAGTTTGCAGTCCCACCAGCAGCGTATGAGTGTTCCTATCTCTCTACATCCATGCCAACATTTGTTGTTTTGGAATTTTTTGATAAAAGCCATTCTCACTGGAGTTAAGTGATATTTCATTGTGGTTTTGATTTGCATTTCCCTGATGATTAGAGATGTTGAGCATTTTTTTGTATGTTCATTGGACATTAGTCTGTCTTTTGAGAAGTTTCTGTTCATGTCCTTTGTCCACTTTTTAATGGGGTGGTTTGATTTTTTTCTTGCTGATTTTCTTGAGTTCTATATAGATTCTAGTTATTAGCCCTTTATTGGATGTGTAGTGTGCAAATATTTTCTCCCATTCTGTAGGTTGTCTGTTCTTATGATAGTTTCCTTGACTGTGCAGAAGCTTTTTAATTTGATCAGGTCCCATTTATTTATTTTTGTCATTTGCTGTGATTGCCTTTGGGATCTTCTTCATAAATTCTTTTCCTAAGCTGATGTCTATAAGAATTTTTCCAACATTTTCTTCTAGAATTCTTATAGTTTCATGCCTTAGGTGTAAGTATGTTATCCATCATGAGTTGATTTTTGTGAGAGGTGAGAGGTGCGGATCTGTTTCAGTCTTCTACATGTGGCTATCCAATTTCCCAGCACCATTTATTGAATAATGGTTCTTTTCCCCAGTGTATGTTTTTGTCTGCTTTGTCAAAGATCAGATGGCTATATGAGGATGGTTTTATATTTTGGTTCTCTGTTCTGTTCCATTGGTCTATGTCTCTGTTCTTGTGCCAGTACCATGATGTTTTAGTTACTATAGCCTTGTAGCATAGTTTGAAGACTGGTAAATTGATGCCTCCCAATTTGTTCTTTTTGCTTAAGATTGCTTTGTCTATTTGGGGTCTTCTCTGGTTCCATATGAAGCTTAGAATTATTTTTTCTAGGTCCGCAAAAAAAGACATTGGTATTTTAATAGGGATTGCATTGAATCTGTAGATCACTTTGGGTAGTATAGACATAACATCTAACCTGCAACAATGCATTCAAACTCAAGGTGAAGGGATGGGAAACAATATTCCATGCAAATGGAAAACAAAAGCAAGCTGGCATAGCAGTTCTGATTTCAGATAACTTAGTCTTCAAATAACAAAAGTAGTGAAAGACAAAGATGGTCATTATATAATGGTGAAGGGTACAATTCAATAAGAAGATATAACAATTCTAAATATTTATGCACCTAACTCAGGTTCATAAAACAAATCCTATTTGATCTAAACATAAACGATAAATAGCAGTATGGTAATAGCTGGGGACTTCAACACCCCTCTGACAGAACAGGACATATCCTCCAAACAGAAAATAAACTAAGAAACAATGGACTTAAACAGAACTGTAGAACAAATGGGCCTGACAGACATTTACAGAATGTTCTACCCAAAAGCTACTAAATATACATTTTTCTTATTAGCTCGTGGGACATTCTTTAAGAGAATGTCCTAGGCCACAAAACATGTCTCAAAAAATTAAAAAAAATATATAAATTATACCATGCATCTTCTCAGACCACAATAGAATAAAATTAGAAATCAACTCCAACAGAAACACTCATCTCTACACAAAAGTCATGGAAACTAAATTGTCTTCTGCTGAATGATTATTAGGTTGAGGAGGAAATTAAGATGGAAATCAACAGATTCTTTGAACTAAGTGATAAAGGAGACACAAGTTATTAAAACTGAAACTTTGTACCCATTAAACAACAGCTCCTCATTTCTCATGCTCCCCCAGACCCCTAGCCCTGGCACCCATGATTCTACTTTCTGTCTCTGTGAATTTGGTAACTCTAGGAACCTCATATAAGTGGAATCATACAGTAGTTGTCTTTTTGTAACTGCTTATTTCACGTAGTATAATCAGTGTTCATCCATGTTGTAGCATGTGTCAGAATTTCCTTCCTTGTTAAGGTTGAATAGTATTTCATTCCATGTATATACCACATTTTGTTTATTCACCTGTCAGTGAATGCTTAGGTTGCTTCCACCTTTTGGCTGTTGTAAATAATTCTGGTGCAAACATAAGCATACTCTGCTCTTTAAAATGTGCGTTCTTTTTATGCGAGTTTAATTTGCTATTCTTTTGCTTGTTTATTAAAGCAGAATTTAGAGTACTGATTCAAGGCCTTTCTTTTTTATTATTATAAGCTTTTAATGCTATAAATTCCTTCTAGTTTCTGTTTGGTGTACTCACCAATTTTAATATTAAATGCTTTGTGTTTTTATTTTTATTCTGTTCAAAATATTTTCTAATTTTTTTAATCTAATATTTATTTTTTTTTTAGAAACAGGGTCTTGCTCTGTCACCCAGAGTGGAGTGCAGTGCACAGTTATAGCTCATGGTAACCTCTAACTCCTGGGCTCAAATGATTATCCCACCTCAGCCTCTGGAGTTGCTAGGACTACAAGCATGCACTACCACACCTAGCTAATATTTTAAAAAAAATTTTTTTAGAGGACAGAGTCTCACTATGTTTTGCCCAGACAGTTCTCGAACTCCTAGCCTCAAGCAATCCTAATTCCTCGGCCTTCCAATGCCCTGGGAAATTTTCTGATTTTTATGGTGATTTTCTCTTTGACTCGTGGGTTATTTGGGAGTGATGTTCAAATTCCAAGTATTTGGGGATTTTTCCAGGTATCTTTCTGTTATTGATTTCTAAATTAATTTCTTTATGGTCAAAAAATACCCTGTGTATTACTTCAGTGCTTTTAAATTTATTGAAAATTGTTTTATGACCCAGAAAAAAGTCTATGTTGGTCAGTGTTTTGTGTGAACTTGAAAATATTGTGTATTATGCTGTTGTTAGGTAAAGTGTTCCATAATTGTCAATCAAAATTATTATTTATGTCTTATTGAACAAGATACACTCATGTAAAGAATGCACTTCCAACCATAATTCATACAATATGCAAAAATCAACTCAAAATGGATTGTATGCTTAAATGTAAATCTAAAAGTATAAAAATGCTAGAAGAAAATTATGAAACTTGGAGTGGGCAAATATTTCTTAGATACAAAACTAAAAGCACAATCTATAAAGGAAAAAAATTAGACTTCATCAAAATTAAAAACTTTTGCTTTCAAAAAATTCTATTAAGAAAATGAAAGGACAAACCATGGACTGTGAGAAAATATTTGTAAATCACATATCTGATAAAGGACTTGGAGCCAGAACACATGAAAAACTTTCAAAACCCAATAATGAGATAACAACCCATCTAAATAAATGGGCACATGATTTGAATAGACATTTCACTAGAGAAGACAAGATGAATTGCAACAAGTACATGAAAAGATGCTCAACATCATTAATCAATCTTTATTTTGTTTTCTTAAACTGTCTTAGTAGGTACTTACAAATTGAGAGTCAATGCATCTTTCTGGAGAACAAAATTTTTGTACTTCCCTTTTTAACTTTTACTAATGATTCTCACCTTAAAATTTATTTTGTCTATATTAATACAGTTATACCATCCTTCTTTGTCTAGTATATACATGAAATATTTTTCAATCATTTTATTTCTCAATCATCTTTTCAGTGTTAGGAATCTTTTTACATAAATATGCAGTTCAATTTCTTTTTAAATCAAGTTAGAAAATCATTGAATTTAAACAGGAGATTTCACTTTATTCCCATTTATTGTGATGGAATGTTTGGCATTATTTATATCATTTTATTTTGTGTTTTCTATTTGCCACGCTTTTTTTATTTCCTGTTGTGTCTTCTTTGCCTTATTTTTAATTAGATTCATTGCTCATTCCACTTTTTACTTAGTACTAGTTTGGGAGATATATTTACAATTTTATTCTTTTAGAATTTCTCCTTAAAATTCTAACATCCCTAATTAAGTCTAAATATATTTATCCTCCTCCTCACCAATACAAGAACCTTAAAATATATTAGCATCAATCTTCCTGTCCCAGCCTAAATGCTATTGTTCATGTATTTAGCCTCATCTTGTTAGCATTTTTACTCCATAAACTACAAATCATTATTGTTCTTTTTACCCAATGTTTGTTTAGATATCCACATGTTAACTATTTTCTTTTGTCTCCATTCTTTCCTGTATCTTCTTGAATATAATTCTTTAAATATTCCTTTAATGAGGAAGCATAACCCACAAAACTCTTCTTTTTTTTTTTTATCTGAAAACACTCTTATTTCAACCTCATTCTTTATGTATCCAATTTTTGATTATGAAAATGTTTAAAATATAGACTGGTTAAAAGAACACAAAAAATAGTATGCATAGATTTTAAATATTAATTTGTTTGCTGAACTATCTGAAAGTAAGCTGCAAATATCATGACATTTTACTCTTAAATATTTTAGCACACATCTCTTAAAAATAAGGACATTCTTCTATATAACCACAATACCACTATCACACTGAAGAAATCTTAACAATTCCATAATATCATCTAATATCTGGTCTGTATTCAAAACTTCTCAATTGTTTCCAAAATTCTGTAAATAGATTGGTCTTTTCCTAACTTTATTGCCTTATAATCAGGTTCACATTACATTTGGTTATAAATCTCTTAATGTGAAAAACTGTTTTCTCATTTTTTTTAAGTTGACATATTTGAATGTAGTTTGTCTTACATAATATCTCCTCTTCTGGATTTGTCTGACTTTCTCATATTAGAGATGCTAAGTGCTTGGTTAAGGTTCAGCATCATTCTTGCGAGATATTTTTCACAGTCACAAAATTCTAGGTATGTATCATTTCCCCCCAGTACTTTGAAAACATTATTTCAATACTTTCTCTCTTCCTTTTTAGCTGTTGAGATGTCTGATAAGTCAATGTCTCTCTCTCTTTTTCTTTTTCTCTCTCTCCTTCCTTTTATTTTTTTTCCTCCACAATTATACTTCATTCATTTCGCAATATTTATTAAGCACCTGCTTTGTGTCAAGTACCATTTCTGGACACTGGGATTGAGGGTTTAACAAGAGGAAAGGTTCTCTGTTTTAATGGAACTTGCAATCCTACATCAATCAGAAAATAAGCAAATAAACAACCGAATAAAATTTCAGATTGTAGCAATTATTTGAAAGATATAAAACAGAGTGTAATTCAGGGAAGTCTGCAAACTGAATGATGACAAGGAACCAGTCATGTGAGGACTCATGAAACATATTCCCCGTGTGGCCTTCTTGAGAAACTAACTTGAAATTGTAAC